>NW_017728912.1:29519837-29555947 GCF_001723895.1 Crocodylus porosus | reverse complement strand
TGCATAGAGGGGGAGGATCACCTCTTTGGACCTGCTCGAGATGCATCTGTGGATGCATGCCAAGGTGCGGTTGGCCTTCCTGACTGCCTCTCCACAGTGAGATCTGGGTGCTAACTACCTTTCATGCCTTTAATCAGCGAATCTTGATCTATTTCAATTCAATCCTGCATTAAAGCCCCATCAGACATGAGGAGACAGGGCTATGGAGGAGATTTAAAGCAGCGCCTTTTCCAGCACTGTTAGATGGTAGGGCTGCAAAACAGCACTGTTTCATTTCAACTTCCGTTTCAAAGGGACAGTGTTTTGTTTAGTTATTTCATTTCATTTCGAAGCACTGTTCTGTTTCGTTTCATCAAAAATGTTTCACTGTTTTGACATTTTGCCCATAGACTATAATGGGGAATCATGAAAATGCCTAAAACTTTGTCATTTCTTGCCTGATTCAAATGAAAATTGCGGAAATGGTAGCCCCTTCTGAAGGAAAGAAGCCTGCCAAGTTTCAAGGAGATAGGTGGAGAGGTTTCTGGGAAACTATACCGCAAACAGTTGAAAGGAAAATTCCTTTCACTTGCCAGAAGCAGCAGTCTCCTGTCATCCCGTGCACAGATCTGGGGGCCCGCACCCCTGGGAGGGCTACAGGGCTCTACTGGACTCCTCCCAGGAGTGCAAGCCCCCAGATCTGCACACAGGATGACAGGAAGCTGCTGCTGCCTCCTGGGACTGGCACTGGGCGCAGCCTGCATCCAGCACTGGAAAGATTGCTGCTTCCACTGGCTCCAGGGAGCAGCGGCATGTCATCCCATGTGGCGATCCAGGGTCCCACACCCCCAGAAGGGCTGCAGGGCTGTGCTAGACTCCTTCTGGGGATGTGGGCCCCCAGATCTGCACGTGGGATGACAGGAGGCTGCCGCTGCTGCCTGGGGCCAGCAGCAGCAGGAATCTTCCCAGCACCAGTCCCAGGCGGCAGCAGCAGCCTCCTGTTATCCTGCATGCAGATCAGAGGGGCCCACACCTCTGGGAGGAGCTGTGCCAGACTCCTCTCATGTGTGCAGTCCCCCGCATCTGTGCACAAGATGACAGGAGGCTGCCGGCTGGGACTGGTGCTGGGCGCATCCCATGCTGAGTGCTAAGAAGACTGCTGCTGCCACTGGCCCCAGATGGCAGCAGCAGCATGCTGTCACGTGGCGTGCTGATCCAGGGGCCTTGAGCTGCCAGGAGGGATGCAAGGCTGTGCCAGACTTCTCCCAGGGGGCATGGGTCCCCAGATCTGCACGTGGGATGACAGGAGGCTGCCACTGCTGGCTGGGACCAGCACTGGAGCCAAGCAAGCCCAGCTTCAAAACATTTTGAAACTTTCGAAACATTTTGAGTGCCCTCATTTTCTTGTGAAGCTGTTTTGAAGCCTTTTGTTTCATTTTAACTTCGCTGTTTCATGCTTGAAATGCATTGAAACAGCTTTGAAATGAAACACCAGGCAAAAGTTCTCACAGCCCTGTTAGATAGTTTTCCTCAGGTTCCAAACTTTCTGGATAAGGTGAAGGCATAGGCCACATGAAGAACAGGGCCCTCAGATGAGACAAGGGTCCCATTAATGTTCCTCAGGTATGCAGCAACCACTGCCATGGTTTTAGTCCTCTTAGTTAATTTAAACAATGATTCCCCTTTGCAACTTGTGCAGTGCTCACTGTCCTTATAGCCCCTGTAGACTTGCTGAAACCTGTAAAGATTGCCCTGACTTAGCTGGGCTATCTCCAGATAATTTAGCTGACAACGTGGATCATACTGAATTTCTCAGGTCTTTTAATAAAAAAGGGGTAGGAGCATATCCAGATAAAAATGGAAGATAAATAGATGAAGAATGTGAAAATATGAATATAACTGAAGTGGCAATAAGATACGTTTTCCAGCTAGTTTGGCAAATGCTGAAATTGCTTGCACTACCTATTTGTAGAAGTATGAAACTGAAAATGACTCTTACTAATTGCCGTAAGGCCATGGAGATTAATGATAGGAGGAAATAGCTAAATAGCTGCTTTTCTGCTGATTATCTGAATGATTCCATCAAAAATGAATAGGTGATCTAACATGGTGTTTCTTTATTACTGATAAGTTTTAGATGGATGAGTGAACTTTGTATGAGTCACTCTAACATGCAGAGCACAGGAGGTTTTCTTTGTGACAAAAATGTGATTGAACAACTACATGAAGTAGAACTGTGTTGACATAAAGGTTAATGCTGTTAAGGACTACTGTGAAATAATCTGGGGTCTTAAAATCTGGCTTCACAGCCTTCCTTGTTTTATACCCATTTACCTTTTTTGTCCCATTCTACAACCCTAGAATTAATTCTGTAGCACAATTAATGTCGTTGCCAATTCTCATGTGTTTTATCACAAGTCAAGACTTGAGCTTATGAATTTCACTCCAAGACAGAAGCCTCACTTCTAATGCTTGCTACTTTTAACGCTGGTGCCCTAAGTGTCCTAACATCTAAGTCAGGTGAGAAGTCTAACCTGCTCTGTTACCAAGGACCTACCACACTCAAACTCCTTTAAGATCTCTTTCAGGAAGTAAAGGACAAAGAAAGACTCCCACATTTTTCATTTGTTAAGAATCTCCTCATTTTAAAGCAGTCTCATGATTTTTGAACATATGAGGTTATTGAAGCTGCCTTCAGGTAGCTTGCAATAACAGCCATAGAAAGATTGTGTTGCCTTTCCTGGTGCCAAGCATAGTATTTGCAGTAGGTAAGTTTCACCCTGGTAAAGGGCACAAGAAGGTCAATTTGCCCCTGAAATACCTGTCAAGCCAACAAAAAAGACTATAAATAACAGGATTATAGGAAAGCAGGACAGGAAGGAACCTCAGAAAATCATTTAGTGCTTTGCCCTTGCCTCATGTAGGGTCACCCCTTACTAAACCATCCCAGCCAGATGCTTGTCTAACCTGTTCTTAAAGACTTGCAAGGATAGAGATTCTATCTACTACCTCTTTGGGTAGCTATTCCAATGCTTAACCACCCTCAGAGTGAAAATTTTTTTTCCTAACATCCAATCTAAATTTCCCTTGCTGCAATTTGGGGAACAAGAACAAGCTTTGGTGAGCAAAAGCTCACTATATCAAATGTTATAGCATCTGATCAGCTATAACATCTGACTCGGAGTTCTTGTTCACAAGAAATTATGCACTTCAGATTCAGTTAGTCTGTAAGATGTTCCCTCCCCTGACTTCTCCCTGATTTCAGAGTAACCTTGCTAACTACTTCTCTGCTAATTTATAACCACTGTTTAGGTATTTGAAGATTATTATCAAATTCCAGGTCTTTTGGCTTCTCTGCATATGTCATGTTTGTTACCCAGGCCTCTAATCATTTTTGTTCTTCTCTGCTACGGTCTTTCTAATTTGTCCCATTTTTCTTGAAGTGTGATGCATAAAAGTAGACAGCCTAACACAGGCGAGGCCTTGCCAGTGCCACAGCAGAGCAGAAGATTCATTTTCCAGAAATAAGCAGTGTGTAGACTTGTGTTGGCCCTATGTGCAACTGCCAATTTTACCTAGAAAGATTAAAAACACGTTGTAGATAACCCATATGGCATAAGAGGTTACACAAATGCCACAGAGATAGCATCATATAGCTAGGTTTCTGTTTGTCCTATTTGTAACCCCTCTTCACTTTGTAAATATTTGTGAAAAGTTTTAGTGTTTGTATTGGATGACATTTCTTAGATCAAGAAACAAGATTAATGGATTCAGCTGCAAAGCTTTGGTTATGAGTGCCTATAACTATTACTGAAATGTGTTCACAGTTATAGGTTGCAGGTAGGAAAAGATAATGGAGGAGGTCAGAAGGAAGAGAAGGTAATAAACAGGAAGGAAGACATACAGAGAGCAGAAGACAAGCAATTGCTAGAGGGACAGGGGAAACTCAGAAGAATCAGGGAATTAAGGTCATGTGAGTTAATCAGATTAGTAATAGCAGTAGCAGCAGTGATAGTAGTAGTAGTGTTGATTAGAAAGGGCCAGTGATTTTTCAAAGGAAATCTGAGGAGACAATATGTTTGAAATATTAAATAGATGTAAAGACTGAAACCCAAAGCTGGGAAACAGTCAGTTTTAGGAAGAAAAAAAAAACATTTTGTTCATTACATTTTTTTTTCCAAAAATCTATAGCCAGAACTTGATATTTTAAATTTTTGTTCTCTCTATTAAATTAAGTTGAATACACATGAATAGTTCTTGCCAAAAAGATCATTGTTTCATTAACCAGTCCTAATTACTAGTTCCCCTGATTCTGCTTTTAAGACTAGTTCATATCTGTGTGTAAACATGGGCACCAAGCCCTGACAGGGTTCACTGCGTATTTCCATAATACAAAAAACAATAAAATGTATCTTCAGTTGGCATTTAATGAGGTAATTCCAGCAGAAGTAGCCCCAGATACATGTTAACTTGGATCAGCACTATGCTAATTAGGTAAGGCAGCAAGCATATAGAGAAATAAATATTCACTACAGCATGCCACAGAGGGTAGCTACAGTGAATTAAGCCACCTTTAATACAAAAACAATTGTCTGCATCAAGAAACAGAGAAGATGAAAGATGCCCTGCCAAGAAGAGATCATGAGAGTTGGAGGAGTGAAATAGATTTGTCACAGAATGCAAGGATGGTAAGGATAACATCGAGGAAGAAGTAGTTTTGTGCCAATACCTACAGTGAAGAAGAGAATACTAAACCTATTTCACAGTCTTTTTCATCCAAATTGTAACATGCTGTCATCTTAGCCTTGAGACTTGGGCTATAAACATTGCATTTGTCCTAGGATAAACCATAAAAGGTCTATGGGATAAGGAGGAGTAACAGTTTATCTCAGGAAATTGCAAAGTACCTCTGGATTGTTTTCCTGGGATTGCATTATTGCATAGATGCCAGAAAAGCAGCAGTGCATTTGGCCACTTGTTAAGGCCTGATTAGAAGGGTGATGTGTATATATGCCAGTCCTGGGATAGTTCTGTTCTAGGATAAACAATGCACAGTTTGTCTGTGGGACAAATGCAATGTCTGTTTCTAAGCTAAGTCAACAAAAGAAATTAGGAGGAAGAGGACCCACTCACCATTTGCATTAACAGTTTTGCAGGTTCTTGAGCAGGGTGAAATAGGATCATAATGAGGGCTTTATTATAACTTACTCTGCAAGCTGCACACATGTTGATGAGCTGAGTGCTAGCTTGGAGTTTGGAGCAGTTACACTTTCAACTTGAGCAGCCCATAAGTCACACCTTAATGGAACAGAAGCTGGGTAGCCTGTTGATAATTCTGCCCCGGAGTGGCAGAACTTTGAGACACCTAACAAATGCTTTAAACCACTTTAGGGTGTTAATGTGCAGACAATCCAGGGGTTAATAGCTCCAGGAATTACTGAGTAACAAGGCTCTTTGGCACCTAATACATAGAATAGGATGTGGACCAATGCATGCATCAGTAGGTCAGCTAGGGACCAGGAATAGAAGGACAGTTTGACACCACCAACACCCTCCTCTCCCTCTCCCCCTTCCACACCTGCATGCACAAAAGGGAGAGGTGGTGATTTTTTAGTTTGTTACAAGGCTAAACCAAGGAGAAAATTTTGCTTCCAAACTTCCTGCATATCTCTTCTTTTTAAGGTCAGCTATTATCTGTCAGCTTCTTGAGACCTATGCACACATAGGCTCACAACCTTGTAGAAAAGCAGGATTAGAAGGGACCTCAAGAGGTCATTTAGTCTAACCCCCTGTTCAAGGCAGGATCCTCCCTTTCTAAACTTCCCTATACATGTGCTTGCCTAACCCAATGGTGCTCAACCAGATTATACAGGCTGAACAGGGAAAGATAATTTACTCAGACTATGATGTTAGGGACAGAAGTTAGACATAAACCAGTTTAAGTGATCAGAAACTGGTTTAAGCCTGTAACAAAACAGAAGCTCAGTGTACTTAAACCAGTTTTAAAATGGCTGAAACTGGTTTAAGATAAACCTGGTTGAATGTAGTTCCAGACGTAGCTGATTTAGGTCAAACTGGATCATGAAACTCCTGTCCCAGACCCCTTCCTGGTTCAAGTTAAATTAGAGTCCCTCAGCATCCCAGCATTTTGCAACCTTGGACTGGACTGTGCTGTCTGCTGCAGACAGCAGGACTGACCCCACCCCTCTGCTCCCTAACTAGAGCAGTGAGGACTGGCTCACTGCCCACCCAACCTCCCAGGCAAACCCCAGCTGGGGTCTGGGGCCAGGGAGGGAGGTTAAACTTTCTTTCCCCCCAAATACAGAGCTGTCCTGCCCTGCTTACCTAGTGCTGGATGTGACTGTGGACTACAATCCCAGAAACACCTGAAAGCAGGAAGAGGAAGTGATGAGCAACCCTGCAGAATCCTGCTGCTGTGATTGTTGACTGCAAATCCCAGAGACCTCAGGGGCAGCAGGAAAGGGAAGCAAACACACAATCCATGCTGGCTATGTTACAGAAAGGCATGCTGTAGCACCCCCCAGTTTCTGCCTTGAGACACTGCAGGCATGTGGCTTCATTTCCTGAATCAAAAGTGAATGTCTCTTCATTTGCTTATTCATTCACTCTTTGCAGCTAAGACTAACCTGCAAAGATGGAATCAATTCAGCTTTGGGTTTTTTGACTGTCTGTACTTAGCCTAAAAGGGGTCTTACAGTAAAAAAAAATAAATGTGTCCATGAGAAGCTTGTATAATTGATTTTGGTTTTTATCTGTATTTCAAGAGGTAGACAAAGAATACCAGCTTTTCTCAACTTTTTCAGAAATTTGGGGGCTTCTTCCTCCCACTCAAAGAAAGACAAAGAAGATTGCCAAAAAATTCTGAGTTCAAGTGGGGAGCCACCAACCTGAAAAACTTGAGGAACACCAGTCTAAATGATTGCTTAACAAGGACTTCATTTCAGGACATGAATTTAAACAAATGCTGAATGTAAATCATTATACTTCATCCCTAGATAAAGCACTTAAGAATATGCATAATAATGAATCAGTGGGACTTGCTGAATCAGGGCCAGGTTAGGTGTCAATAAATGATGATTGTATTCCCTTCTTTTCTACTGGTATACTGACCTTAGGCAAGTTACTTAACCTTGGTGCCTCTCACTTACCAGGTATGGGAGCTGTATAGCATAGCATTGGCATACAAAAAACAATCACATCATGAGACTCCTTACTTAATCCCAACTCCTATACAAATGAGATGAATTTGTCTTGTCTCAATACAAAGATCAAAATAATACAGACCTTTCTGAACTTTATTAGTGAAACTAAAAGATCATTAAAACAAGTAAGAAAAGTAAAGAAAATGAATCTAAAATATGATTGTGCAATGATAATTACAGACTTGGAAGCATGAACTTAATACAAATTATTCAAAAATCAAATATCAAATATCAATTTGATTTTAGACTAAATCAAGGAGCCAAAGATACAGCCAGCCTGTGGGGCCCTACCATCCAGCCCATAGTGCTCCCTTAGGGTTTTGGACATGACCCACATAATGCATAAAGTGCACACTGGCCCAGTCCCACACAGTACTTGCAATCCACAGAGGCAGTCTGGTGTACTCTGTCTTAAGGCTGTGTGAAGGTTCGGTCCCTGATTTGATTCGACAGAGATTTGGCCTGATTCAGTGGCCAAATCTCCAAATGCAAATCAAATCGGAGAACCTTTTAATTTTTCCCATTGAAATCAGAACCCTCTGAATTGATTCAGAGAGATTTGGAAACATTTGGTGATTCAGACATAGACACAGCTTTAAATGTTTTTTTGACATACTTCTAGGTAGCAGGCAGCTAGTGAATGCTGCAATACTGGGGTGTGTGGAGTATCCAACAAAAACATGGGGAGCTCCCTAGTGTACTCGGCAGCAGACCTGGAAGTGGATCAGAAGCACTTCCAGTCCACTTCCAGGTCTGCTGGGGAGCATGCCAGGGGGTCCTCTCATGCCCCCGAGCTCAGAGAATATTGTCTCCTGGGTCTTGGGGGGGGGGGCACCTGGTGTCCCCCTGAGACCAACTGCCAACCTGGGGAGGCATGGGGCGGGGCAGTGTGCTCCCCAGCAGACCCAGAAGGGGACCGGAAGTACACCACTGAGCATATGGAGGACCCCCCTTGTGCTCCTGTGGGATGTTCCATCTGCCTCACCATGGCAGTAATCACAAGCCACACTAGTACCTTTAGGTATGTAGAAAAAACTTTTAAAGCTATGTCTGTATCTGAATTGCTGATTCTCTGAATCAGCATCAAATCTTCAGAGTTAGTTCGGCCAAATCAAATCAGGGACAGTGATCCAAATCAACTAATCAAATCGCTGTCCCTGATTCAGGCTGAATCCGAATCAAATAGGGCCCATTTTGAACACCCCTACTCTGTATCCGGTACCTGTACTAGACCAGCTCAACATGCTGGCCTCAGCCCACAGGGCCAGTTTGGTATCTCAGGTCTAGATTTTGGTTCAAGTTACTAAGACTAGTAGCACATTCTTCCTTGATTCATCCCATAAAACTTTATGGGACTACCTAATAAGTGACGATAAAGAAAAAATATGAAGGCAGAGTTATTAATGGCATTAGAATATTGCCCTAGCAGGCAATAATATGTCTAATTTTATTTTTCTGTGATAATGACATTATCAGTATTGAAACAAAAAGTCACTTTAATAAACAGCTATATTTTTCCACCTTGCCCTATCTGCTACTTAACTACAGACTAACTACTCCTCTAAACTTTTATGCTCGGTGCTAAAACACTAGTCATGGTTAACAACTCAAAGTTTAAACATTTTCATATTTTATTAATTTATCTAGTTACCATAATCAGTCTTAAACACAACCATTCAGCATGGATTTACACCAAAGTCTTTGTAATATCAATATGCTAAACCCACATTCCCTGTATGCACATTGAATTAAATTACTCTAGCAGGGCCTGAACTAAATCTTATTAAAGTAAAAGAAGGACTCCCACTGACTTCAAAGGACTTTATACTAGGCCCCAAAATGGTTTATTTTCAAAGACTTTGTATTTGATATCTGATAAGGGAGAAGGAAAGGGCAGGCCAGAAGAATAGTATTGGCAAACCCTGCAGATCTCCTTCAAAGTGGTTATAGGCAGAGCTGGTTGAAGAGTGGATTTTTTAGTGTTTGACCAAATTGGAAATGAAAAAGAAATGTGACTGACTTTTTATTAAACAAAAAAACTGATAAGAATATTGGGGGCGGGGAGTGCAGATCAAAGGAGGTGTTTTAGTTTCAGGTTATTCAAATGTTATTTTTAAACTCTTTTCCCCCTTGGGATTTAATTGAGTCTTTACACACAAAAAAACAACTTCTTGATAGGGTGAAAAATTAATTTTTAAACTGTCAAACAAAATGTTGCTACATTTTTAAAACTTTTTTTTATTTGGAAGATACTGAAGCAAGATGTTTGGCTATTTTTTTTTAAATCACTGTATTTTTCCACTAAAGCTGTTCATCAAGCTAACTATGAAATTGTGGATCATTTCAATCCCTGAAAAATCCATGTGTGGTTTTTTGGCAAATTTATGATTCATGGAAAAAATTGCCCAGCTGCAGTTATATTTTTATGGTTTTGATGGTCCAATATAGGAAACCACTCAAAGGTTTTACGTTATTTAATGAAAGTGAAACGGGAAATTTTAGATATAAGGAAGGTTTCTATAAAAATTTTGGTTTAATTTGGAAATGTGTTTTTCTTTAATAAGAATGGTATCATTGAAATAATGGCAACCAACTCTGTTCTCCCTCATTTGGAGAGTAGGGCCTGCATATGTAACCCATTTTCAGTACCTGATCAAAGAAAACTAAGGACATAAGCCAACAATAAATGGATATTATAATAGAAAGTGGAAAATTTTACGCTAGTGAAGTTAATGACAAACTTTTCATATATCTCATCAGGTCAATATGTCATCTAGGATATCATACTGCTATGGAAATAACCCTTTAATAGGTATACAGGTTGTAGCTGTATTGGTCTACAGGCAAAAGGAATCAGAACTCATGGCAGAGATGATATCTTTTATAGACCAACTAGATATTTGCAAAAAATGTCTTTATTTTTAAGCTTTCAGGCACACACACCCTTCCTCAAGCACAGGAGAATGCAAAGACTATAAAATTTCTCCTAGGTGGAAATGAAAATTCATACTTAACAGGAGAGCTGTAACTGTTCTAAGATCTCCTGGTTGGAATATTTAATTTTGTGCAAATTAAGCTCAGATAAAAGTTAGAACAGTAAATACAAGAATTGGAAGTCTTTGCACAGTCCTGGAACTATGACATGATTGGAATAACAGACTTGGTGGGATAGCTCTCATAGCTGGAGCACTGTCATGGATGGATACAAACTGTTCAGGAAGGACACGCAGGGGAGAAGAGGAGGAGGAGTTGCACTTTATGTTAAAGAGCCATATGATTGCTCAGAGCTTCAGTATGAAAATAGAGATAGGCCTGTGAGAGTTAGGGTCAGGGGGAGAGCCACAAGAGTGATGTCATGGTGGTGGTCTGCTATAGACCATCAGACCAGGAGGAAGTGGTGGGTGAGGCTTTCTTCAAACAGTTAACACAAGTTTCCCAATCACAGGCCCTGGTTCTCATGGGTGACTTCAATCACCCTGACATCTGCTGGGAGGGTAATACAGCAGTGCACATGAGATCCATGAAGTTTTTGGAGAGCGCTGGGGACAACTTCCTGGTGCAAGTGCTGGAGCAGCCAACTTGGGGCCATGCTCTTCTTGACCTGCTGAGCACAAGGAGTGAAGAATTGGTGAAGAATGTAGTAATGGATGGCAACCTGGGCAGCAGTGACCATGAGATGGGAGTGCAGGAACAAACCATCCCAATCCTCAGGAAGACTAGCAAGTAGGCAAAGTCAACTCTCAGACTACTGCACTGGGCAGTACAGTTTGGTGGGGAGGTGAGCAGCCCCCAGTGGTGAAAGAACAGGTTTGGGACTACCTAGAAAAGCTGTACATGTACAAGCCAATGGTGCCAGATGGAATGCACCCAAGGGTGCTGGAGAAGTTAGCTGATGTGATTGCAGAACCATTGGCTATCATCTTTGAAAACTCATGGCAATCAGGAGAGGTCCCAGATGACTGGAAAAGGGCAAACATAGTGCCCATATTTAAGAAAAGGAAGAAGGGGGATCTAGGGAACTACAGACCAGTCAGCCTCACCTTGGTCCCTGTAAAAATCCTGGAGCAGATCCTCAAGGAATCCATTTCTAAGCACTGGGGGAGAAAAAGGTGATTAGGAACAGTCAGCATGGATTCACCAGGGGCAAGTCATGCCTGACCAACTTGATTGCTTTCTATTATGAGATGACTGGCTCTGCGGATGGCAGGGAGACCAGCAGATATGATGGACCTTGAATTTAGCTAGGCTTTTGATATGGTCTCCTGCAACATTCTCACAGGCAAGCTAAGGAAGTATGAGCTGGATGAATGGACTGTAAGTTGTGTAGAAAATTGGCTGGAGCATTAGTCTCAGAAAGTAGTAATCAGTGGCTTGATGTTTAGTTGGTTTCAAGTGGAATGCCCCAGGGGGTGGCCCTGGGGCTGGTTTTGTTCAATGTCTTTATCAACAACCTGGACAATGGCATACAGCGCGCCCTCAGTAAGTTTGCAGATGACACCAAGCTTGGGAGAGTAGTAGATATGCTGGAGGGTAGGGCTAGGATTCAGAGTAATCTAGACAAATTGGAGAATTGGGCTTAAAGGAATCTCATGAGGTTCAACAAGGACCAGTGCTGGGCAGCAGCTCTGCAGAAAAGGACCTAGAGGTTACAGTGGACAATAACCTGAATATGTGCCAAAAGTGTGCCCTTATTGCCAAGAAAGCTAACAGCATACTGGGCTGCATCGATAGGTGTGCCTCCACTAAGTCAAGGGAAGTGATTGTTCTCCTCTATTCAGCACTGGTGAGGCCACATCTGGAATACTGTGTTCAGTTTTGGGCCCCCCACTATGGAAAAGAGGTAGATAAATGGGAGAGAGTGCTGCAAAGGGTGACAAAAATTGTAAGGGGTTTGGTGACCAGGACTTATGAGGAAAGACTGAGGGAACTTTGCTTATTTAGTCTAAAGAAGAGGAGACTGAGAGGGGACTTAATAGCAGCCTTCAACTACCTGAAAGGTGGGTCAAAAGAGTATGGAACTAGACTGTTCTCAGTGGTGGCAAATGATAGAACAAGGAGCAAAGGTCTCAAGTTGCAGCAAGGGAAAGTTAGGTTAGATTTTAAAAAGAATTTTTCACTAGGAGGGTAGTAAAACACTGGAACAGGTTACCAAGAGGGGTAGTAAAAGCTCCATTCTTGAAGGTTTTCAAAACCTGGCTAGAGAAGGCCTCGGCTGATATGATCTAGTTGGGGCTGGTCCTGCTTTGAGCAGGGGGGTTGACTAGATGACCTCCTGAGGTCCCTTGCAACCCTAGTTTTCTATGATTCTAACCACCCTCTACTAATTAGTTAAAAGCAGTTATCTTGCAGCTCATTATACATGAGATGCTGACCACCAAACAGTAGGACAGCTAAAATGCATCAACCTCTTTCTTTAAAATGCATCTCCTTGTTTGGCACCCATGGTAGAGTGGCTACATTCTCATATAGAAATTATGTACATTTAATCAGATATCAGGATACTCAAATACATAACTAAGTTTGTTTCTAAAAGAAAAACAGGACATATATTCAGAGAACAAGTTTACCTACCATATACTGTCCCATCTTATGTCTGCATTTCAAAGTATTATTTCTGCAATGCTATTGTTGAAAAGGCATGGTGTATCCTACTTGATATGAGACACAAGCCCCTAGCAGCATACATACCCCAGTCACAGAAGGGCCCAGAACTGCATGTCACATTCACTGATGTTCTTTCCCTTAAGGTTCTCTGGGTTATCCTACCACTTAGTATAGTATCTTTTCTTGTAATATTAACCCTTGCCTGTCCAAAAACTTGGCAGTTAAATGGTTAGTGACATGGAATCAGGAGTACTTGCCGCAAACTTTTGGGGCTCCCATTTGACAGGGCCTTTAGAGCACACCAAGAGAAAAAAATTATAAATTGCTGAAATGTGGGTCTGCCAGAAAGGAGTGCTAGGGCAGGAGGATTAATCCCAAAGGAGCTGCAGTGTCACAGCTCTGGGAAAGCCAAGCAACAGCTAGAGATAGAGGATAATGCTCCATAAAGGCAAGACTGGTTTAATCTTGCATCATAGAGAGAAGGGAGATACCTAGCAAAGAACTCCCACAAGATTAGCCTTGAGATTTCCTATTCGGATGTTTCTGCGTATCCAACCAGAACCTCCTAAACTTTTTCAGGGGGTAGCACCCCAGCAACCAGCAGTTGTTGCTATTTCTTTTGAAGCATATGTGATTTTATTTATGCACACACAAATAACAATCTTGATCTATACAAATAGATGCATTCAGAACCAGCAGCAACCCATTTTGCACATTTCTGCACACTGTCTGAGGTAAGAGGCATTCTATTTACTGACCCCACAGAACTAAATATTTGAATGACTTGAATGTGCAAAACTGAGCTCTTGATAATATAAAGGGCATGATCCAGTGGGAATCTTTCAATTAATCTCAGTGGACTTTTGATCTGTACTTCAAATACCAGACTTAAAATAACAGACAAAGTTATTTCATGTATCGTCAGACACTATAGGTTAATTTCTCTGATAAAAACACTTAGCTGACATACTCAATTTCTAGTCATTAAAAGGTTTATATATAATTCATAAAGAAAACATTAGCATCAGACATTTCAGACAGGAAGCCCCCAAAGGAGTGCAGGTCGAGAAGGACTTGTAAAATGCATGCTATACTTAGAAATAGAAAGTGGGCGTGCCATTCTCTACATGGTGTGGAACATGCTTAAGCTGTCACCAGCAGTATGCAGATCAAATGACTTGACAAGTTCAAGCTACACCCCAGTTCTAAGCAAAAGCAATGTCAGATAAAAGGTAAGCTGCTCAGCACTTAGCAAATAATGCTGAATCCAGTCAATTCCCTGAATAATGCAAACTACAGTAGTGCAAATATGGGGTCAACTAAAAAGCCAATAATCCCACACGTAGCAATTCCATTCTGTGATTAACCAGCCCTTACCTAACTATTGCCCTCAGCAGCTTGCAAAATGCCCTGGCATTCTGCCACATTTAACAGCAGCATGGAAAACAAGGAAAGCATGACTTTTCAGGTGCACCAGAATATATATGAAGCTGACAACCTGGTGGATAAGCAAGAAGATGGTACTCGTTCCATGGCTGGAATCCTACCTTGGGTTTGAGAATGACAAAACAGTTCAAGCTCTTTCATATGCTGGTATTAATCTATTCTAAAGGTTGCCAGCTGGAGGGAAAGTGTCACAAGGAGCCAACCTGGGACTGCAGTGGAAACTACGAAGGCTGATATTTGCTCCTGCTGAGCACCCGGATTGTGCATACTGATTCACGGAAGAGGAAAATGCCATTATTCACAAAGGGTTTCATTCTTAGATTCAAAGGCATCTGCTACTCATCACTTTTAATCATTGCTATTGTCAAAGAAGAGGGCCAAAGACAGGGAGCACAAGAGGTTACCAGTGCGTCAAAGCCTTCTCACAAGCTACAGTTTCTGTTGCATTTTGTAAGCTATGGTTTATAAATGGAGGAAACCCACAGGATGTTTGGATTCCTCCTAACAGGTAGCTTCATTGTGAAGCTACTAGGGTTTACAGGGCACCTGAGAAATAAAATAAATTGGTAACAATAAAAATAAAAGTAAAAATAAAAATAAAAATGGCTGGTTTTTGTGTGTGGTTTGGTTTTTAAACACCAGAAATCACACAATCTCAAAATAAGATAGCCAAATCAGACGGAGAGGCTAGAAAAGGAACATTTAGGTATAGTCATTCGCCAGTGGTTATTTAAGACATCTAGCAGCCTCCACACCATCATATAATCTGAGGTTTGCAGAAAGTGAATGTCTATACTTGTAAGTATTATATATCAAGGCCTATTAAACCATTTAATGTATGTCCTGGCAGTTTTCACAGTAATTTAACGTGTGAAAAAAATTACAACCATCCATCCTGATGGTCACAACTTAAATTATTCTTTTCCATTACAAGCTCCCACACACTCCCCAGTGAGTTACACCAATCGAGTTTAAAGAGAGAGACATGATTCCTGGTTCCTGAAAGAGCACAAGGAGAAGTGATTCCCAGAGGTCAGGGTCATGCTTTGTCACCTGCAGACAGGAATCCAACTCAGAAATAAAAAAACAAGCATTCCAGCTGATTGCAGGTGCCATGATGCAACATAGGTCTAAGATAAAGCAAGCCATTGGGGCTCTGAAATAAAACCGTCCATCTTACTTGACATTCAGAACCAAATCAGAGGCTAATCTAGAGCACAAGTGTAATGCATTTATTTTAACCTAACTTTTGCTAGAGGGGCTAGTTTCTAAGGTCTAAGAGGCCTAGATTCAATTCACAACTCTGTTAAGATTTTCTGCTTGATCTTCAGTGAACTGCCTTTCCTTCCCAATGTTCAATTTCTCTAGCTGTAAATGGAATAACCATGTTCCTTTGCAAAGTGCTCTGGGATCTGTGGATCAAGAGGTTTCTATAGTGTTGTGATATCACTAGTATTAATATCATTCAGAGAATATCTGACTGTTCTCTGAGGGTTTCAGTATTTTAGTCACCTTACAAAGCATTTTGGTACTTATGCATAGGTAGGACTTCTATTCCTGGATGTGTAAGTCTATTCACATAGACAACTATACATCACATATATCATATAGCAGAAAGGGAATGAATTAGGGTCTTCCCATATTTTATGTGTACTAGCTGAGCAGCTTCTAGAAAGCCAAAGATCCAGGTTGTAGGCCTTTTTCATCCAGAGGAGTTTTGAACCTGAGTCAGTGACTTTCTAACATGCCGCTACCTATAATCATCACCTCTCAGATCAGGCATTACCTATGCCTCTCTCTGGCTCTCCTTTTGAAACTGGCACCTATGCAGCAAGACATGTATGCAACCAGCTCACAACCTACTACTGTATATGCCCACTCTTTTTTTGAAGTAGTCATCTATATGCTTAAGCTTACTTGTCCAGGAAAACAATTTCTACCTGCATGTAAGTGCTGAAAATGCTATGTAGATAACCAAGGAAAAAATGGTCAAGAAGAAATAGAATGCCACCCATTCTGTCCTTGGTGGTTCATGTTTTGGTGTTGTCAGCTGTGTCTTAAAAATCAATTTTCTTGCCAGCTGCCATGAGGTGCTCAGATACAACTTCTAGACCTACCCATGGAAAATCCTTTCATTGCCTGTCTTCCCCACTTGCTAGTGAAAGACAGCCAATCAGAGCTGCTGCTGCAGGAGGCAAACAGAGCTCTTCCTCCTTCCCCATAAAAGCCAAACAAAATTTTGGGATATCAGAAGAGGTAGAAGGAACACATGACACCATCGTTACAAGAGCAAAAGGAGCCCTGCAGCTCAGAGTATCTATGATCTTTTTGCCAAAAGCATTCCTAATTATTTATTCCTACATCCACAAAAGTAGTTACCAAGGCCAGCCTCTGAATGCGCTTGATCCACAGTTAAAAGAGGCAGGTAAGCAGCCAGACTTTCAATTCTTCTTTGTACACAACAGCTTGACAGCAGCAACAGAAAAATCTAAGACTATAGGCCTATTCTCCCATTGCCCAAACCCTCCAAAATCCTCCAAAAGCAACTTTTCAGACAATACACCAGGTAGGCTTTCAGCTTTCTATAGAGATGGGCCATTATAATTAACTCACTTAACAAATACATCATCATAGAATGGAGATAGCATCAGCTATGCAACATCACATATTATATCACTTTCTTGGGGCTAGATCTTCATCTCACAATTTCCATTTAGTGCAATTTAATGGATTTTTTTTTCAATAATGATGCAAAGTTTTCTAAATCTCTTTAAAAATAACTATTTTCAGCTTTTCTCC
Organism: Crocodylus porosus; assembly: GCF_001723895.1. NCBI lineage: Eukaryota > Metazoa > Chordata > Crocodylia > Crocodylidae > Crocodylus > Crocodylus porosus. The sequence goes on along the minus strand of NW_017728912.1, from coordinate 29,538,896 downwards.
TTTTTTTTTTTTTTTTTTGCTTTTCTTGGACATTCTCAGTCCCAACACAGCTTTGTCCTCTTGTCCTTGTGCACTGTGAGCTTTACAACATAATTCGAATAAGAAGCAAAAAGGATGTATCTGTCCTAAAAAGGATATGAAACTGATATTGTTTTGCATTTCCTGAAAAGGAAAACACTTGGCAGTGGGTGAGTTGATGCTTGTTCAAGTGAAATATTTTTTCAGGTACATATTTTACCCTCGTTCTGTATTTAGACCTTGCTAAGGAGTTGACCTGTGTAGGTTAGATCTAGCACCACATTCTATTCTACCCCTAAGGTAATGGTTTTCAACCTTTTTAGACTCAAGGCATCCCCTCTTAGATTTAAACCATCCTTAGAAAATGGCAACTCTCAATTTTGACTTGTTTTTGACTATGGAACAATAATAGAATAATTTGTTTGTTGCAAAGAACTCAAGAAGCCCACTACAGGGCAGAATATTTTTAACACTATGGAATCCTATTTGAAAACTCTGGATTTATCTGGTGAATCATGCTTGAAAACCTAGCAGTACTAATATTGTATAGCACTCCATTGCACCCTTGAAAGTGATCCCAAAGTGCCATGACACAATAGTTGAGAATCACTGCTCTAAGGGATATTTCCCTTCCCTTCTGTTTCATACAGACAGAACCTAAAACAAAGGATTTTCAGAGAAAGGAACAAAAATGGCACTTCTGCATTTGTACTAGCTGTGCCTGCTCCACAACAAGAGAGGCAGTATTTAATGATGTTCTGCACCAACAATTTTGATTCCTGTAGCAGAAAATTAATTTCTCTCTTCTTGCTTGACTAGGAATCCTGTGTGTATTCCTGGATCCCAGCTGGGCCAAAATCAGAGAATGAGGAAGCAACAACACACATCACAAGAAACTGCACTTAGAATCATGACCAATAATTATTGTTATATTTGTTTCATATCCTGGTGGAGAGGGGGAGAGAAGGGGGTGTCTCAGTTGTCCTAGGCACTGTTCAAAAGCAATCTGGAACACAAAACAACTTGTCAGATGTACAGGACAAATAATATCTTATTTTTACACCCTATCAAAATTCATCTCTACATCCTCAGCCCAAAGGCTGCAAACAGGAGTGACACAGCTGTAAAACCCGCTCTCATTTCTTTGCCCCCCTCAGACCTCCTGATTCAAGACAGACTGCAAGTTCAAAATGGCATACTTTCATATGCCTGGTTTGTGCTTGCAACCAAGGAATTAAAGGCACAACATTCACCCCTTTGCACTTCCAATTTAAAAATCAGGCACAAAATTACAGGTGCACATATGACTGGTATGAACCTTACAGGATTGTATCATATGACTAGTCCTCTTCCACAACCTTACATTTAATTGAGCATGTATCTTTTTTTTCCAGTTGTGTTCGGTTGCATTTTAAAGTTTAGTTTTAGGAAGCAATTCTGTCATTTAAAAAAATAAAGCACATATTTTTCTGATTTTTTTTTAATTCAATAACATTTTAAACAATTTTTTAAAAATTCTCCAGTTTTGCTGACTATGAAGTGTTGTGATGAAGTCAATGGAGGAACTAAACTGTAACACACAGTTTTAAGCTGAGGATGTTCCCACCATTCAAGAAAAGTGGAAGAATGAGTGAGATGACAGCCTTGCCGAAGTCAGTGGTGAAACAGGTGCTGTTCAGAAACGATTCCTGCAGGTTAAGAGGAAAGCTGAATAGTAGCAAACAGAACTTGGAAGAATCATGGCAGTTCTCCAATATGCTTAGGAAAGGTATGGAAGAGAGTCATCCTCATGAGAGATGACTGAATTTCTTCTATATTGGACCTCCAGATTTTCAGGAATATCCACTGACATTCATGGTAAAAATCTTTTTTCTTTCCATTCTTCTTCCTTTAGTCACCTTGGCTTCCCAAACTGAGCTTTTCAAAAGTCAATAAGCTTTCCTTGGATTCATTAAGGGATACCTATCCACTGATCTCGCTATGAAGCAATATGTAGATTGTACAAATCTGTGTACCACACCATAACTAAGAATGGTAACTTCCTGGACCATTAGTGTCATCTCCTATTTTGGAATGCCAGTTTAGTTAAACTTTTACACATAGAAGAAGGAAGTGTTCACCATAATTGCAAGGTTTCAAAGTATAGCTAACCGCTTTATTTAGAATGTAATCAAAATGTATGTAATGTTGATGTTATATTTCAGAGAATATCAAGATCTTTCCTTAAAAGATTTAACTTTATGTTTTCATATCTGTTACTATAGTTTGAATCAGTAAGTGTCCCACTTAACAGAATGCCATTTCTGTCTACTTTCTGGTCCACTGAAAGGATAGAGGGAGGATTAGGGATTCTTTTCTTCATCCAAAAGTAGTTTATTCATCAGAAATGTACAAAAATAATATATTCAAGGAGGCTAAAAAACAGAAGCGTGGCAATTTCCTGATTTTGACTAAAACAGATGCACAGACAGAACACAAAGCACTTTTTGCTTCTTTTAATCAACCATAACTTTTCACGTGTTTTTTTTTTTTTTTTTACTACAGAACAATAATAGAGCAATTTTATTCTAAAACAAAGCAAAAAAGGACAGGGAGACATTCCATAGATTTCAGGGCCAGAGGGATTTATTGTGACCTGAAAAACTAGGAGTAACCAGCAGTGGGATTCAAACCTAAGCTCCACTAAAGGCAAACACCTGGAACATGTTAGATCAGTTGAGCACACTACTGCTAAGTGCTAAAACTGGGTGGTTGCAAAGGAAGATGGTAAGTAGTCAGCACATGCACACAGATATCCTATTTATGTCTGGAAATCCCTTTGAGTTCCAAAGCTTTCTGCAGTGTGTATTGACTACTGGCTTTAAAGGGACACAACACTTGTTTAATTTCTCTTCCTGCTGGAAATGACTCCCTTTCGCATGTAAATAACCTATAGTTAGAAGCAGTCTCACTCATCCTCTCTTGCCATGGTGCACCACTTTTCCTTTTCTTCTTTGAGAGGTAATTAGCCATGTTAGTCACTGGGGCAAGCCAGGTCTCTGCCAGTGGAGGTGGATAGAGGGAGGCATGGAGAGCTGAGACTGGGAGAAGGTACTACTCCTGCCTCTGGATCTGCAAGGCAAGCTGGGTCTGTGCTACTGGCAGTCTTGATCTGGCTCTGTTGTGATGCCAGGGCTAAGATTGACAATCAGTTGACTGTCAGTCCCAGGACCCCATTGGACCCAGTTCAAAACTGCAATTCTGGAGCTAGGACTGATATCAGCTGATTATCAGTCCCAGCCCCTACAACACACTGGAATCTTGAATTAGTATTATTTCCATGGAGTAGCCCTGTCATACTTAACCATGTTACTTAATCTGGAGATACTCCTCCCACAAAAAGTCCTAACTTTGCTACAGTGTGGGTGCACTTAGCACATGGTTTACTGCTTGAACATCCAGACACTCATGCTAAGTGCAGCTAATGGGCACTTATACACATGCCAAACATCTGCTCCAACATGTGTTAATTAGCATGTGTCAACATGCTAATACATATACAACAGACAAACACATGCTAATTAGACTTGATTAATTGAGTCTGCTCCAATACATGCTAATTAGCACACTCCAGCAACCTCTGCTTCATGTGCATTCTGTGTCCCCATGCTTCAAAATGGTGACAGGGGCACTTCAATTAAAGTTTGTCAAACCAGCTTTAGTTAAAGTGCCTCCACCCCCATTTTGAAGCACAGGATGCTTAATACATGTGATGCTGCAGGCTCTTATAATAGACGGGAACTCAGAGCCACTCTAATTAAAGCACCCCCCTACACACGCACCCTGGAACATATGTAAAGATCCCCAACATGTCCTATGGCTAACGTAACATAGGCATTAGATTACTAACTTGTTTAGAAAGGCATAAGGTTTCATAGACAAGAGCCTACTTCCTCTGATGCTAACAAAGTAACAACTATAACAGAGCACATCTGACAAAATAGGCCGTTGCCTAGGAAAGCTTATACCTTTCAGAAAGACTTAGTCTCTAAGGTGCCATTGTGCTGTGCCTTCTATCTTTTGAGTCAGATGCTGACCTCACACTGCAAATTGCATGCTAAGAATGGGGCAGCCACCCTGGGCACTGCCTTTGTGAAGGGGTATAAACATAGCAGAGACCACAGCAACAGCTGGCACAGACCTGGATGTGGAACTCCCTGGCTATGCCTCTGATGATGTTTCATGTTTAATGACCTGCTCTGCCACAACTAGCTACCTATATCATACAGGGCCAGATTCTTCTCTCATTTCCACCTTGGAGCCTTCTTGAGAATTTGGATCTGACTCTGTGTTAGTTCACTGAAGGAGTTACATCAGGGATCTGTATTCTGTCCAGCTATGCAACTCCCATGAAAAGTGAAAGCAGGTCAATTTTGCCAGAGTTTCATTTCAGAAAGGAGCCCAGAGAAAAATGTTCCATCAGTGTCAAAATGGGCCATTTTCACATGTTCAGTAGGAAATGGTTTCTCCTTTGAAATAGCAGAAATATTTTGAATGCCTTTCTATATCACTGCATGAAGCTGAATTTCAAAGAGATAAAAATCAAAATGAAATGTTCCAATCAACCTGAAGCTTCGTGCCCTCGAGCATTTCTTGTTCATGCACTTACTCAAACATTTGGATTCCCACTCTAATTCCAAACAAATCCAAATTCCAAAACAACATTTAGAAAAGGTAACATCATTCCACTGCACCACTCCACTCTGCATGTCACTTTCTGTCAAGACAGAAAACAGATATTTTCCCCAGGTAGGAGACATGAATAAAGAATAAACTACTGTATAACTTAGTCTTCTAAGTTTCCACATACCATTGAATCCACGGCTAACATTAAAAGGGCAAGTTGCACTTAGGTCTATTAGCTAACTCTCCCATCAGATAGCTAGGAATCACTCCAAGATCATGTTCCAAACTTGTGGTTCTAATGGGATGCTTTTATTCTTTCCGTGATAGGTTTGAATTATTGCTATTTGATTTACAGAGGCTCCACGGAATTGAATCTTGTTCTTTTTTAACCTGTGTCAGTCCAGGAACATGAGAGAAGGGATATGGTGCTGGCTACAGCTTCACTTTTCTGGGCTCATGCTACCTTCATCTAGAACAGTGCTATTCTAACCTGTTCCAGCTGGTCACTCCCATTAGTAGGACACCCAAAGCCAAGATCCACCAGAAGGCAGACCTACTCCAGTCAGACTCCCAAATTCCCCTGTATCAGGGAGAACTACTTAGTCATGTCAGTCTAAAGTCAGGCAGAGGAATAGCAGGCTATTTCAGGTCTGTGCCAGCTGGGGTCTCTGCCATAGAGGAAGAACCCTAAAACAAAGAGACCTGCTCAATTCCCAGCCCATGAGAGAGATATGGAAGGGTGGAGAGATTTTGGCCCCTCCCATGGAATACTGTTCACTCTGTCAGGCAGACCCGTTACAAAATTTGGCTTCCAGCGCGGGTATTAAAATATTATAAACCCAAACTGTTGCCTCTACACACTCAGAGAAATCCTGTCTGCCTTTTTTTTCCTGGAATGTGCTCATATGTTTCAATATGAACATTTCTTCTTGCATATACAAGGTGCCTCCTAAATCTTAAACACTGTTTATCATACTCTGCAGGCTCTATTTTTGACATGCAGACTGCAGTTTGGAGATAATATGAATCATTTGGGACAAAACATACACACATACACATTCACAAAAAAATCAAAAGGTTATTTCACAAGTACAATCAAAGCCATCAATGCAACATAAACCCTATTAAGTTACAAATAGAGATTGCCATGATAGGACCTTCCCTCACAATTTACATCTTGCATTAGTAGCTTTTCAAGTGGTATCATATTGATCTTGTTAGGCCATGACAGAGTTTCCAATTGAATCTCAAACACATCTACTGTTTGAATGAAAAATATGGTATTGAAATATGCCGTGGAAGAGGGATGTGCAGGGCACTGAGAGGAGCAGAGATAATTTTTGGCTCCCTGCTGAGAAGCAAGCCAGGAAAAACGTTGGCTTTTTTTGGTAATGCAAACATTAATACTAGAAAAATGAATTGCATAAAGCTAAGTGTTACAGTGTATTTTTCTCAAGGGGTGAGGAAGAAGAGAAGACAGGGAAAAAGAAATTAGCCAGTATCAAATGTAGAGAAATGCTTAGGTCTAGCATGCACGGGACAAAAAGTGAGACATTTTAAAGAAAATAGTAGAAGACGTTATGAATTGTGAAGAATCCATTTTTCCTGATGTCTGGTTCTCTTGTGCAATGGTCGTGTCCACTGGTAAAATAGTCAGTTAAAAATAAGAAAGCCAGAAGACTGCTGGAGATTACATTCAGCGGATACTGATCCTGCAAGAATTTTAGTCATTTTTTCAAATGTTCTTTCTCCTTTGGCCATTGGGCAAGGGCTACTCACTGTGATGCCCTGGGAGTCATTATTCCACAAACAAGACATTTTCCAGTTGACATGTGTCATTATTAATCACACACATTTTCTCCAGTGCAGTGACCAGAATCTATATATCCTTGCCTCTAACCACGCTTATGCACTTTGCTTATTTTAATATGATGAGCTCTATAGTGGCTTTTAGGTCCATCATGGGGTAACCTGGAGTTACGCTGCCCCTACAGCAGGAGCCAGAGGTATCATGCTTCAGCATAGCTGAGTGCCTCCAGGAGCATGGGGGGGGGGAGATCACCTGCAGACCATCTGTACAACTGCACGCTCTAGCAGCATGAGTCTGCGTGCTCCCAACAGTGCTAATGTGCTCCACAGACAGACGAATCTCTCTGTGTAACTTAGCTTTTGCAGCAAAATGTGCAATGAACTCACCCCAGATATTCCCCTCTTGCCCAAGCCTTGCCTCAGCAGTTTTCAACCAGCTCTGTCTTTGCTCCCACATGTACTTTAATTCCACAGATCAGTTGCGTTCACACCTCCCTTCCTCTTCGTCCACTGTACTATACAGCATGCAGATAACCCCCAGGTGTCCTTAAAGACACAAAAAGATGATGATCTTGACCCAAGCACTGGGACAGAGCAGATACAAAGAAGCAAAAGGGAGGGAACACAGGTGACTAGTAGGTGGGGCATGTGGCCCCCTGGAAATTGGCCCCTGACTCAGCAGTACTCAGGATGAGGCAGTTTTTTTGCTACGCGGGCTGACAGTGTGTTAGGTGGAAGGATCACTAAGCTGCAGAACAGAAGTATAGGAGTGGATATGGGGCTTTTGGCCCGCCCCCTGGCCTGCCCCAGACCTGCCCACAAATTGAGTCCCCAGACTCAGGAGGCACCAGCCACCCCTGGGAGGCAAAGTGTAGATTAGAAACAAGAATTGGTGAGCCCACTGTGGCACTGAGGGAAAAGTCAAGAGGTCAGCAATTGTGTTTTTCATGCCTTCTACAGCGGTGCCATAGTTAAGCTTTCAGGAACAGATTAAACTTTATTAATACAGTAAAGTGAGGGAAGGAATATGTCCCAGAGACAATTGGTTCCACAGTCTTGAACCCTTACTTTTAAACCACTGCTCATAGTCATTTCTATACCAAAAAAAATTACATTAGTTTCATAGTTAGTAGGGTTGGAAGGGACCTGAGCAGATCATCAAGTCCGACCCCCTACCATAGGCAGGAAAGAGTACTGGGATCAAACGACCCCAGCAAGGTGATTGTCTAGCCTCCTTTTGAAGACCCCCTGGGTAAGGGTGAGCACCACTTCTCTTAAAGAGTCAGTACCCTTCCAGCACTGTGAGATATGTAGCCTTACTGCCCCATCTAAGAAAAGTGAATCCTTCTGCTATCCACACTCAGCTATCCCCAATATAGCCTTCAATATGCAGATTTAAACCATCTTCAGATTCATTGCATCCATTTTCTATGTGTCACCGTAACAATTGCTCTGTTTTGAAATTTTTTGCTCAGTAGAAATGGAGCCAGAAAAAGGAGGAGGGAGATGGGCAGATGCACATCATTCTTGGGTAGATTTCAGGGGTGTAGGTTGTAGCCATGTTGGTCTAAGGACATAGGCAGACAAGGTTCTTTGGGTAAATCTGATATCTGTTATTATGTATTAGATATATTTTATTAGATCAACTCAAATAGTTCGAAAATAGTTGCTAAGAGGAATTTTTCAATTATTTGAGTTGGTTTCATAAAATATATCAGATTTACCTAAATAACCTTGTCTGCCTTGGATAGATTTCTGCCTTGCTCCAGAGAATTTCACATATTGACACAGAGTCTAAGGTTAATTCCAGCTCCAACATAGGCTTTGTAGAATGGGAACATGTGAGGGCAACTTTCACTATTTTGCTGCAGTGATAGTCAAATTCACTATAAAGAGAAGGTATGAATCTAGTCTTTCTTGGAGGAACAAAATCTAATAACCTCAAGGGATATAAACTGACAATGATAACTTGTAAAAGATTTCTTTTGAAGACCATTTCCACAATTCACATGCACCTGGAAGAACAGTGACTATTTTTGACTGTGTGTTGCTTTCATATCTTTGGCTAATGTTTCAGAAATTTAGTTAGGTTAGATCAAGAGACAAGAGAATAGAAAGAGAGCTTTTTCACTGAGTATCTTTGTATGAATGTATTACTGTGCCACAAATGTATTATTGGTAAATTAATCCTTTTTTTTAACAAGGCCTTCACAATAAGCAGAAGATTTTTATATTTGTATTTTAATTTGATGAAAGAAGTAAACACAATGGAGCCCTGTGTTGGATAACAATACTTCTAAATAAAAGGGTTTTCAAACTGGGTTTTATAGAACACAATATATACTATATACACTTTTTTATCCTTTGCAGGCAAAGATGACCACATCCGGGGAGGGAGGGAAAGGAAGAAGAGAGAAAAGAAGTGGAAAAGAAAAAGGGAAGGAGAAAAGAGAAAAGGAGAAAGAAGGAAAAGGAGAAAAAAGGGAAAGGGAAGAGAACTAAGTGAGGTGGAGACTAGGTCACATGAGTATGTAAGTGACTTACAAGTCTAATTTTTGCTTTGCAGTCAACGTATGTATGTTCCACTTACCCACCTTCAGGGGGATTGATTTATTTCCTTTTCCTTTTCGACCGCTATAGTGGGACCTCTGCCAGCCACAGTATGCTGGCCAGAGTGAGGTGAAGCAGATAATATTTGGGACACTTTTTCTAGCCCCTTCCTCACTCTAGGAGGTGAGCAGTGCAGTCCTGAATAGGGCTGCTCAGTCACTTAGAGGGCTGCCAAGTTCTACTGTTGCTTCTCAGTAGAAAGAGACTGAAATCCCTGAGCTGCCTGCGTGCAGGTTTCTGGCTACAACTTCCAGTGTGTCCACACCTGCTGCTTTGTCGCTGGCCCATCACCACAGGACTTTTTGCTGGATGTGAACTGCGTGAGATTTGGATTTAAGTGGGGAAGAGTTGTGCAGCGTCAGCCTCACTCTCTCATCTGAGACAATTAGTAACCAGTGGCAGGACAGTGTCAAGACAGCTGGAGATTGGCCTAGATGCAGCAGATGACCAGGATGCCTTTTTTGCCTTGTTCTGCTCTACATGATCCACGGTTCATTTCTGTACCGCCTTCATAGCCATTGGATCATACAAGGGTCTCATCTGCCCAGTCAGCCAAAGTCAGACTTTGCAGGCAGAAGCAGGCATGCTCATATCTCCCCAGAGGTCAAAAGACCAACCGAGTACCCTCACCTGGTTTAGCCTCACCCCCCATCAAGGTAGTTTACCAGGGTGTGGCTGCTGTTGCATGCAGGCAGCTACTTGGAGCCACAGGTGAGAGTTGAGTGCTGGTGAGGACCAACAGAGGAAGAGTCACTCAGGAGAGCACGACGTACTCTTTCTCTGAAGGTGCTACCTCTCCGGACACCCCGATACAACACAATTCATCCAAGAAAATTAATCAAGGAGAACATGAGTGGACAGTAATGAGTGAACTGGGTAGTGAAGACACCTCTCAGTGTCAAAAGGATGAAACACATATAAGAATCAGCTTGGATGCTTGTATGATGTTAGAGAAATAGTTCTGTAGGAAAGCGATGTGTAGGTCCAAGTCTTAAACCAACAGCAGTGAAAGAGGAAAACTAACATGACAGTATTCTATGGAAAATCTTTCAGTTTTATATAATCCGCTTTCCCTAATGTATTTAAAAAATATAACCAAAACATTGTGGAAGATAGGAAAGGCAATTTTTGAAAGATTTTATTAGAATCAATTTATCAGTTATATCATCTGGAATTAAATATTTAGCGAATGCTTATTAACACATAAGGAAAGTTTACAGGATCATCCATTAACCACAAATAAATTATTAATAAAAGGCTCATAAACATCACGTTGGGATAGAGGGTTACCAGTATACTTTGTGAGCTACACACACACAATACAAGGAAAAATGTTCATCTGTCAAACTTGGATTTAGGTGGACTCCTCAAATTTCTACCTCACAACCATCCTGACAAACACTAGTGAAATAATCTTAATGTCACATAATTTTTAAACATAAACACAAATCAAAATCTATTGCAGATGTACACACACAAAGTTTCCTCTGAAGTATGCCAGATAAAAGGTAGTAACACTTTTCTCTGGAACATCCTGTTCTATATGTGTGCAGTATTGCAGTTTATTCCACAGACAAATTCATCAGGATGTGTACTCTCTCTGGATACCTATTGGTGAAGTAGTAGCACTGCAGCTGAGAAGGGCAATGTATAAATGATTGTGCCACCTGCTTGAATCCAAGTAAAACCATGGGACAATTAATACCCAGGTCAAATGAAAGGTTCCTTCATAGCCTTAATGACCTCCTTCTCACTCCTCCTTTATGAACCTTTGGTTCCATAAGGCAAAAAATAGTAAAAAAAAAAAATGTTACAGGATCTAATTCTTCCTCTACCTTACATCACACATAGTTAATTTATACTTGGGAAAATGGGTGTAAAGCATTACCAAAGCATATTAATTTAGGTTTACCCTGGTTCAAAATAAATACTACTGACTATACAGGGTATGAGAGAGCAGAGAATCAGGCTCCCATTTTTGCTTGGAAAGTACAAATTTGCTAATTTTGGGCTCAGTACTGCTATACTGAAATCAAGGAAACATTTACTATGGATTTCATTTGGGAATGTAACAGGAAACCTGAGCCCTGTTACTAGGAAGCACGATGGCTCCTTTAAGACCAGAACTTTCAGGGCACAGCAGGCTGGCAGAGCCAGGGTTAAAAGCTGATCCTGGCTGGTTGGTCAGGTGATTGGAGTGTCAGGTGATGGGAAGAGAGCTCAGTCCAGAGCTATATAAACCCTGGTCTGAGCTGGCCAGGGGTTGACTGGCTGAGAGGGTGGACTCTGGAGAACTCCAAGGGAAGATGCAGCAGCTCTTTAAGGGAGAGCAGCAGACATTGGGATGCAGAGACAGAGCCATGGAACTGTAAGCAGGAAGATTGCCTTTTAACCATTATTTTGTTACAGCCCAGGGGCTTACTGCTTATGTTGCATTTTGTACATCAGTGGTTTGATGATGAGGCTGTGGTGGAGGTGGAGGCCTCATTAGTGTCCATGGGGTGCAGCTACAGAGAGGCTAGAGGGCCCAGTGCCAGGAGGGCACAGCAGACAAGGGCCAGGGGCCCAGTTGAGGGCTAGGGCCTTGAAGTTGGGCCTGAGACAAAAGGTATGGGCTAAAGGGCCTAGCCATATAAAAAGGGGATGAGGCCAGATAGGCTAAAGTCCCAACAGGGAGTCGGGGAGCAATATATAAGACCACATGTCCCAACAGAGACATACAGCTAACACCTGTGAGGTATGAGGCACATTTAAGGAAGGCTGGAATGTGCAATTAGCCTCTAAGGCAAAAGGCCCTCACCTGTGGGTAGTGAGAGCATAGCTATCACGTGGGAAGCCCTGGAGCAGCCTCCTCTTCAAGGACCAAGGAACATCAAGTCGTGGCAGGAAAGCAAAAGGGAGTTTCTTCCCAGAGGAAAACTGAGATATCAAAGGACTTTGGGGTACTTTCATAGGCTTAAAATGCCACTGACTATGCCACTATATTTTGTTACAGGGCACTAAAGCATATCCATTATGACTGAAACGGGCAAATACTATGGTATTTGGGGTGAAAACAAAAAAATTATAGGTTTTGTGATTTTGCTCCAAGTGACTAATCAGAAGCATTTAAGGCAATAATGAAAAATTGCTCTTTTAGAATTTTACCTATATAATGCATGTAGTGGAGATTTGATTGTCTAAATTGTATCATCTTTGGTGAACAGATTATATGGCCCTAAACACAGAAAATATGAAACTGGATATTCTGCTATTTAAAAACAATGACTGCATTTCCATACACCTACAGTTTTATTCTCCTGATGGGGTCTTCCCTGGCTTCATCTAAAAGAATGAGTGAATCACTTAGAAGTTACTGATGTCTTTCGAAGAGATTGTCTGGAAGCTGCACATTTCCATTAGAGGAAGTTTTATGATAAATATTGCAAAAGCCTTTCCTTTCAGGGAGGTAAATTAATGAAAGCATGAACACAGTTACCCTCATTCAGATAACAGCAGGGAAGGAACCACTGCAAAGCCAAGCTAATTTTTTATTGGTCTCTTTTTATGCTGTCAGAAAAATTCTAAAAGTTGGCAGAGAATGCCAAATAAAAGTAGTGGAAGGGGTTACTGGGTACAGATGGTAACAATATTTCCATCAGGACACGTTTTAAACAAAAATGAGTATTTTTCCAGAAGCTGTGGATGGAAAACTCTTGTTGTGCTTGACATTTTCTAAAGTTTTGATGAAAAGGTGAAAATGGGAAGAATTATCATGTTTCTGCCTTCTTCCTCACCCACCCATCCCAGCCACGCCCTCTCAGCCAAACTGAGATCATTTATGGGATTTTTAAAATGTTTTTCCATTCATTCAAAGATATCAGTTTGTTAATTAAACAAATTTAAATGAAGTGTTTTTCAGTTTTTTGAACAATACACTTCTGTGGTTTGTACTTTTTCCATATAGAGCCCAGCACACTTCTGCAATTTTGTTGTTGTTGCTGTTAGTTTTCAAAAATGTTTTGTGGAATATATTTGAATATTTTCTGATCAGATATTCTCTGGATTCAATCATCAACTCTGTCTCTATGTGTGGACAGGCAACCCCTGGTCCCAGAGATCATGTTACAAACTCGCTACAGTACGCAAAATCTATGATGTAAGAGACCGTAGAGCTGGGAGATGCACGGATTACCCAGCCAAGTGTCTGCAGTAATCTGGAAGAGACCTATATTCCTGTGAGTGTATCTGTTGTGCCCCTTAAGATCTCTATAGATTTCGCCGCAAATATTTCTCCTGGCTAACTGCTTCTCTTCACTCTCTGATTGATCTTAGCACCCCAGTTTATATCTAACATCCTATCTAAATTCATTTTCTCTTAACTTGAGCTCATTATGCCTTCAACACTGATGTCTCATAGGAACAATCAATTTTCTATAGTTTTCCCACCAAATATTTATATTGTATCATGTTCTCTGCTCCTTGGAATCTGATTTTTGTTTATCTTTCTGTTTGTTTGTTTTGCATTAGGGTGATTTTTTTTAAAACTTTTTTTAACACTTATCAAAGATACGCATTTTATTGCTGTGTATGAGAGATGCATTGGTCCTTAAATCACTGAATGCTACAACTGAACAAAATAATGCAATGCCCAGAAGTTGATTGTTTAAACCTATAGAGAGATTTCTCTGCATCTTGAGGCACATGTCTGATTCCCATTAGAGATAATGGGAATATTGTGAGTGCAGTGAAGGGAGACGAGCCCCCCAAAGCCCCTTAAATGCCCAGTCTATCCTCTGCAAAAACCAAAAACCAAATGCAATAAGCTGTTTAACCTTGTGCCGTGTGTGAGTGGATATAAGACCAGGTCAGTCCCTAATGCCTGTTGCTTATGTGGCATGCACCTGTCAGCTTCCAGAGCACTGATTTCATCTTCTGGGTTGTTCAAGATTTTACCTCCACCATCCTCTAGGAACAGAAAAAAGCTCTTTACGCCCTGTGCTTCATTTCTCTTGGCACGATGGCAAGTGGCTTTCTGAGTGGTCTCTTCACACTCCTTTCTCTGAAAGGCTTTTATCAGGAAATGCTTTTCAGCCAGTTTGGAAATTGGGGCCTAAGTGCTACTTTATGCATGAGTTCCACTTACGACAGTTATCTATGGAAACATGGCAAACTGCTTTATATCTGTCTTGAATGCACTGCTTAGCAATGCTGGACTTACCCAGCGTGCTTTGCTTTTCTGAAGAATGAAAGGGTTTTACTCACAATTGCTTTGTTAAATCTTCTGTATAACACTGGAAAGCAGTGCACCTTGGGGTACAATGAACTCTCAGCTGAAATCACAGGGAAGGTTGTGCTGCAAGGTCAGGACTCTTGCATTTGGAAGAGGGCTAAGGAGAAAACCATGGCTCTTCTGAGAATGCACTACAGATATGTAATGCACTGCAGGTCTGAGCAGATGCAGTAGCCCAGAAAACGAGTGGGCAAGGTTAGGTCTGAAATCTTGCCATCAGCATTCACATTCTTGGCTGATCAGGAGAGAGGGGGCAAATAGACACGGAAGAGAGGGAAAGTAAAAGAAACCAGGTGCTATTGGCCTTCAGCATTCCTAATCAATGTATTTCCCTTCAAATCAATGATTAGCTGAGCTGTACCAGCTAAAGGTCTGGTCTGGAGTATTTTAGTGAGATTACTGCTGGTGAATAGCTCTGTTTAAATAGCCATGGAAGATCAGAGTGTACGGCAGAAAATAACAACCTCTTGGGTTAGACTCTTTCTTCTTCCTCAGAATTATGACCTAGCTTACATTTGTACAGGTAACAGAAAATGATTCAGCTAGAAAAAAATAAAGCTAAAACCATGAATGTGACTAAACAGGACCTGATGATTTCTAAGGGGAAAGTATAACTGGTACACTGAATTCACTCCACTTTTTCCCCTTTGTTCTACGATTCAGTAGCCAAAAATGGATAGAATCCTACTTACTCCAGCTATTCTTCCTCTCCAACGCATCCTTCATGACTGACTATGGAAGGTCCCATGGCAATGGGTAATCTCAATGTTTTCTCTTTAGCAATAACTTATCTTGAAGATAAGACACCTGTTCTGTATACATCTTTCCATGCCTCTGCATCACTTCTATTTCTACAGCTTTTGAAAACTTCCTCATGAAAGGCAGCTGGTTAGCTGTGTCCAAGCTATCTAAACCAATATACAAACTGGATATAAATCACCATATGGCCATTTCACAAGTAATATATTTCTCCAATGCTGAATAGCCCTATTGAAAGTCTGTATACTTGCCCTTTTGTAACACATTCTTTGATTTGTATATATTAAGAGAAAACCCTGTGGCCTTTTCCAAAGCCACCAAAGCTGCCAAATGCAGCAGGGTCTCTGTTCCTCTAACATCATCTGGCCCAGAAGGAGGTTGGGAGTGATAGAGAAAAATGGGGCTATGGAGATGGCTAGGTGGAATGGGGATCACTGAACACCAAGTGGGTGTGTGTGGTATGGCACATTTGGTCTGCATACTTGGGGGCTGAGGGAAAGATTTTTGCCCTCGACCTGGAGTTCATCCAGCATTCATTGATTTCAGTGGGAGGAGGGGTCTAGCCCTAACAGTATTTTATGGGCAAAATGTTACAGGAAAATACCATGTAGGTTTCCAAGTCAAGTACTAAGTGCTTAGGAAATCCCACTATTAATGTTCCTTGGGCCAGCTTAATTCAGTCTTCATTCTCTTGTCTGACTCACATCACAAGGGAGCCCAGTTCTCCTGAGTCTCACTCCAAACCCTTGACAACAAGAGAAGATCCCTACTCCTAAAGCTCTGCAAAATTTCCTGTCCATCCTGAGCACTGAGCAGGATGAGGATCCTGTAGAACAAATAGTATATGCCTCTGTAATTAAAGATGGTATCACTGTACTGGGTTAAAAGGAGAAAGTATTATTTACAGTTTGTTATTATTATGTTACCATGGTGCCCATATGTCCTAGTTAAGATCAGGGCCCATTTTTCTCAGTGCTGTAGAAACTCATTAAAAGACCTACTTGAAATTTGTGAAATGCCTGATTTGTCTATGACATAACTTGATTGCTGTTTTGGATAGAGCTGTATCATTAGTGATTAAGTGAAAGACGGAGACATAACAGACTTTTAGTAAAAGTCCATTTTAGTAAAACCAGTTATTTCAAGCCATTTATAATCCAGTGAATTCTAGTACTTGAGGGAGGAGGAAACACTTATACAACTCTGTCTTTGGTCAGATAAGTCTGCTGGCCTCTCTCCAGTGTGCTCTTGGTAGTCGTTATGAAACAGTTTAGGTTTGGGAAGGCTTTGTTTCTGGCTGTCAGCTACAAACGCAGGAGGAGAGTTGAGTGTTCAGTTGAGTGTTGAGCGGAGTGTAGCTCCTGCAGCAGATCTCTGGGTTACAAGAACAATGGCCTGAGAAGAGTTCATTGGACCAGGTGCCAGGTAGTCAAAGATGGAACGGGCTGACTTTCTTCTTTCAAAATACCGAATATAAATGAAAAAAGGCTTTTTCTTTGCAAGGCAAACATTTCAGTGGGAAAAAAATGGCAAAATGTTTTAAGGTCCTTTTTGTCCACTAAATAAATAGAAACCTTGAGCATTTCTAGTTTGGGGGGGGGGGAAGTTTCCACCAAAAACATTTTTTTTCATAAATTATTTTTGTTTGTTTTGGCTTTTGGCTTTTTCATTATATGTGTATGTGTATATATTGAGAAATTTCAGTGGCAGTGGGTTCATCTACATGTACAATTAGTGCCATTTGGGCTTCTGCACAGTCATGTTTGTGCAGTAAACCAACCCTGAGAAGGCTCTACACATGCAGCCTCTTAGTTGTGTCTGCATGTTCATTAATGAGCTGTAATTACAGCGCATTAAGTTTAATACCTGTAATAACAGATACTAACTTAATGGGCTGTAATCGGTGCTACTGCGCATTAGCACAGATGAATGCTTTTTTAAGTGATGTTAATGTGCATTAGACTAAATACACTGCACATTAGCACATTAGCATGGGCTTTGCCTGTCATGCTAATGTGCAGTACATTTAGTCTAATGAGGTTTGATCCTTATAGGAGTAGAGCTCCAGGTCTCCTTCAGCCCCCCCTGACCCCCACCATATTTCAAACCCTGCTCCTGTCCTGCTCTGCCCCCTTGCAGCAGCCAAAGGGACCTGGAGGCTCTAGCTGCAGCTGCCCGGATACCAGGGACACTCTTTAAAGGGCAGCCAGACAGTGCTCCCTGAGCACTTGCTTTTCTGTCCTGGAGTGTCTGCAGCTTGTTGGCACAGCTGTCTATGATACTGTCTGCAGAGCCTGTGCCCAATACCCAATGGCTGCTCCACACCCAGGCCCCAAAAGTGATGACCCATGCCTCAGGCTTCTGCCTACTGCCATGTTAGCAATGCTTCATTGCTGCAGTAACCGCTGCCTGGCCCAACCCTGTCTTGCACCCTGTGCTGCACAGTCACATGGCTAGGCCCACTGCCCCACCTGTGGCGTCCTGCCCCCAGGCTGCTGCTGGGACCCTGACAGGGGCATTGATGATGCCCACATGAATGCTGCTATGCGCGCCATCAATGAGCTCCTGGGGCTCCAGCCCTGCCATGTGTGGGCCTACCATTCCAGCCAGGACTGATGGCTTCACATTGTCCAGCATACCTGGGATGATGAGCAGTGGGTGGACTCCTTCTGAATTACCTGGACCACATTCCAGGAGCTACTCAACTAGCTCTACCTGCACCTGGATTAGCAGCAACTACCTTGCTACCACCCCTCCCCACTGAGACCCGGCCAGCCATCACCCTCCTCAAGCTTGCCATGCCTGCCAGCCTGCAGTACGTTTGCCACCTCTTTAGGGTGGGCATTCTGGAGGTCTGTGGTGCCCTCTAGGATGTGCTGAGCTACACTATGCTCCAAGTCAAAGAGACCCTGGAAGAAGTGGAGGGATTTTGCACCCTGAGCTTTTCACAGTGCCTCAGGGCCCTGGATGGGACCTACATCCCTGTCATCTGCCTACCCTATGTGCAACACCCATGTTCCAGGTAGTGGGGCTTCCATTAAGTTGTGCTTCAGGCTGTGGTGGACCACCAGGGTGCCTTCACTAATGTCACCAGCAGCTGGACTGGCAATGCCCATGAGGACCTGGTTTTCCAGAACTCTGCCCTGCAAACCATGGTGGAGAGTGGGCACATTGCACCAGATGTTCCAGACCTTCAGCTGGGCAATGTGACTCTCCCTCCCCTCCCCACCCCCTCTGCATCGGGGACCCCACCTACCCACTCCTTCCCCAGGCTCACGCAGCCCTACACTTGTCAGTTCAACCTACACTGATCAGTTTGACCCCCACCAGAGACATTTTAACATGTGCTTGGGCTAGAGCCACACACTGGTGGAGTGTGCCTTCAGCCACCTGAAGGGATACTAGTGCACCCTCACCATCTTCCTCAAAGTCACAGAGGCCAACATCCCCCAGGCCATCGTCACAGACTGTCTACTGCATAACATCTGTGAGGCCTGGGGGGAGTGTTTTCATGAGGCATGGGCAAAGAAGATGCAGCAGATGGAGGACAACTGAAAGTGGGAGTGCCAGCATGGCAGAAGCAACAGTGATGGGCTTCTCCCACTGAGACCTTGTGCGAGCTGCATGCCAAGCAGCAGAGTCCAGGGCTCTGTCTGTGAGGCACTGGTGAACCACCTCCTTCTCTACTCCTGCACCCCCTGCTATAGGGTGTGTGGACCCCAGGCCCACCACACACACCCCAATACCATGCTCATTGTGGACAGTTTTCAGGGAAAGTCTACATTTCTCACCACAAGCACAGACCCGCCCCCACCCTCCCTCCCTAAACAGACTCCCTTCCACCCTCCCTCTCCAACCACAGATCCCACCACCAACCTCACTACCAGTAAAGCACCCTCTTGCCAATGCAAACTATTTACATTGCA
>NW_017728912.1:29516900-29519432 GCF_001723895.1 Crocodylus porosus | reverse complement strand
TGTACCCCAACATCCTGCTGAAGAGGGCAATGTGCCTGTCCTTGAGGGCCAGAATGCCCAGTCTTCACAGTCCCTCTCCCAGTTACGTGCAACTTCCTTGGAAATCCAGGCCCATGAGGTTCTGCCAGCCTCTCCTCTGCCGTGGGGACCAGCTGGTCCAGCAGCAGGATCTGGTCTTGCATCTGCCAGTCAGAGGTGGTACATTCAGAGAGCACCAGCTGAGGGTGTCAGCATCCCTGAGAGCACATCCCTAGCAGCAGGTGGTGCCTCTCCCTCACATGCAGCTGCTGGACTTGCACAGCTGGGAGAGAGAGGCTTTTTGTGAGTTTGCAACATTTTAGAGATAACATGCACTATACCAAGAAGCTGTGCACTGCCTGGCCACAGATCAGGGGTCATGTGCACACAGGTACCTAGGGACCATGGTAAGTTGGCTGGGCAGGCCCTGACACAGGCAGCCACCAGCTGAGTCCTCCATCCCCACTTCCTCCACAGTGGCAGGTGGCCCACTAGGTGCTTGCCACAGGCAGCCTGCCATCCTGATCCCCTACCAAAGCCAAGGCAGGACTGACTCCTGGCAGCAGCTGCCACAGCTACTCCAGACCCACTCCCCACCTTCTCTTCCTGCAGGCCAGGCAGTCTGGTCCCATGGCACCAGGCCCATGCCAGGCAGTCATGGAGGGCAAGGGGCTTTCACCCAGGTGGGATGCAGAGCTGGTGATGCCCCGGCCCTCTACCTGGTGGGCCTCAATGGAGAGGTGGCCCAAGACAGCACCCTGACCATGTAGAGCCTGAGCCTCAAGTATGCCCCTGGTGAGAGTCCCCCAGGTATGCCATGATAAGCTGTTTGAGCACACCGAGGGGTGCCCAACCCACTATGCACCACTGCTTCTGATCACCATACTACCCCAGACACACCTTAGAACCTGGCATGGGACCCTGAGCTTCCATCGTGCCCCTAGTAAACCTCCACTTCCCTGAAGTGTGTGCCACTTCCTGGAAGGGTATCTATGCCTGTGCTATGAGTACCTGACCTCCACAGCTAAGAAGGAGATCATCATTGCCATAAACACCTTTCTCTGCATGTGACAGGCCCCTGCTGGGAGGATGTTGGATGCTCAGTAAAGTTCTTTACTACTTCCTGCCTCCCCCAAGGGCCAGGGGGGAGCTCAGCCAGGCAGGGTGAGGAGGGAGAGCTGGCATGTCAGTCACTGGCCTTGGCTCCTGGAGCTGCTGGATGAGGCCATGGATGAGGAGTGTGCCAGGACCTGCACCTGGTGCCTAGAGGGGCCCTCACCTGTAGAAGAGTCATCACTGCCAGGCCCCAGTGGAGGCTCCAGCAGGTCATCTGTGCTGGAGAACATGGCATGGTTGCATCCAGGATCCCAGGGAGCAAGCTTGCAGGCTAGCTGCTGTATAAAGGGCATGGTTTTTCAGGCAGCCCCCAGAACAGCAGTTTTGGTCAGTGACATGGACCCACTTCACCCGCAGGAACTTGACCTTTATGTAGCACTGCCACGCTGGCCACTGGTGCCTGAAGTTCTGCATGTGGCCTGTCAGGGTCTCATATATGTTGGTGCTGGAGCGCCTACCCCAGGAAAAAGTCTCTCTGCACCTTGGCATCACCCCACAGTGTAGTTAGGTCTGCAGTCTTGCCCTGGG
The DNA here is from genome assembly GCF_001723895.1 of Crocodylus porosus. Taxonomy (NCBI): domain Eukaryota; kingdom Metazoa; phylum Chordata; order Crocodylia; family Crocodylidae; genus Crocodylus; species Crocodylus porosus. The sequence continues at coordinate 29,517,770 of NW_017728912.1, read as the reverse complement.
ACTAGCTGGGGCCCCAGAACACTGTGTGTGGCATTGGAGAGGATGCCATAATGGCTCCTTTAGTGGCCCTCAGGGGCCCACCTGAGATTCTGGGTGCTGCCAGGCCTGGGTACATGCTGATAGCACAGCAGCATGGCACATGGGAGGGAGCCAGGTTGTGGGGCTGGCCCCAGGGACCTTAAGCCTGCTGCAGCTGGCATAAAGTCACTGCTGTGGGACCCAATGGCCAGAGGCAGGCAGCTGGTGGCACAGTCTCCAGAGTCACACCAGGGGTTTAAAGGCTCAGCTGGAGAAGGCAAAGAGCTGTCCTAGCCCTTGGTCTAGGAAACTCTGAGCCCTGTGCCTCTGGGGCAAACAATGGTGGAGCTGACTGGGAGCAAATTTGCAGCAAATTTTCACAGTAGGCTAATTTACTGTGCAGTAACTGCCTGCATGTGTAGACAGTGACACTTTACTACACAGTAAATTTGTCTACTGTGCAGTAAGGCATCTCTTAAAGATGCACCCAATCAGAAGAAAACAAAAAAAGGTACAGTTCCAACAAAACTTATCTGGCATCTTTATCAGCTGCATATAAAGATTACATTCTGATTTGAACAACGTACCCATCCAAAGGAGTAATAAGGAGTAACCTCCCCCCATCCCACTGTAGACTTCAATTCATGAAGTGTAAGTGGGAATACTAGCCTACTTAGTACCTCATTAGAGAAGGTGGGCAAGAATTCACATGGAGGGACAGGGTGGCTCTACCCACTTATACACTAGCCAGAAGAACTGGATAATAATGAAATAGGTGGGAATTTGCTCTAGATAAATTACTGTAGGGGACCTAGGATCAGAGAAGGACATGGCACACATCTAAATAAAGGG
>NW_017728912.1:29512645-29516450 GCF_001723895.1 Crocodylus porosus | reverse complement strand
CAGAGGTAATGCTGCAATGCCATGCTCTCAGTTATTACTTCTTTGGTGTGATCTCCATCTCCATCTTCTTTTTCTGGTTGCTAAGTCACTAATGGAGTTGCCCTGATCAATTAAAAATTCTAGTATGGCTCTTCTTCCAGGAGTTGTTGACAGCAACAAGGGCCTGCTTCCTATAACTAGGGCTCCCTATTAAAAGGAGCAAACTGATCCCCAGGCCTGGGTTTCTGGGATACCTAAATTAAATCCACTAAGTGCCCCTACTTGTTCTGGAAAAAACTAGAATAACTTTATTGGGGAAAGGCAGCACAGTATTCTCGTGGGAAAATGTGGCAGTGATCACTCAAAATGAGAGAGAAATAAAACATGTTCCCCCACAGACGAATGAGAAGAAGTATCTTAACTGATCTGTCTGTGGGCATGAATTTCCAATAGATCAATGTCCATTTACTCCCCACTTCATCATCTGCTAAGTCCAACTCAAGATGTGGTATTGTGAGTAGCATGCTCCCAGAATCTTCAGGGGCATTCAGTCAAACTGATTACTGGTCCAAATGAAATGTGGCCTAGTCCTGAGGCTTCACTTCCTAATCCAACCATAGTGATTTCAGTTTTACTGGTAGTTAGTATAAAAACCCTCATTAGTGATCACTAGGCATGTCCACACATGCATTTACTGCACATTAAATTTACCGTGCAGTAAATTCCTGTGCAATAAGCAGATTTAGGCCAGCTTCTACACACGCAGGCATTAAAGTGAGGTAACTAAAGTTCAGTAAACTTAAGTTAGTCCCAAGTGGGTCAACACACACAATATTACTGCTCGGTAAGGTGTCTACACATGGATAACTGCACAGGAATTAATCAGGCATAAATTTGATACCTGCATGATGCAGGTATCAAATTTACACCCAAATCAGTGTAAGTTGCCGTATTTACTGTGCAGTATGGGTGTGCATGTGTAGACGTCACCTGTACTGCATAGTAATTTTTGGTTACTGCGCAGTAATTCTGGTTACCGTGTAGTAAATGTGCACATGTAGATGCACCCACTGAGCTTCAGCAAAGAGCTCCTTTTATGTTCCACCCCTTCAAGAAGCCACGTGTCTGCTGTTTCCCATTAAAGAGACTTCCCAATAGCAGAGAATCCTCAATGGAAAGGAACTAGTTATATGACTGCTGAAGGGAGTCCTTGCTACTGGAGCTACACTCATCCCTCAGTTCAGTTCCACCATTCTGAGTTTGGCTATAGGTATGACTGTTCAGACCCCCTTGGCCCAGATGAAAATATTACCTCATCATTCAGATGTGGATGTCTTAGGCAGCTAGAAGTAGTGCTCATCACATCACTCCCTTTTGGGCTATTGAAGACAGACATTGGTGTGTAATAATGATTAGCCTAATTAGCTGCTAGGCTCAGGAAGCCCTTGACCCCCATGGAATACTTAGGAAGGAACCTTACATAGACAGATTTTCTCTGTAGGTGCAATTTTCTGTGATCATGAACAGGTCAGGGCAGAGAGCTCCTACCTCACCGGAGCAAGCTTCAGCCTCTTTGAAAGTCTGGGTAGACAGCAGAGGTGGTCAGGGATTTTCATCAAAATAATCCCCCCCAAAAAATATTTTGCAGGAGAAAATTTCAGTTTTTCCTGAAAACCTTTGATTTTCCATGGGAAAAACTGTCATGACATTTCCCTGGCTGTCTGCCTGCAAAGTCTTCCATCAATTTCATTGTCTGCCATGGAAAGTAAAATTGGCAAGAGTCCTCCAGGCAGACTGCTAGAGAGCAAGTAGCATAGTTCTCCACCCCACCCCCCTCCTCACCCCAAGCCCAGCACCCATATTCCCTGTATGGTCCCAGCTGACCATCAAAGATATAGCCAAGTTGGTGAAGGAAAGCTAAGATCCAGGGTACTCAGAAGCAGCCTATGGGGAAGCCCCTCGCTAATTTCACATGCTGCTAGCAGGCAGGTAGGAAAATAGCAAGTTGACAGATTCTTCTCTGATTTCAAGAATTCCCCCCCCCCCCCCACACACACACACACCCCTTTCTTCTCCCTCCCTCCATACCCTAACACATATTTTTCCTTTTTAACCAGACTTGAGATGAAAAAATTGAGATAACATTTCCCATTTTCCCCAAAACAGGGGGAAATTTTTTTTTTTTAAAAGAAGAAAATAGAAGGGATTTCCATTTTCTAGCCAACTCAAATAAATAATTTATGAATGTATGGAGATAAAGCAACTCTATGTCTCTCCCACCCCTAAGGGTCATCAGCCAGATGGGAAGAGTGCTTCTTAATCTATAACGGTTCAAGCCATAGGGTTTACAATTAGACATTGAAATGTACACCTATTCTCAGACTAACTGATGTGTAACTGGCCAGAGATCCCCATCAGAGATAAAACTAACTGAATAGGACTAATTTACCTCTGGTGGAATTCCACACACCTCAGTGAGCTTTCATTAGGGATGAGTTTGCCCCACAGCAGTTTGTTTTCAGGCTGGCTGGGCAATGCCATTATGCTGCTCTTCAATAAGCATTGTTTAGCTCAGCAGTACCTTGGGGATAGCACAATTTATGAGACGTGTTTCAGAGAGATTGTTGCAATTTATGAATGACATAGTAACCATAATCTACAGAATATGGACTGCACTGTTTTCTGGGCTATATGCCATGGGGCCTAAAAGAAGAAAAAGCCATAAAGTCCCACTAAGCAGCAAGCAGCTACAGTAGCAGGAGGGACCTATGGGAATATAAAGTATTTATGCATAAAGTACTTGCTGTTGTGGTGCAGTGGTAGATTTGTTTGCCTACCAGGTAGGAGACTTGTGTTCAATTCCCAGATATGCATATAATTATAGTCACTGAAGCATGGGATGTCTGGATTTGGTCTGGTGTTTGGATTCAGTCTCAATGCTCTAAAGAGGTGATGACAGGTCTGAGTAGTCTCTACTTCTCCATACTCCTACTTAGGCTTATGTATCAAAGGTCCTGGTGACCACTCCAGCATACACCATGATCCAGAAGGTGCCTACCTGAAAGTTTTCCATTCATACCAAGGGTTCAAATGGAAAGAGTCTCCACTGTAAGAATTAAAGCATTGACTGACTGACCCTAGAGTTGGTTCAAATGTGCTAAGAGTACTACTAGCTAAAATGGATAGCAATCTATAAAGAGAGTCATCTAGTTCACTTGAGGTAAAGTAAATGAATTTTTGATTGTGTGGCTTCCTGCGAGATTAGAAATTGCACTAATTTACTATTTTGAAGTATCGTTATTTTTTAACTTGCAAGTAGGGCAGAAGAGTTTCTCCTTCAATTATAAACCACTTCTTAAAATTTTAATTTAGTTGTGGGGAGAATTTTTTCAGCGGCATTTTCTTTGCCTTGACAATTATGCACACTTTCAGCATTTTTATACAGCTACAAAACAGAAAGTTCTGAGATAAATGCAAGATAACAAATCCTGCATTTCTTCTGAAAATTACTCATGTAAAATGGACAGTTTTTAAAGGTTGAATGTACAAGTCTGAAACAAAGATCACAAATATTTAATAAATGGATGTTAGAGGGAATAGTTATACTTGGATAGTTATATGCATTCAACTTTTCCTTTTAAAATTCCCTACAAGGATGAGGTTTTCCATATCTTCTCATCTATCTATCCTTTCCTTAGAGTTGATGAAAAATTTCTGGTCAAAATGTTTTGCAGTGAAAAATATCTTTTTGATTAAATGGAAATTTTCTCAAGAAAGAATCCATGTTCGTAAAAAAATTGGGGGTTGTTAACAGAAGGATGAATTT
>NW_017728912.1:29507049-29512350 GCF_001723895.1 Crocodylus porosus | reverse complement strand
GGGAGGGGACTACAGACATTGAGGACACATTTACAGGACTCCAGCCCCATGAAGAAACTCTGTGTACCAAACTCTATATATGCTGCCTTTGCCCAGAGTTTGAGACACCCAAAACATGCAGAACCCTGACAATCAAGATGAAAGTATGACTGGCATTAATACAGTAGACACATTCATCTTCACATCAAGATTAATATGGGCGATAATAGTGCTTCTGCCAGTTTCTATGAGAAAAGAGAAAGTGAATTAGCCCTTAGGGATTCATCTCAGGTACATTTTGAGAGGTAAAGTAGATGATTATATGGAGTGCACTAATGTAGACTAAGAATTATTAGTCTGCGGGAGGAACCTGCATGATGGCTTAAGGAGTTGCTTGTAGGTTAGAGAGCTCTGTAAAGACAGACAAGCTCCTGAACAGGTTGTTGGGGCCAACAAGCGGATGTAAGAAGTGGCTATTGTCATATTATGCTGTATAACTGCCTGCTGTAATTCTTTGGGATGGCTTAGCTGTATTTATATACTACTGTATGTTAGCATCCATAAATAATACCTATGCAACCGAGATCTGGGGAAATTCAGGCAGGACTGGTCATTACTGCTAGGGAAAAAATATTCAATAGTTATAAATAATTTTCAGGAAGCATACCTGCCTTCATGGCATTCATGGGCATCTGTTTGCATCCATAGTGTTACAAGGTGTGAGACTCTATTCTACATATTAGGCATGTACATGAGCAGATCTGGGAGGGGAATGGGGGTTGCAATAGTCCAATTGCACCCCACTTCCAATGAGGACAGTCTGGAAGGGCTGGGTACAGTGGAGGAGAAGAAAGGGGAGGATTATCCTCCACTGCCACCACTTTGCAGCCTATAGGCTGCCTAACCTCCCCAGGGTCCTCTGCTAACCTGAAGGCTCCAGTTGCACTCATCCCTATCCCCTCCAAGATCTGAACCATGTGCTGGTCATATTTTCCACAGCCTCCTTTTCTAAATCATATATCCACCTATGGGTGTGTAAGTGGACAATTCTATTCTACTTTGTTTGAATCCCTGACAACTGTGAACAGAAAAGGTGGGTAAGTTCTCTTTCTCCTTGCTGCTTTTTTGTGATTCAATCTTAAGGGCTAGATGATGGTATGTTACTTAAGTAAATGAATGATTTGATTTCTAGTACTTGAACTAGGTGGGATAAAATCATACATAGGCTTCTAAATCCAGTTAGGTGCCTAATAGGTGCAATAGAATCTGGCCAAAAGCATACCCCTGCTAGATCTCTTCCTTGATGTTTGGGCATGTTTGGTACATGTTTGGGATTACATTTCATTGTACTTATTTCCACAGAAGTGTTCACCACTTCAAAAATTTCTCTATCAGTAAGCATTAATATTTGGGAAAGCTAAACAGAAAATAGCTTGATTTCTTTTTTTCCCTTTGAATGGGGAGAAGAAAAGTGGAAAATGGGGAGGTAAAAGAAGCTGATAATTTCATTCATTACACTATAAGCAGTGTGCAGCCTTAAGTAGGTTCACAGGATTATGAGAAGTCTGTATCAGTTTCCTCATAATCATCACTCACAGCTGGCCTTCATGTTTTCTGTAGGGAACCAGTTGTAGAAATTACTAATCATTAAGCTAAATTGAGCTTTGCAGGCAATGAGTGGGAGTGCAATCCCCAGAGAGCCTTACAAATGGAACTGGAGGTAATGGAGAAAGAGAGCAGCAAAATCTTCATGTAAATTGTAATAATTCAAGGAACATGGAAAACAGTGAATAGGTGAATGTTGACCAACATAATGTAGGGCATCAGGACTGGGGGACCCTCCAAGAGGCAGGCTGTAGGCAAAGAAAGACTCAGAAACGTCATCACACCAGGGCATGAGTCTTTATTATAGCTCTGCCTCTGTATCCCCTCCCCTTCATGCTCCCCAAAATTGCAATGGTGTTGCCAAACAACCTTCCTCCTCTCCCATGATAAGAGATTAGCAACCCATTCAGTTGAACAGCAATGCACCCTCTCAAAGCTATTGTTTCAGGACATCTGCAGACTCAAGCAAAAAACCAATGCACAGTTACACTCCCAGGCACTTAGGACTCTTTTCATGCTAAAAATTAGGTCTCTGAAAAGGCTTGTGGATGCAATATATACATTAATTTAGATGAGATTGTGCTTGTTTGTTTGGGGGGGCGTATTTTTGTTATTTAGGCACTTACATTTTACTTAAGTCCTTTTTTAGTTTCCTGTAAGCAGGTGGTTTATCCTGCTATAGAAAAGCTAGGTCTGTTGTTAGTTCCTCAGCTATTTCTATTATTTACAAAACAAGTAAAACAAAACAAAATCCTCTGTCTACTCTGGACATTAGGGCTAGGTATAGACATTCAAAAAGCCCAAAGAGGAATCAATCTAATATTTCTGTAAGTGGCATAATTTGGATTGGTAGCAAACACACATTCACCTTTTGGTGGGGGGTACAAACCTTAGACCCAATTCTATTGTTTTTAAACCAGTCTATGTGTGCTGAACTTCTCTTGTGTTACGGGTATAGATTGGTTTCCGATCACTTATACTGGTAAAAGTATAATTTCTGTACCTGGCCTAAGAGAAGACCCATTTTTCACTCTGTCTTCTCTCTAGTTCAGAAGCCTACCTTCTCCTCACATCTTTCTTTTCCCCACTTTCTGCTTTCTTTTCTGGGAGCTTTTAAAGCTTTCCATGGGACACTCAATCATCAGCAGAAAGCCACACAACTAAACATCCTTAACAGGGCCTACTGCCTCTTCTCAAGGGGATGGACAACCCTATTACAGTTCCCATCTTATCATTCTGGTTCTAGCTATTGCATTTGAAAGGAAATTCAAGAGTAAGGTGTAATCACATACTTTTGGAGCTCAGATCACAGGCATTGGCCTATAGTGTCTATGCCTTAATCTGTATTTACATCCTAAATATATGCCAGCTTCTTCTCTTCACAGGTGGCCAGCACAGTTCAAAATGTGCATGATGCTGCCAGAGGAGGAGCACCAGGGCCACCATCAGCAGGGGAGACCCCGAGCATCCTATTCCTGGCATAATGCCAGAGTGAGAAAAGCAGAAGGGGGAAGAAAACATCCCTTACCCTCCTTTGAGGTCCAGACCAACCAGGATAAAGTGTGCCTTGCTAGGGCAAGGTGGCAAATGTTATGTCCCTCCTCCAGCAGGTATGAGGCCCCATGAGATTATAAAGATGTTGGGCTGATTCAATATTCCACACAAGAGACACTGTCAGGATATGGAATAGCACTTTAATTGTTCCTGGAGAATTCTGCAGAGCAGTTCAATAACACAATTACAGAGATAAACAATGAGTAAATAGCCATGAGGGGAGAGAATTAGAAATTTATGAGAGAAAGTAAAAATATATTTTCAGATTAGATTTTAATGGAGATGGATAGGCAATGAGGTAGAAGAGAGATGGGAAGTCTGCTATAGCAGGCAGGTATAGAAAGGAGAAAACTCCAACACCATTCATACTAATTCCCCCCTCTCAAATATCATTTTCCTCAATGGATCTCATTGGGTATATCTACATATGCAAAGAAAGTGAGATCAGATTACTCTAGAGTAAGCTGTCCTGGGCGTGCACCTGCATGTGCAGGGACATTGGAGCAGATTGGCTGTTCCTAGCAACAGATAGCTGTTGCTCCCTGTGGCCCTGCACCAGGCCCCTGCAGCAGCCAGGGGGAGCTCTAGGCTCCCCTGGGTACTAGTCCAGGGGCTGGCAAGGAGCACTGGGTCAGGAGACAGCTGTCTTCTGACTGGAGCTGGGTCATTGCTCCCTACCCCCGGGAGCTGCCTGATGCCAGGGTGGCCTCTTCCACGAGAGCCTGGGTGGAGACAATGTCCTCCTACCCCAGCAGCAGTGAGCTCCCAGCCCCTGCTCCATGTTCACAGGGCCTGGGCTGAAAGATTCTTATCCCCCAGCCTGAGCTCCATTTTCATGGGGTCCAGGCTGGGATATTCTTCAGTGCAGGGTGTTTTTCTAGTGTGCTTTTCTCTGTGGTTTGCAAAAGGGGTTGTAGAGGATGTTCTTGTGGAGGAGTTTTGAAAAATGGTTGCCTATGAATGTCAGGAAAGGACCCAATGGCCCAAAAGGCCCCTTCCCATGCTCTGTTTTTATATTTCATTAAGTGGAGATCTAAGAACCCAGAGATGTGTTGAAAGTGGTTTCTAATAAAGTAAAAGCAATCACCCTCAAAAAGAACATCAAAATGAGCTTCTTGCAGCAATAACCAAGCAAATATGTAACAGGAATTTACAGAAATCAATTCCAATAATGTGACATTTCTACCTGTAGCTGTTTATATCCTCCAGGAGAGAAAAAGTTAATAAACAGTTCTAAAAAATAAGTACAGTATTCATAGTGAAGCAAAAATAGTCAGCAAAGCAACACTGATTCATTCCCATCCTTCCCTGCTGCCCCTGCCAGTGGATGGTGCTTATTATCAAGGCTCTCAAGCATGCGAAGTCCTTAGGCCTGATTCTCTTCTTCCTGGGCCTGATTCAGAGCTACTGAAGTCAGTGGAAAGACATGCATTGAAACATTAGAACATAGGACTAAAAGGAGTCTCCTGGGCCCTCCACCCCGCGGGTCACGGGGCTTGTCTGCCCCGCTGCACTTGCATACCCGGACATCTGCTGGGAGGAACAGTCAGCCAGGATGGGCCGTTCCAGGAGGTTCCTAGCTGAGATACAGGACCTCCACTTAATCCAGGAGGTGCAAGGTCCCACCAGAGGAAACACCCTTTTGGACCTGGTCCTGGCCACAGGCGATGACCTGGTAAGGGGCCTCCAGGTTCTTGACCACCTGGGCGATAGCGATCATCACTTGCTGGAAATCACCACGCAGTGCAGGGTGTCAAGGGCCTGCAGCAAGACGGTAGCCCTAGACTTTAGGAGGGCCAACTTCAACAAGCTGAAGAGACTAGTGGGGGAGGCGCTGGGGTCTGTGAGGGCAGGGGAACTCAGCGTCCAGGACAAGTGGTCGTTCCTTAAGGAAACAATACTCAGGGCCCAAGGGGAGTCCATCCCAACAAGATGCAAGGAGGGCAAGAGTGCCCAAAAGCCCCCCTGGCTCACCAAGGGCATCTAGGAATGCCTGCTTGCCAAAAAGGCGGCGTACACCCAGTGGAAGGGGTGTGCTATCTCCAAAGAGGAGTATACCTCCTCTGCTCGGGCCTGTAGGGGGGCTGTTAGGAAAGCTAAGGTGGACATAGAGCTAGGACTAGCGTCCAAGATCAAGGATAATAAAAAGTCCTTTTTCAAATA
>NW_017728912.1:29430334-29506982 GCF_001723895.1 Crocodylus porosus | reverse complement strand
CCGCAAGAACTACTTCACAGTTAGGGTGGCTAGGAGCTGGAACCAACTTCCAAGGGAAGTGGTGCTGGCTCCTACCCTGGGGATCTTTAAGAAGAGGCTTGATGACTACCTGGCTAGACTCATTTAAGTCCAGTCTTTTCTCTCGCCCAGGCAGTGGTTTGGACTTGAATAACTACAAGGTCCCTTCCGACCCTACTTCTATGACTCTATGATTCTATGATTCTATGATTAGAAATGTTCTTCTAATTTACAATCTGAATTCATCTGTATCCAGTTTGTAGCCATTTGACCTTGTGCCCATGCTATTTTTAATGCTAAAAAATCCTTGTACTTCCTTAATTTTCACCCCACAAATACACTTGTAAAGGTGATCATATCCTTTCTCAATCTCCATTCTGTTACATTTGGGACTTATCCAGTGGGACTTGGAAAATACTCTCTAAGGCCCCCTTTGCACATTACAAGTATTGCACAATGAACAGGTTAACTGCATAATTAACTAAAACCAGGTATACATGCAAAGTACCTAAAAAGGACAAACCAGCTATAATGCTAGACCTCAAAAATGTGTACTAACTTTATAGCTGGTTGGTTTTCAGCTTTAATTTACATGTGTAGCAGATTCTCCCCTGTGGTTGGGAGCCCTGTCAGCTGACTGGGGGCCCAGCTGCAGGGTGCTCCATGCCCAGCCAGTGCTGGGAATCCTACAACTGAGGGGTGACATGTGTAGCATGGCAAGAGTCATAATTGTGTGGATCGTACATTAGACCCCACTGCAGCTTGGGCCCTAACACTGATTTCACACATACATAATTAATGGAAACTGAATGACCAGAGAATTAGACTATTTACCCGCAGAGGATAGATTTCCATTGAATTACATTGAGTTCCTGTAAAAGAACTCCATTGCTACAGGACAGGACTAATCTTATAGGACCAGGACTTTAACATGTTGGAGTAGGCATAGGCCATGGAAGGGGATGGGCCACCCAGGCCATGGCCTGACCAACTTCTACCACGTTAATTTATATGTCCCACAAATGCGCAATTGTTATTCCAGTTAAAACTGTATAGCTATTTTTTTAACTGTATAGCTAGCTAAATTAACATGCTAAAAGTTGGTAGGACTATGGCCCGGGTGGCCCACCCTGTTCTGTGGCCTATGGGAATAGGTTTGTGATAATTCCATTCTGCTGGTCTACTGACCCTTTCATAGTTCAAGGTCTGAGGACCCAATTACATCCTACATGTTAAATGTGCATTTCCATATTAATAGAACTTTGAACTCTAGGCAAAATGAAATCCACATATGCAGAGGCACAGCAGGGCAGTTCTACACCCAGAGCAGCCGTACAGTGTCCAAGGTAGCACTGACTGCTCTGGTGCTGCTGATAGCAGTGGTGTAATCAGCTGGTGCTGCAGTAGCAGATTGTTTTGCACACTCCTCACACCCACCCCAAAGGCACCACCCTGGTCTGGTGCCCCAGTTACTCCCTCCTCAATTATGCTGCTACACATATGAATAAATTACAGAGTTTTATGAATGTTAAAATATACTAGAAAGATAGACAGACAGATAAATGTGCAGCTCCAGAGCTCCTGGAATGCCCTTCACATCCTACTGAAGGCAGGAAAACCCTACTTTAATAAAACTGGATATAAACTCAAGCAGATTCCAATGGGTATAATACAGCAAGGCTAACTTTGCTGAAGAGCTTCAAAGACTAGGGGAAAATGACTGAAGACCCTGTGATACACCATTGTGAAAGAAAGTCCAAACACTAGTCTCTTCAATTTAGAGAAGCATGCAGCGAAAGAGGTCGTAACAAACATATATAAAATAATAAATGGTAAGCCAGGAGCTCCTATTTAACAAAACACAAAAACTAGCAATTAATGAAATGGAAGGATACAAATTTTAACTTGATATAGGGAAATACTTTTCTTTTTACATATTTCATCATTAGTAGGCTAAACTTTCATGCATGAAATGGCATTCCATGTTCATTAAGTTTTTTTAGTGGTTAAGTATCTTTTTGATCAAGTTATCATCCATCCCTACAATAGAGAAAGGTGAAATAATTGAGTCTAAGGAACAGATGAGAGTGGGGGTAAGTTTGTCATTTAGACATGTAAATGACAAACTACAACCAGACATACAGCTGTTGCTTTAAGACTTGGCTGAAAAATTTGGCCAATGTTTTAAAATTTTCATTTTTCCTCAAATTGTAAATCATCCAATTTCCTCAGTGCAGTAAGCTTTTGAGTCAGTTGAAATTAGTTATGTTTCCCCTCCATTCATCCCCTGGTTACATCATACAAGCTGACAGGTAAAACCAAACTGATCCTAGCACAGGACTTTGCTAAAAAAACAACAAACACTGTACCCACTTACAAGTAACATTCACTATCTTTAAGCTCTACTAGTATAGGGCTGGCACATCCTAATGTACAGCATGGAGTTGTAAGAGAGTTATTTTTAATTTGTTAACACTGACAGTTCAACATAACTGACTTACAAGTCTGTTTCTTTCAGCTCCACCTATGGTGAAATACAGTCATCCCTTACTAATGTTAGCAAGATTTTCATTCCTCCTAGGTTTAGGAGTTTATACACCTGCCAGGTCTATTGATCTTTAACAGTAATGACAAGGAGAAGTACTGCATTTTCTCATTATAATCTTAGTATATTGTGTGCTTTTCATGTATCAAATTTTATATTAAGGCTGTGCTTATATAAACTTATTGGTATTGCTTATTAGGGGAACAACACACTATGTGGACTTGGAGTTAATCCATACTATTTACTTAGAGATATACTACACTATGATGGTCTTGTAAGTATCCCTAAAGCAAGTACTGCCATAAAATTCACAGGCAGGGTTAAACTGAAAAGAAATCCAAACTTGTTTCAGTCTGGAAATGCAAAGTTATGGCATACAAGCAATTTAAGGACGTTCCCCATTTCAAAAACATGAAATATCACACATGTAATATCAACATGCCAGGCACCATCGCCCCAGCCTGATACACCATACTATAACCATTGGCCAAGCAATGCCTTTTTTTATATGCCATATAACACAGAATTATATAAAGTATACGTAATGATTTTAAGCATTTTGGGTTTCTGTTTACAAGAAAATGGTTTTTAAAGTCACATCCTGTTAAAAATTTTCCTACTGTGGCCATGGTAGAAACTATTGGCTTCCCTCATCTCTGTCTCCCAGTATGGAATTACAGCTGAAGAAGCAAAGGTTCTTTGAGTAAATGTGATACATTTTATTAGACCAACTAAAATAGTTGAAAGACTTGTTCTTTGCAAGCTTTCAGGCACAAACACCCCTCTTCAGGTACAGGGAGAGTCTGCTGGTGTTATGTGTTCTCCATGGTGGAATACCAGCAGACTCTTCCTAGCATAGGGGTCCAAAAGATTTTGCTGGTCCAAACACTAGAGAGAAGTGAGAAAAATGGACCAATACATTATTATACTCTCATCCTATTTCAAGAGGTTAGAGTGCCAATGTTGGCTTATATTACAAAGTAGAAGACTTCAAATGTGTACAGTCTAGTGGGGTAGAAATAAATCCAGGAATATACAGTAAAATGGTAGGAAAAAAGTCTGCTTTCCTTAAGTTTTTAGAGACTGCTGTGAACTGACAGCATTTTACTGTCAAGGCCCTTCTGAAATGTTTTGTGCTTTTGCGTACCATTTCCTCCATTATGAATTTGCTTACCTTTCTAGTGTCTCATGTCAACTGGCCACTATGAGGCATATAGAAGTTGAGTGCACACACTGTTTATTCCATCTGTTTGCTTGCTTCATGTTGACAAAATGCATCAAAAAGAAGCTTCAAAATGTATTTTTTCTTAGTAAGTGTCTTGGCTGGACAGAATGAGTATAAGGGACATTTTCATATCCATTTCTGGCTTTACAAAAGCCCATTCTTGCATGTAGTTATGCAGGAACTTGATTTTGTGTTTTGTGCTTTATTTCACACTGGCTGTTTGACTCTCTTTTTGCTCCTGTTGTGAATCTGTTAAATATTATTGTCCAGTGCTCGATTGGACTCTTTTGCTATCTTGGTGCCAAAATATAATTAACTCACAAAGTTAACAAAGATGTTTGGCACTCATCTATCAGACAGTGTGGGAAATACATGCAGCAAGATTCCCACTACTTCCATGCATTATCTGTATAAGCCAGGGGTAGGCAACGTTTTTTGGCCAGAGTGCCGAAAAAGCCACAATGTCTACCTTGGAAGGTGCCTGAGTGCCAACATACTGGAGTCCAGAGCAGCTGTTTGCAGCCTCCCAGCTGCAGCAAGCCCATAGAGCCCAATCTGCTTGCAGCAGGGCTTGCAGCCTCCCAGCTGCCTGCTGGGAGCAGCCTGGGCTCCATGGCTGGCAGCAGCTGCTTAGAGCCCAGGCTGGCAGTGGTGTGCCGAACAAAATTGCCTTGCATGCCATGCTTGGCACATGTGCTGGGGGTTGCTGACATTAGCCCTCTCACTCTTCTTCTGGGGTCTGCTCCATCTGATTATTCGCCCATTGACCCCTTATCCACATCTCTCAGATCCATTAACTAAGATACCTGTAAATGGAGAAAAAGGGTCTAGGGATTTGCCCCACGATCTGTCTCCTAGTTTGCCCCAGAAATAGCACACAATGAATTGAACCTTGTAAAGGTTGAGAGGAGGTGAAGGGAATGACATAGCAAAGCCATGTGGCTGTTTCTTTACTGGGGATCAAGTTAGAAAGATTTTCAAAGTCATTCAAATGAAGAGGTTAGCTTCCAAACTGCTCAGCACTTAATAGCTCCCCACCATACTCACTGGTCACTTTAGTTTATTGTCCAAATGGGAACCGGGGAAGTGAGTCCCTTTGAAAACCTGAACCCTTTTTTAGGTGCCTGAATAAGAGCCCATTTGAAAAAATATCATTCCAAGGCCTGATTTTTAGAGTTGATGAGCAACTGCAAGCCTTATTCATTTTAGCTGGTACTGCAGAGCAGTGCTTCTGAAAATTAGGCATTCAATGTCTAAAACAGATCACCCAAAACTGAGGCACCTGAAATTAGACAATACATATTTAAAAATGGGAGCAGGTCCTTGAGATAAATATTCTACATGGGAGCAAGGGATAAAAAAAATAATGTTATTCATATCATAACGCTAGTCTGTAATACCACCAAAAAAACAGCAAACCCTTCACCAAAGCTAATTCAATGCTTATACAATGAGAGTATGCAGAATCCAGGGCAGTATGGCGCCTTATAAACTAAATCATAGCATCTGGCAGAGTAGGCTGTAGCCTATAAAAGCTCATGCTTCTTTGAGGCTACAGACATTAGACTTAATCCGGGATAAACCATTTTATCTGAAGACAACATGTACTTGTTCAGACTTCCATGTCCATTATCCCAGGAAAAATCATGAAAATATTAATGGGATAAGAAGTACTAACAGTTTATCCTGGAAACTACATCTGAACATCCCAGGATTGCATCATTGAATCAATAATAGAAAAGCAGCAATACATTCATCTACTCACTAAACCCTAATTACAAGGTTAATATGTTTATGACAGTCCTATTCTGGGACTAACACAAGCACAACTTGTCCAGAGACAAATGCAATATGCATTTCTAACCTGACCAAGTTAGTCTATAACAGGGTTTGGCAACCTATGTTTCACAGGCTGGTTCTAATCCATGGACCTTCTGATTCAGCCTACAGACAAGGGGCTTTGGCAGCAGTCACTTTCCTCTGCCACTCCAAGTGCCAGCTGAAGGTACTTTCCTTGTGCCAGTGTGGAGAAAAGCACTGGTGGCAGATCGGTCCCAGCACCCACCTTCTTGCCTGAGTCCCACCTTTGACCCAAACTGGGTCAGTCTGTCCCAGAGCTTTAAAAGGTTGACAGCTACTGGTCTATAAGGTGCTGCACTACCCTGCCTTTGCCTAAATTCACTCTGTCATGGGTAGCTACCTCTCTCTACAGTAAGAGTAGATTTAGAATGGGTTAATATCAGAGCTGGTATGTGCAAGTGGTGGATGTCCTTCTGCATGATAGAGTTTGATATTAGTGCACATTTTAAACCATTTGAAGTAAATTAAAACCATTTACTAGAATTAAGTGATGTGTAAGAGGTTATTTCAATATCAGTGAAAGAAGTCCCTTGCAACAGAACTAATGATAAGTATTAAGCTACATGCCTAATTTTATTAATATTTTTGTGCACAAACTGAAAAAGCAAGAAATGCATAATGTTGATGGAAACTGATCTCTAACACTGCACTTTTATAGAACACTGCACAATTTTAACATTATTGACCCAATTGTTAGAGGTGGACAGAAAATTCCAATGTTAAGAGGAAAAATCAAATTATGCCTCTACCCTCTTTAACAAGCTTAACACATATGCAAGTGACAATGATTATTTTCCATATAAGAAGATATGTATACTTGCTTTGTGCAAGATGTGTAAGTGCAAATCCACAAGGATGGGTTTATATATAGGGATGAAGTGAAGAAAAATAGACAAAACCAAGGGTGATGTTCTATTCTTTCCTCATCATCCAAGCATCCAGTTTTGGACATCCGTCAGATGATTAGGGGAATTCTATTCCTGGACATGCAACCCTGTGTACTTGGACAGCTATGTGCTACTACATACTCATACAGACTGAGCCTGCATGGTAGTAGCGATAGTATGTATAGTAGCCTTTATGAATGCATAGTGACCTTAGATGCCTGAAAATGGAATTAACCAAAACCCATGACTACTGCACAGGGTATAAACAGACATTTCCAAATGAAGCAGATTATTTGTGGTGCCATGTGTCCCACCAAAGTTGATCTGCTTTACTGAGCAAAACACATATTGCATTGACCCGATTCCTTGGGGTGCATTTTTGTAAGAGGGAAAAGCTGGGGTTCTCCACTTGAAGAGTCATACCTTGGGCACTGTCCAGGGCATGTCTCTATAACCAGGGAACTCTAGCTTTCCCAGCTTACCAAAAATGTGCCAGTGAGATTCTCCAGGGTGGGTCTCTGTAAAAGGGAAAAGCTACAGTTTTCTGCCTGCAGAGATGTAACTTGGGCAATCTCCATAGCATGTCTCTGTAAGTGGGGCACCCCAGGTTTCCTCAGCAGTTGGCAGAACTATGTAGTTGCCCAAAGGAATCCAGGAAAAAAATTCCCCTAGGTGCATGATGAAAACGCCCTGAAGACATTAAAAAAAATGGCCACTTATATAACCAGGAAAGAATAGTATGCCGCCCCAGGTCAGAGTCAGTCCACTGGCACATTCCTTGCAACCCTTTAGATTTCAGGTGAAATACAAATAAGTCTCACAACTGTTCTTTCTGCAAATATCTTTATATATTTATTTTATCTGTAGAATACTGGGACCTCTGACATTCCTCAGTGCCCACTTTCATGAATCATCTCACTGTAAAACAAACATCAAAATGACAGCTTTAAAAGACTGAAATCCGTAGCATCAGCAGAGTGCACATCAACATTTTTAGTAGCAATTCTTATTCTCCACTAAAGAGGCATTGCCTCTTGCTGTAGAAATGTTGCAATCAAAGGGTCCCACTGGCTTGTCTGTTCCACAGACAAGCCATTGACATTTAGAAGAATCCCCTTGTGTCAATGACTGCAAAGTGGGGAGCTATTGCAAAGAAAGGCAGCCAAAATATCCTTCCCTCTTTCTCTCATCAGTATAATCAAGAGTCCTTTGAAAATGGCATTAGACCAGATTCTGATTACCCTGCTCATGTTGAGTAGCATATTGTTCCACAAGTGGACCCATTGAAGTAAATGGCACAACTTGGGGAAAACATTGCCACTCATTGGCTGCATCTACACATGCACTTAACTGCAGAGTAGACTAAAACTAGTTGCCAAGTAAAGTAACAACATCTACATGTGCAATGCTATTAGGCTGCAATAAACTACTTAACACCACTGTAACATAGTAGTGTCAGGGACAGTCTATCTTACAATGGGGTAATTAACTGCAATTAAACTCACATGTAGACACTGACCATCCTGCACAAATTGTGCCTGGCCAGCCCAACCAGCCAGAGTCTTGCCTGCCATTTAGCCACATGTCTCCACAGTTTCAGCACCCTCATGGCCCAGTCAGCCCGCCGCCACCTGGAGCCAAGGGCTTATCCTCTGTAACCCCTGCCACCCCAGGCCTGGCCCCTGGACACTGGGCCACACCACCACCACCACTCACTTCCTGGGCCTGCCTCCCCGATCCTACTGCTGACCATTGCCATCTGCCAGACCCTGGTCAGGAACATCCCTGGCATAAAGTTCTCTGCCCTAGCTCAAACTGCTGCTGTCCTGGGTACACATGTAGACGCTGTTCCCAGGAGTAGCTTACTCTGGCTCAAACTGCTCCAGAGTTTATTGCTTTGAATGAACTGCACCTGTGGATGCACCCGTTGTAAAGGTTTCAGAGTCTGACCTGCAGTATTTGTCTGCTTCAGTTCTTTTAATCTGTTTAAGGGCTTTCTTGGCTAATTCTTTTGGAAATTGTGAAGTGAGTTTGTCTGCATGCCTTTCCATCTGAGCTACCTGTTGTTCATGGACAGTCCACTAATTTGGCTCTTTTAGAGCTATCAATGACAGTGCTTTTAACACCGTGACATAATTTTTTATGACTTTACTCCTATTCTTATCTATTTCTCAAATACAAAACATATATTTGCCCTTGTTAAAACTATGTTCACACTGGAAATTTATGGGAACAGGAAGGGTAAACCGGACAAACTCATTTCATTTCTTTTTCTTATTTTCAAGTAACCAAGGGACAGGATCTGGAATTATTTAAAATGATTTGTTCAGATGCAAAAATTCCATTCGTTTATTATTCAAGTAGCACCTGCTGGCTTCACTAAGGATACAGGCTGCAGTATATGAGGCCCACTACAAACAAGTGACAAAAACAAAACAGAGAATTAACCAATTAACCAAAGAATTAACCATTTAGAATTATAACTGGAGGCAACAGGTGGATGAAACAAAGAAAGGAGGTGGAAGGTAAAGGGAGATTGAAAGGAGTATGTACATCACAATAGGCTGCAGTCTCAGCCCCCAGCCTGCTGAGCTGCTGACAGAAGCACTGAGGTAGATGAGGGATGCAAAGAAAAATAAAGCAAGGGTTTTATGGATTTTGGGTGGGAGTTTTCCCTACGTATATAGGGTGGCATGGCAGAAAGCACAAGTGGGAGGGGTGGACAAAGACCAATTGAGGCTGGCATCTGATGTAGCAGAGGAAGAGATTTATGATAAAATGAGAGAAGAGATTATAAAGGTTGAGAAGAAAGCAGAAAGAAGGAAATGTGCAGGCATGCATCACATTTTCATATTGTTTCTTGATGACAGGGTAGAAGTTCTTCTGAAATTCATTTATGAGGCTTCAAAGGGGCAAATTGTTTGACTCTTTCTTGCTCTGTTGCTCTATAAGCAACTCAAATGGTGGCAATAGTTTATGAGGAAGTTTTGGATGAAAACCAGAGAAATGACTGAAAGGAAATCAAGAGAACTTGAAATACACTGTAGCTGCATACTGACTGTTACTGACAGAGAGACTTGGAAAAGAAAGTCACAGCCTAGCAGTTCCAATGGCTAGAAAGAGATAAATAGCCATGTTAGTCTAACATTAGGCAGAAGACAGGATACAGTAGCACCTTGGGCTAAGTATGGGCATTCAAGAAGGCTGAGGCATACGTGCTCTAAGTTTTGAGCTTTACTCCAAGTGCCCAAGATTAGGTTGGGAACAAACAGAGCACACCTTAGCCCTTCAGAGGGGCAGGGGGAGGACACACTCTTGCACACTTTCCAGCATGCACCACAGGCTCCCCAGATTTCTGTACCTATAGTACAGCACAGGGCTACAGCCCAGCTAGAACCAGAGCCTAGCAGCAGCAGGTATGGTGGCAAGAGTGTGATTTCTGCACCAATGGCAGGGTCCAGAGCAAGGTGCTGTAGCCTGGCCAGAACCAGTACCCAGCAGCAGTGGGGGCTGTGGCAGCAGCACAGAGTTGTGCCCCACTGTCAACACGTATGTGTTGTCTATGCCTGCAATGGGACAGAGGCCCTGAGTAGCCTGACTTGGCAGGCTACCCCTCCTTCCCTCACCCCCAAGTTCTGATCACTCCTGCACCCTTCTAGGCCTGACCTGAAACCTCTTTGTGGCCATGCACCTACACCAGTGACTGCCAGTGGCTAGGGTAGTGAGGTAGATGAGTCAATGTTGGCCCTGGCATCAGGTCTTGGGCAGCCTGGTCCCCCTCCTCTCCCTCCCTGAATGCTGCTTCCCAGAGCAGGCCCATCAGATGCCTCCCTGGCTCCTTGGACCAGGTGTCAGGGGCTCCCACATACTATATTTCCTGTTCCAGGGCTCCCCTACCCTTCAGCATCTCCCAATCAATGCAGTGTGGAGACTTCCTCCATGGCTGCCATCCATGGCCCCTCCCTGTGGTACTTCCAGGCATGTCACCCAGAGAGAAGTCCCTAGAGCTGAACTCTCCATGCCAGTGTGTTGTCTGCAGCCTGCCCCTCCAATCTTGCCTGGGCGGGCAATGGTCATGCTGCAGAAGGTGGCACTGACAACATTGGGTGTTGTAGCCAGATCACAACCTAGCAATGACCACACCATGGAACGCCTGGATTCCATCTCCCTGCTGGGAAAACCAAGATGCCCAGGGTCCAGCTCCCTCTTGTGGGAGCTGCGAGGGCTGGGAACCCGAGCATCTGGGCCTAGAGACATAAGCCTTCTCTATATGTCCATGCTGAGGAGAGGGAGGGAGGGAGTTAAGGAGGGGGCAGGGGTTGCTAGGGAGAATTCCCATTTCCCACTGTCATACTTTCAGCAATGTTCATAAGTAGGTACTCTGCCAAATGGCAGCCAGATGCATGCTAGCAAAAATGGATTTGCAACTTGTAACACCTCAGCTCTAGGTCTAATAAAGAGCTTTCAGTGTCTTTTGGGGTGTGTTTGTGTGCAGGTTTGTGTTAGGTGGACCCATGTAAAAATGCTGACCTCTCTCAGGAAAGCAATGTAACCTTGAGGGATGGGGCAGATGGTTATCAATTAAGTAGTTTTATGGTCCCATGCAGTGTAAAACAGACTGGTAAGCCCCCAACAACAGAAGCGGGTACTGACCCTGGTGCGTCCACTTCATTCCAGGCCAGTTACATGGGGACTCAGGGGTAGCGGGTGTTTGAGAGGCACAAGGTCAGTGGGGAACATCAAGAATCCAGTGTCATCAGTCTTCCATATGGACAATCATGGAGCCAAGAGCACCCTGAATATCAGAGTAGGCAACCACAATCTTCCCCATGAGCATACCCCAGCTTACCAAGGAGTCACATTAGACTGTTCCCTCACCTATAAACATCACATTCATAATGTCACCAGTAAAGTCTCTGCACAGATAGCTTCCTTAAATGTTTAGCCAGCACGACATGATGTGCCAACTTCAAAGTGCTCAGAACCACCACACTTGCAATAGTTTACATCCCAGCAGATCACTGTGCTCCTGGATGGCCCAGAAGTTGTCACACTAAAAAGCTTGACACTATACTTAACAGTGCTCAGAGACTTAGAACAGGCTGCACAACTTACACATGCAGATGTATTCCCTGCGCTGTAGGGCATTTGTCCAAGTGCCATAAGAAGACAAATCCTAACTGCTACCCTGCTGCCAAGTTTCTGGGCCCTTGGAGAGCCCAGCAGGACAGATGTTATAGCCTTGTGTATTAAACTAATTTTAAATAATGGGTGGGGTAAATGTAAATTAAACAATCGCTCAGAGTAATCCACTCTGAAATCTATTCCTACAGCATGTTTTACCAACACCGAACAAGTCCCCCACTAGGTACAACCTTGACCAAGAAGCATGGGTCAAGCTAAACAGACTGAGATCTCTGGATACTGACATTTAAAAACAACACTATACAAAATGAACATCTTGAACAGCTCCCTGTGCAAATGCAGTATACAGCAAACAGCACAGCATTTAATCAAAATCTGCAATCTTTATAAATGCCCAGGCAGGGTAGATCAAATCTGCACACTGAGTGTTAACACCAGACAGTGGCTCATATCTGGTAAGAGAGAATGAGGTCTGGGTGGTTAAAAATAGAGGCTTTGCCACCTTGGATCACTGAGAACCCAGGGGCAGAGGCAGCCTGGTGCTTGGGGAGACCACAAGAGTTCTGGCCAAGGCTAGAGAGCTGTTCTGGAAGAGGGGGTGAGCAAGGCACTACAAAGCCTCATGGGTTGCCATCAGAATATGACCTAAGATGAGTTGTGGTGGGATCTGAAACATGTTTTTTACAGCTCTGAAGTCTGATACCACATCCATCCAGGGTTATCTTAGAGTAGAATCCACCATTTTTACAACACTCGATGTGCCTTCACCATCTGTTCAGTTACAGCTGTAGTGTGGTTTCTTTGCACATACTACACACTACATGTAACTTCCATAGAGATTAACTCGTTCAGAGAGGTATAAGCTTTCACAGGCTATAGCCTGCTTCATCAAATGTAGAAATATCATCTGACAAAACAGGCTGTGGCCTATGAAAGCTCATACCTCTCTGAATGAGCTAGTCTAAAGACCACCCTGCTCTGCTTTTTACCGAATCACAATGGCTGTTACTCTTGAAACTATAAAAAGAATGAATCTATGGATCAGACAGCCTGGGTATAGTAGGAGAGCAATACTAATGGTACAGAGTTTGAATAGGAAAGAGAGGTCAAAAAGCAAAGTAAAATCTATGGGATACTTACTTGAACTGAGATAACAAAGGTAATAGTTAGAATGAGAGAAAAGGGAAGAGATATGAATACAGAAAGGGACTCTTTATAATAATGAATTCTAACCTGACATGTAGATGCCATTGGTGAAGGCTATGCTACTAACCATGGACAGATACATGTATTTTCAGTGAACTGGAAGAAGTGAGGGGACATTTTTTTTCATTAAAGGGCTTTATTTTTCTCTCAGTATTTTTAACCTTCATACGTTCCCATGGGGTAATTTCCTACCCCAGATACGTATATTGTGCAGTATCTTAGAGTTAATTAATGGGAGATTGTTCCAGGCATGGTTTTCTTGTTCTGAACAAAGTCAGCATTCTCACTGCCTTCATATAAGATTTAATCAGTGGATGTGTCGCTTTCATCCCTGGTTACCTGTGCAAGACAGCCTTCAGCAATGAATATGCACTGCCACAAGCAGAAGTCATACCAACACTTCCAATGGGAAAGGGAAGAGGACCAGCCCGAGGTTGCCATGGAAGACCAAGGAGAGCTACAGCAGGAAGTGGAGCAGAACCACTGCCACCACCCGCAGAAAGCATTGCAGACGATGACACCTTTAGAAGAAGGAAAGGCAGAGTGTGGGAAAAATGTCTACATATAAATACATCATTGGAGAACAGCCAAGGACATAGTCCATGAAAAGTTCTGGGCCAACAAGAGAAAGTAACAAAGACACAGTGGTGGAAACCTTCCACCTGTTTTTCTCACAATATATCCTGACTGTTTTCATAAGAGAAACAAACAGAGAGGCAGAAAGAAGATCCAGGGAGTGGAATGATAGCCATCCTGAAAATAGAAAGGAGTGGGAAAAGCTAGATGAAACAGGGCTGAAAGCTTACATTCACCTCCTACTGCTGAGTGGTTTATACCACAGTGGTCATGAGGTGCGGGGGGAGTTGTGGGAAAAATGCACCAGGCATCCTTGCTTCCATGCCTCTATGGTTTAAAATGATTCCATCAAATCAGCAACTACCTGAGATTTGACAAAAAAACTGACATGTGAAGAAAGGAGAGGCTGTGGACAAGCATGCTGCCTTCAGGGGTATTTGGACACAATTTGTGGAGCGTCTCAGGAAATGGTATATTCCAGGAATACACCTGATGGTGGATGAGCAGCTCATTACATTCAGGGATCACTGTCCCTTCAGACAGTATATGACCAGCAAGCCCCAAATATGGCTTGAAAATTTGGTGGTGCTGTGATGCAGCAACATCATTCTCCCTGTCTGGAGACATCTACCTAGGCCAGCAACCAGAAGCTCCACACCAAGGTAATCTTGGTACCCAGGTTGTTGAAAAACTGGTTCATCCCTGGTACAAGACAAGAAGGAATATTGTGGGTGACAGTTTCTTCACAAGTACTGATCTGACAGAAAGACTGCTACAGCAGGACTTGACCTATGTGGGTATGATTTGGAAAAACAAGGCCAATATCCCAAACAAAAAGCAAGCAAATTGAAGAATGGAAGCTTTTTCATTCATTTTTGCTTTTGATGGGGAAGTCACCCTAGTTTCCTATGTTCCAAAGAAGTCCAAATTTGTGCTGTTGCTGTCAAGCATGCACCATGCCCTGTCAGTGGGTGGAGAGCAAAGAAAGCCAGACATCATCCCTGATTACAATAAAGAAAAGGGTGGGGTGGATAACCTTGACCACTTAGTCTGTATGACCACCTGCAGATTGAAAATCAACAGGCGGCCAATGACATTATTTTTCAATATGCTAGATATGGCTGTTGCCAGTTTCATCATTTGGCTAAGCCACAACATAAACTGGAAGCAAAGATCACACTTAAGAAGATGACACTGTTTTTGCAGGAGCTTGGAGAACAGCTGATCGATGGACAAAAAAACCCAAGAATCGTGGATACACATAATCTGTCTAAGTCCATCAAGTCTGGTATGATTGCCCTAAATTACAAATTGCCACAAAGCACCCCAGTAGAACCTTTTGCAAACATGAGTGGACGTTTTGATTTTTGTCCAAGGACGGATGACTACAAAACCTGGAAAAGATGTGAATATTGTAAGCGATTTGCTTGTGTGCATCACAGTACATCACTGCTGCTTTGTGAGGGATGCAATATTTAGTTAAAACAGCTAGGGAATGTGTTTGGAAGTAACTGTTAGTTTGAAAACAGTGTGAACTGCAGACTTAGCAAATGGTTCATTCATGTTTTGAAACTCAAAAAAAATTAAATTTTGTTCATAGTTCTGGTTAAATAATATTTTGGGTTCAAGTCATCATAAATAATCTTTCAAACAATCTGTATGTTTAATAATTTTGGTACATTCATACTCTTGTCACTGGTTCTATTTTTTTCATGCGAGTGGGGTAACAAGTTACCCCCATAAGACCAACAATGACGAATTGTGGGGTAACAAGTTACCCATGAGCACAACAATGGTTTTGGTTTCATGAAAACGGATGAAGGTTAAACAGCATGCCTACTGTGAGTCCTTTTACTGAAAAAAACCCCCAACAATGGGTCAGAAGCTTAAAAGTCATTCCAAATGAAAAGCAGGTCTGTAGAAACTGATTTCAAACTGGAGGTGCTACCCAGAAGTGATACAAAGTGGAGGTACTACCTGGATGCCTTGCATGTAGACATTACTGCAAACTAAGAAAAGAGAAGAAAATGCACCAAGGAGATTAATACAGTTTCTACTGGCACAGGCTGGGAACCAACTGGCTAAGCAGAAGCTCTGCAGAAAAGGACTTGGGGGTTACAGTGAGCAATAAGCTGAACATGAGCCAATAGTGTGTCTTGTTGTGAGGCAGGCTAATGGTATACTGGGCTGCACTAGTAGTTGCCGGTAAAGTAAGGGACATGACTATTTCCCTCTATTCAGTCCTGGTAAGGACATATCTGGTGTACTGTGTTCAGCTTTCAACTCCTCCCTACAAAAAAGCTGTAGATAAATTGGAGAGAGTCCAGCAGAGGGCAATGAAAATGGTGAGGGGGCTGGAGTACATGATTTATGAAGAGAGGCTGAGGGAACTTGGCTTATTTAGTCTAGAGAAGAGAAGACTGAGGGAAGATTTCATAGCAGCCTTCGATTACCTGATGGGTGGTTGCAAAGAAGATGGAGATAGACTATTCTGTTCAGATATCAGAACAAGGAGCAGTGGTCTCAAGGGGCATGCATTTATGCTGACCTAAATTTACTGCACATTAAATTACTGTGAAGTAAGCAGAAATAGGCCAGCGACTACACATGCAGGCAACCTGGAATTAAATTTAGTCCCAGATTAGAGCAGCCTGCCATGTGCCCCTGTGGCCACTTGGGGGAAGCTGCAGCCTCTAGTCACATGGCTGCCAGCCCTTGGGACTAACTTTAGTCCCAAATTGAAGCCAGAGCCAACTGCCAGCACTTGAGATTAACTTTAATCCCAAATTGAAAACAGGAGAGGTGGCCAGCCTGGAGGGCTGGGGCTAGACTCAAGCCAGGCCCCTGGTGGCTGGGTAGACCCAGCAGGGAGGCCCCCTAGGTTATTGTGCAGTAAGGTGTCTATATATGTGTTACTGTGCAGTAACTAATTGGGCACAAATTTGATACCTGCAAGTCACCATATTTATTGCTCAGTACAAGTGTGTACATGTAGACACACACCTGTACTGCACAGTAATTTTGGTTATTGCGCAGTAAATGCCCACATGTATATGTGCCCAAGCTGCAACAAGGGAAGTTTGGGTTAGATATTAGGAAAGCCTTTCTCACTAGGAAGGTAGTAAGCACTGGAACAGGCTACACAGAGAGGTGGTCAAATCTCTACCCTTGGAAGTTTCTAAGATGTGGGTAGACAGAGCCTTGGCTGGGATTAGATAGCTAGGGATGGTCCTGCTTTGAGCAGGGGGTTGCACTAAATGACCTCCTGAGGCCTCTTTCAACCTTGATTTTCTATTATTCTGTGATAATAGAAGAGAAAACCATTAACATACCTTAATGCGTATCCTAATAATTAACTATACTACATTGTGCAAATAAATACTCTCCTATTAAATTATAATTTATGCTTTGCTTAATTAGGTATGTTTAGTCACAGTTTAGAGTAAGAACATCATAACCAGTATCTAAAAAGTTAATAGTTAATTAGTGGGTGTAATAAGCAGTTTGCAGACATAAGTCTTCTCTACGCAGATAGTTATAAGCATGTCAGCCCTAGATGCAGTTGATAGTTATAAGTGAGCTCTTTACCTCTTGGCATCTGTAGCAATCGATTGATAATTTATTAAGACATCTACCCATAATTTATTAGCCTTTGAAAAGACATTTCATTATCCCCTCTTACTATAAAGCATGACCACATTCTCCAATCAGCAACTGAAAAGATGCAAATACATCAAATGAGGCTACAAAATTCCCCACAAAAAGCTAAGATAGTATTTGTATAGTAGTCAAGTGGCATAGGAGCCTGAATTTCATCTTCACAAGTGACTTAGGGTAAAATACATACTAAAACCATGGGCACTAAAATTGGACCCAAGTAAAATTTATGCATCTAAGACTAAAGCAAAACCCCTCCCCACTGCACCAGTATCTATTAGGTATCTAAATTTCTTTGAGTCCTTCATTTTAGTACTATATGTTCCTTAGGCACCTGAACTTATGATCCTGGGCATGCACCAAAGATTCTCAGTTTGCTACATAAGAACAGCACTGAGTTGAGCACCACACATAACAGCCAGGGATGCTTTCATTCAGAAACACAGTTGATGGTCACTATAACCACTCCCTCAGGAAGTAGGAGATCAGGGTTCTAGTTCTTCCTCAGCCTAGAGGAGCTCAAAGCTATCTATTAGGGCTATGCAAAATTTCTCTGGCTGTTTCAATTTGAGAGTTTCAACTCATTTCGAGCTCAAAACAGTGAAATTGAATCAAAACAAAGGGCTTCAAAACAGCCTCAAAACAAATTGAGGATACTTGAAATGTTTCAGAAGTTTTGAAACATTTCACGTTTCAAAGAAGACAGCAGCCTGGTGTTGGGAGACAAGGGTAACCAGGGCTGTGCTCCCAGTGGCTCCACAGCCCCTTGTGGCTCAGCCGGGAGCACAGCCCTGGATCTCCCCGCCTCCCAGGGCTGGGCTGTGGGAAGCCAATCACAGTGCAAGGGAAGGGAACTGAGCCTGATCACTCATTTCCCCTCCCCAGCCCTATGATCAGGCTGGGGAAAGGAAATCAGCCCAGCTGAGCTGAGTTCCCATCCCCACCCTGATTTGTAGTGCAGGGGAGGGGAACTGAGAGATTGGGCTCAATTCTCTTCCCCAGCTCCCCAGCTCCTCAGTCCCAGGCGACAGCACCTGGCTTCCCTCCCTTATCTGGCAGGCAGATTGGGGGCCCACAGCCCTGGGAGGACTGGCACAGCCCCTGCAGCCCTCCCAGGGTTGTGGGCCCCCATCTGCCTGCTGGATGACAGATGCTGTTTCAAGCTTCCCCATTATAGCGAATGGGCATAACATCGAAACAGTGTCAAAACAGCATCACTGTTTTGACAAAGCAAAACAGAACAGTGGTTTCAAATTGAAATTAAATGCTCTTCTGTCAAAACCTTGAAACTCACGTTGAAATGTAACAATGCCGTTTCTCACAGCCCTACTCTCTCTCTCTCCCAGTACTCAACACATCAAACTTTCTGGCAGTTTTCCAGTTATTCCTTTTGATTTCCATAAAAAAAGAATTGCTGTAAACAGTACTCATCTAAACAAAAATTTATGTACATAAATATGATAAAAGAACTGGAGGAAGAGTATAAAATCAAGAATTCAAAAAGGCATAGAACGTGAAAGCCAAGGTTAACTATGAATAATTCTTCCAGCCATCCTATTCATAAACATGATGATACAGTCTTCAAGGAGATGTTGGTCACTTTCCTTTTTTTATCACAGGGCCTTCACCTGACCAGAACACTCAGTTGTGCCACTCAGCATTCCTTTACCATTTTGTTTTCTATATAATTTTCTAAGCAGAACCCAGAAAGGCCATCACATGGGACTATTCTGACTCCCTGAGAGGTCAGGGGCAGGGTTCAAAATTTTA
Source organism: Crocodylus porosus (assembly GCF_001723895.1). Lineage (NCBI taxonomy): Eukaryota > Metazoa > Chordata > Crocodylia > Crocodylidae > Crocodylus > Crocodylus porosus. The sequence continues at coordinate 29,488,093 of NW_017728912.1, read as the reverse complement.
GCTGCACCACACAATATGTGCTATTTGAACCAGCATTGTAAGAGATAACAGAAATAGGATGTTATCCTCCTTGTGGACTGAACTCTGGAGGGGCATTAGGCCACACATTGTCAACCTGATTTTTAGTTACTTGCCAACATTAGAGGAACGATGAGGTGAAGGACCCCTGGGATTCATTTTGAGATCTGGAAGACAGTGTGTTCCACAGATCACAGATGCCAGGGGATATAGGATTTTTAAATGGGAGGGTGCAGAGCAGGATGAAGGAGAGCCAGGGCAGGATGCTGTTGGGATGGGAGGTGTCACTGTCAAGAGACAGGTTACCCCTTCTTTAGCTCGGCAGCTGCCATGATTTTATATGGCAAGAAAGATCAAGAACCTGGCAGCTGCAAAGCCCAAAATGAGTTTACCTGGCTCTTGACAGTGTCATCTCCTGTTGCTGCAGTGTCCTGCCCCCACTCCATGCTGCCCTGCTCCACTTTGCTACTGAGAGGAAGACTTGAAAGAAGGTGCAACTGCACTACCCTAGCCCTCCTAGATCTGCCCCTGGTCATGCTGGGCATTTATATATGTGCTGTGGGAGCTCGTGAGGGAGGGCACTTTAATTAGAGTGGGTCCGAGAGCTGCTCTAATTAAGGTGCCTCGAGTGTCACATATATTAGTGTCTCCATGCTGAAAAATGGCAGCGGGGGTGTTCATTTGACTGTGCTCCACATGACAGTGGAGTCTGCTGGAGTGTGGTAATTATCATGCTCCAGCAGATTCGATTAGTCTAGTCTGCTCCAACACATTGCAAACGCAGCCTCATCAGAGCAGCCTCACTGCACATATATAGGCTCCCAGACTCTCCTGCCCCTGTCCCTTTACCTGCATCTTCTCTCTCTACTTTTTTCCACTCATACAGTCATTTGTCCCTGTCCTTCTTTCCTGTCCCTTCCTACTCCTCCGTAAGCACCCCTCCGTTTCTCAGTTCTCTTGCCTGATGTTGCAGTGGTGGAAACAGCTGGGAGCAGCAGCTGCAGTGGAAGGCAGTGGCAGACCCTGTGGCCACTGAGCGTGCAGTGTAGAAGCCTTGTTCAAACACTTACAATGTCAGGTGGCCTATTCTTAGTCACTTTGTGGGGCGGAAACATCAATATCTCACTGAAACACAGGAATTGTGGGAAGATGGAGTATGCTTAGTGTGGACAGAATCTTAGGAGAGTTCAGGTGCTGAACTCCAACAAACCTCCACTGAGCATGTACAACAAACTGCAGTTTTTTAGGGCTTCAAACCAGGGCAAATTTGGGCAGATTTGCAGAGAGAGCACCTCTCAGAGACCAAACAACACTCCCTCCCCCCATCTCTGCCCCCTCTTCCCACTCATTTCAAATCCCTTCTAAAATGAATAGAAGGAGCTTCTGAATGAAATGGTCTTGAACTTTTATTAACAAGGGCAGAACAATTTATTTACCTGCAATTTGACAGATCATTTCAGCTGAATTTTTTTAAAGTAAAAATATATAGTCAGCCTGAGGTAAACAGCTGCTATGGAAAAATTTTTGCTGGAACCATTGTAGACTGGAAAATTATATACAACCCAAAATAGTATGCTAGAATTAAAATTAGGCAATTTTATAAGTATTGGCGTACCTATCTTCTCTGTCAATAATGATACAGTTGCATGATATGCAGTTTGTTGTAGGCATTTTAAATAATTATCCACTCTGTCCTGTCATCTACAGAAAATCTTATGCTTCTGGAAGCTTATTAAGGAGACTATGTTTTCATTGGAACTCTGTTATGACCATATGGGCATCTGCAGCTCTTCTAGTACTAAAATCACTTAACAACTGTTGCCATGGAACAAAGATATTATTAAAAATGAAACCCTAGTTAAAAATATCTAAATAGTGACAATTCTTGTTAGAGTAGCAACTGGTGATCTGGTTCCTAAAATATAGGAAGCAACCTGCCTATTGTATTTATCCTCAGGCTCAAAAAAGTGCTTTTCTACACTTAAAAATAAAGTATTAGGATTCCATGTTTGTTGTTCCTCAAATAATTGTGCCAACTGATCTCAATTCTTGACAGAAGATTCACTTTTCACTTGCCAGTTTTGCAAGCTCAACCTGGGTGCTAAGAACCAAGCTTAGCTTCCTTTGATTATTAGCATGATCTTCTGATTTCAATGACCTACAACTTAGTCCTGGACCTTATCTACACCTGTGCAACCATGTCCGTCAAATTACATCCTCTGGCAAATGTTGCATGCTTTTGGATCTGTTGTTTCACAGGTGCAGCTGATCGTAACTTGATCTTGAACTCATGGATGATACCTAAGGGCCTTCTTATATGTTAATTTTGGACAGCTCCTGGAGCTCTTAACTCCTGGATTCTCCTCATTTTAACACCTTAAAGCGATTTAAAGCACTCATTATACAGCAAAAAGTTACACTGCTCCAGGGAAGGATTATCTCTGATGTGCACAACTCAGGTCCTGTTCTATTAAAATATGACCACTCCCCACAGATATGCCGCTCAAGGTGAAGTCCTCCAGCATCCCAACATTCAGTGTCATCGCCCACCCTCCTGTTTTGTGGGCTTTCACAACCCTGGCTGCTTAGTGGAATGGCCCAGGAACTGCAGGTGAAGGTTTTCTATTTCCCTCAGCCTCCAGCACCATGGTTCAGGAATGGAGGCCTGGGGTACCCTTCTCCACCGGTATTGAGCCTGTCTGGGCAGGTGGCCACTGCTGGATCCAGGCCTCCTCCTCCTGCCAAGCCCTAGGGAATGGAGGACAGCATGGCCAGCTCCAGAGAGCCTCCAGCAAGCCCAGTGGCCTCTAACCCCACAGCTCCAGCAGTGCCCTGCTCCATACACACAATCCAAACACAGCCCACTGAGAGCAGGTGGTGGTTGTTGCAGAGTGTGGGGCAGCCTCCTTCTGGGAAAGCTGCTGCTCTAGGGTAGGGCAGCTGCAGGTGGATCTGGACTGCGGGCACAGGGCTCTGCTGCTACCTGTGTGGATGTGAAAGCCAGCTGCAGGTAGACTCAACTCCCAGCTGTGGAGTGAAACCAATGTGTTGGGGAGCTTGCTGCACCAACCACTGCCACAACCCCCAGTTCCAGACCCCATGCCTGCTACTGCCAGCAGCTTCCCAGGGCCACTACCTAAGCTTCCCCCTGCCCCAGGGCCCAGGGGTGTCTGTCCACTGGCCCAGTTCACTGCTGGGAGACCCCCACTAGGCTCAGGGGCACCTAGAAGGAGTGGGCAGGGATGGGGGAGTGTGGTGAATGTGAGACAGAGCTGATGGGGCAGGTGAGGAGTGAGGGGGAGAGGCCAGGGAAGCAGCTGAGTCCCCCTCAGACTGAAATTGCCCCGGCACTGGGAACAATCTGGGGGGACACATGTGGCTGGGTGCTGCACCCGGACATGTGTGACAATGAGCCCAGAGCCTGTGAATGCCAGGAGCGAGGTGGGTACCAACCTCCACACAATCCCCTACCGAGTCACTCAGCCTCACTCTCGAGGGACCTTGCCACCTCCCTCCTCTTCCCACAGTCTAGAACACGGCCACTGTAAGGGACGGGCGATGCATAGAGAGTCATAGAGAAGTAGAGCAAGAAGGGACCTCCCACCTCACCAGGCCTCTAGTGACAAGTCACAGCTGTGCAGATGGGGGACAGGCAGAGCAGGCTTCTAAACTAAAGGTGTGACTGCGCCAAACTGCAAGCTATCACTAAGCCAATCACTATTTGTGTGGCTCAAAGCACAATATGTAACAAGGCCCTAAGAAGAGACAGGGCACCTGTACACAAGCACATCAGAGCAGAATTAATTAATTGATTAATCAAGTCTGCTGGAGCATGGTAATTACTGTGCTCCAGCAGCCTCCTGCATCTTTTGTATAAGTATCTACCCACTTAAAAATGGCATCAGGGACACTTGAACTAAAACTTGCCAAATGAAGTTAATTCAAGCATCCCCACCGCCATTTTGAAGCCCGGGGACACTGATACACAAGACAGTGTAGGGCTTTAATTAGAGCAGCTCTCGAGCCTCTCTAATTAAAGTACCACCGCCCACCCTCCCCCACCCCTAGGGCATGTGTAAAAGTGCCCACAGAGTCCATCTTATTCTCCCTAAGTTAATCGTGCAAACCAAAACAGGATTAAGTTACAGGATAAATTAGCTCTTTGCTCAAACGCTGGAAGAAAATGACTCCTGGTGTGCGGGGTGGAGGGGGAGGGGAAGTAGATATGTGTGCTAGGCAAAATGATTAGTTTTCATAAATTGCACTTTAAAGTTTAGCAAGTTCAGAACAGTTGTTCCCCACCACACCCTGCTACTATTCCTTCTGTCAGTGGAGGCCCAGGGTGAGAGGCAAAGCATTGTCATGGATCATTTTTCCTTTTGGCAAAAGGTTAAGCTATGTTGTATTGATGCTCTGTTCAATTCTGGTCCTAATGTATTTCTGACATCACTGACAAACTATTTTTGGCTAAAGGAAAGGCTGAGAGTGCATCTAAATCTTTTAAGGTTAAAAAAAAATCAGAAATGTTGTAATTATCCCAATCTCAAGTATTATAAAACAAGAAATTCATTTAAAAGAATACTGAATAAACCGGGGCAGAAACACATACAATTAGGCCACTCGAACAATGCATGTTCTGTGCTGCAGTGATGTTATGAAATAACCATACAATTATAATTACAGCATAATAGATTTTGTAATCCCTTAGAATAAATTTATTTTAAAGACACATTCAATTGTTGTTTTTTTTTTAAAAATCTGCCCTATAATGTCATTAGGGGTTTTAATAAATTTTAAATGCAAGGGAAGTGTGAGGAATCTGCATATTCATATCATTTGTAACCAAAAATATGTCCGATTACCAATACTAATTGTTCTTAAAGGACCTATTTTAAATTAGTTTACAACTTATAAATAAATTAATGCATTTAATTGTAACATCTCAGAAAATTTATTTGTGCACAAAGACTCACTGTAATCGTAAGAAAGCTATGCTGCATTTTTCATTTCTAACAAAGAGTTTTAATCACTGCTTAACAGGCAAAATTCATCCCCGCCTTCATGATGGACAAACGCTTTCAAAGAATCTGTAAGAAGTGAACAGTTATGTGATGAAAAGTATTTAAGTTGGTTATTTAGCTTGGTTAAGACATCGGCTGGTTAGATTGGAGTGGACTGTTAGCAGCTTCAGAGACATCTAGTTAGAGGTGTAAACAGCCAGTCCTACAGCTCAGGCAGTGGTGACTCACATTACAAGGAGCAGTGGATGGAGGTTCACTGCTTTTTGGGAAGATGTCACCTCTGTTTTTTTGCTGACAACATGTGTTGAGTGGCCATTTAAATGCTGACACTCAGGGACAAAAGAAAGAGGTGGAATCTTCCCCAGACACTACTCCTGCACCATGCGATGCTCCTAGTGCTCTGCTATTCAGAATTGCTCCTTCCCATGCCTGTCCCACCTCAGCTGTGCACCATCTAGCCCAGCCCCAGTCCCCCCACCCCAGTCCCTTCTCTCCCCTTCCCTTTTCACCACAAAAGACTTACCAGCTAGACTCAACTTTATCAGAAATCAGATCAGTATCAGCCAATATGCCTTCTTAAAAATCATCTATCGGTATTGGCCCCCAAAATATCTATCAGAGCAACCCTAAAAAAATGAGTGAAAACTAAGCTGGCATTTTACAATGACCCCTTGAGTCTATTAAGGGGTGTGTTCAATCTAAAAAGGTTGAGAACCACTGATCTAAATCAATGGCTCTCCTTCACCTGGAATAACACATTCCAATCCCCCTATTGCAAGAGCTGGGATGCCAGAAACAGGCAGTGTTCACAGACAGGCAATGTCTGCAAGAAGAATTATCAGCAAAGAAGAGCTGTTATAAAGAGAAGTGAAAAGCTGTTAGTGGCACATGGCACATTTACACTGGTGTAATTTCATCTTTACTGCAATGTAAAAAGGGGTGTGGAAGAGCAATTTACTAGATCCAGTGTCCAGTTACTCCAGGAAAAAAACAGCAGTAATATAAACTGGTGTTAGGTTAAAGCAGTGTAAGAACAACCATAATTACCCCGGGGTAGCTGCTTGCTCAAAAAAATCAGGCTATTACCTGTGGTGAAGTGTCTTAATAGCACCTACTGCAGCAACTACCCTAGGATAACAGTTTATCTGTCTCCCAAAGATGCCAATTTAATTTACATTGATGTAACAGCATATGCATATATTATGTCTGGGCCCTAGGACTGTTAACTTTAGAGAGGAAATGGATAGGAAGGACATGATAAAAGTATAACAAATTATAAAAACTTTTGTGCTCCAACATAATACATGGGGAAAGAAACATTCAATAAAAATGAGAGATGGCAAATTAAAAAAAAACAAAAACCAAACAAACCCAAAGGATATAGCATTTGCTTGCACATGCTATCCAGTTAGCTAGTTGAACTCATTGCTAAAAAATAAAGTGGAGGCAAGAGTTCATTAGCATTTTAAAAGATATGAATAATGAGTACAGTACAAATACAGAGAGTTCAAAATACAAGAAAATACAGTAACTAAAAAAGTAAGTAAGAAAGTAAAAGGAATTTTGGAAGGGATATGAACCTTCCTATTTCAGGCCATGAGCCAGCCACAGACAGATACAGTTAAGATGAAGAAACTTTCTATCTGACTATGTACAGCTCCCTGTGAAACATGCCATTCTAGTCATAGTTGAGCAAAGAGATAGTGAACAAGATGGGCTGCTGTCTTGCTCCAGTATGATAAATATATTTCTGACTATCCCACCAGTACTCTCCATATCCCTTTGGAATGACCAAGGATGATGTTTGTTCTTCCCTGGTCATCTAAGTGACTGTTTTTGGTCATATACATGGTTTTTTGGGGTGTTGTTTTGTACGTAGACTGGAAGACCTGAAGAGGGTTGAACATGGGTGTTAGAATGATGCACCTGGAAATGAACACCCCTTTCACTTCCAGGTGCATCATTTTAATACCCATGTCAGTTTATCTACTATTCACTTGCTTTTCCGGCACTCCATTTGAAGCTAAGCCAGGAGCATAGTTATTGAGAAGCTTCTGCCCCAGTGAAGACAAGGGCTAGGCAAGAAGCCAGAGCACCTCCTTTCCAAGACAGCAACCCGTTCCTTGAGCCACATACCCTCAGGCTTATTCCCTTCCTTGTGGCCCCACACATCTCTCACAGACCTTCCTTTCATGGCTCTCCACAGAGTTAGCTTCAAAAAAAGGGAGTAGCTAATGCCTGACTCAAGGCACAGGAATTCGAGTACTGAATTAAGAGAAGTAAGAGAGACCAAGGTTCAAACCCCTGTGGCTGAGTATCTTAGCCACTCAACTATTTGAAAGGACAGGAGGTCTTTCTCCTTTTCCCCTGTCCCTAAATCTAAATCTTAGTAGTCATGTGTTTTGGTCAACTACATTTTCAGACATCTAAGGCCACTGCAAACCTACAAAGGGCACACATACATGCCCTTGCTCCTCCCAAGCATGCCAAGTCTGCATGTGTACATCACTATCTGCACGTGCAAGTTTACACATCCAGGAATACAATTCCTACCCATGTGTAAGTGCCAAGAGTTCTGTGTAGGCCACCAAAAATGAGCTAATTCAGCGATAAGGGAAGAATAGAAGTACCTGTGAGGAAGCCATTCTTCTTATATTACATCCAGGGCTGGTCAAACACCAAACCATTGCATTTTCACAAAAGTTTCAAGGTTTTAAAAAGTATCTTCATTCTAACAAGAAACCAAAAATTTGACTGTGAAAATTTCAAACTGGGTCAGGCACTTGCCTAGGATGTGAGAAACACAGTTTTGAGTTCTTACTCCATATTAGGTAGAGTAGGGTCCACCTCCTAGATGAGAACCAAAACACCTAGCTATTCAGAGATATGTCTTTTTTGGTTTTGACAGGTATGTCGCTGTAGACCTGAAATTCTCTTCTCACTGAATTGGTATCTTCCAACAACAGCAAAATATTTTGTCAAAAATTCCTGACTGGCTATTTTTTTTCAAGCTACCTTCCCCTCGAGGCCATCTGTGCCAATTCTTTACAGACGATGGACTTGAGCCTCGTGTCTTTTCTCAACACATGTTGCTCAACATATTCAGCTGTCATAATGGTGGGTCTGTTCAAAGCCACTGAGTGTAATTCCTGGGAAAGGCTGTGAAAGGGCCACAGGAGCACTGTGGTCCCTTAAATGAAAAAGAAACGTAGTCTGCTTTCAAATTTGTTTTTGACACAGTATGTTCCTTCTAAATGTGTTGTACTCGTGTACCCAGGGTTAGAATGAATCAGCACAGCAGCACCAACACTATACAACTCTTCACATTAGTGCACACCTGTTGATAATATAATAGCCTAAAGAATAGCTGCAAAAAGAGAGGCATTGCTGGCAGCTAACATACCAGCTCAACTGTAAATCTTTCCTCTTCTGCAGGAAGTCCCTCTTCAGTCAAAGCACTTGCTACTATATTCCTGTTGACAAAGCTCAAACTTGTTGATATTCATGTGCCAAAGAAGTATACATGAAAAGAAAGACAGTTTGTTGGCAATGCACATAGAAACATAACAGGCTGATTCCAACTATCCATGGAGTGTCATAATTAGAGCTAGTCAAAAAAATTTCTCGCAAAGCTTATTTCCACCAAGACCGATTTTTCCTCCCAGAAGCACAGCAGTTTCTCCAAATAGAATTTAAAGAGACATATCTGCACCAAAGTAGTCAATAGCCTGGTGGTTAAGAAGCTTACCTGTGATAGGGGAGAGCTATATTGAAATCCCTGCTTCAAATCAGAGAACGGATTTGAACACAGGTCTCCCCAGAGCGAAGCAGAACGTCCATAGTCAGCTGACCTTCCCAGGTTCACCACCTCATCTTGTTGCATGAAAAAATGTAAAAAGTCTCATTCCTATGTAGCATGAAAACAAATTGGGGTTTTTTGTGAAACAATAATTCTGATTTTCCAGCCAGCCCTATTCTAACTCACTTATCTATTCCTCCATTTATTGTCCAGATGGGAGCCAAAATAATTCTACTTTACATTAAAACAACCTCAAAACTAGGCAATGGCACCTGCAGTCAACTTCTGAGATAACCAAGGGTTCAATATACTTTTCAAACCTATCCAGACTTCTGTTGCAATTCCAAGATATGGAAAGGAAGAACAATAATGGAATAACATCAGCTGTGCTGCCTTTGTGCCATCAGAGGATACTCTTGGATTTTACTGCATGAGGGGGAAACTCCTTCCTCTTTAAGCAATTAGAACAGAATTTAAACCACTCATTTCACTGCTGCATTTCTTAAAGTGACTCAGATTCCAGCAAAATTGAAATCACTACTTACAAGACCTAAAAACGTTGAAAATATGGCTAATTCTCTCCTATTACAGTCCCTAATAAAAAAATGAACCAAATGACACCAAATTGTTAAAAGTGTGTTAAGGAACGACACAGCTAGATAAGGAATGTAGGTTACAGCAAGGCTGTTCTAATAAAACCTTTGGACAGCCCCGATACTACAATCCTATATTTTGTTTATGCAAACTGAATTTTTAAAAATTAAATGTGTAATAAAATGATTTGAAATAGTTTTTTTATTCATCCCCTTTAAAGCAATATTACTCTATAAGTCTCAGTATGAGGGGGGAATATAATAGAAAGTTTTAATACCTTCGTTGAAAACATCTGTGGATAGCTTAGTCACAATACTGGAGCTGGGGCCTTTTTACTTCATTTAATAAACTGATTTGGATCTCATTTCCACTGGCCAACTTGGCCCAGTCATGCTTTCATGGGATTAAATCTGGCATTATTAATTTAAGCATACTTTTACCCCTGTGTAAGTGAGTCATTACAAAGAATCTTTGCATGCCTTCCTTTCTTGGTAGGGCAGGGGTTATAGCAACAGCCTTAGTCTTTCTGTGGTCAACCTGCACATCTTGCTGAATTAACTTTTTGTCCAGGTACATTCTATCTGTGAAACCAAACTTACGCATTTAGCCAAGTGCATCTGCCTCTTTTTTCCTTATGATGTGCGAAACGGCACCATTCTGTTTCACCTTGAATTTCAATGGTTCAACAGAACAGTATCCCTTTTCAAATTTAATTTCAATTCAAAACACTTGTTCCAACACTGTTTCAATGTTTCGCTGTGGATGGGGCATCAACCAAGCTGGGCTGACTTCCCATTTCCCCCGTGCTAGATTGTGCCGGTGGTGCATGTCAGCCCAGCTAGGTTGCCCCCTCCCCATGCTAGATCACACCAGGGAGGCAAGGCAGCCTAGCTGGGCGGGCTGATTCCCCATCCCCCACGCTAGATCATGCCAGGGATGGGGAAGCAGCCCAGCTGGTTTATTTAGCTCCAAATAAATAAATACACAAAGAAATATAATAACAATAGTTAATAACAAAGCTAACAATTTAGAATAAATTTATGACCACAATATTAGGTGGATAATTCCAGCCCACTGGGTGGTCCCACTTGTGTTAAACAATCTAAATAACTAAATTCACCTCATAATAACCCTTTAAAACAGTCCCCACCCCACCCCCAAATAACCCAATTTATTTCCTTCTGGTCGCAATCCATTTCCCATACCAATAAACAACAACACAGAACACAGCTATAACTATGATCCACCACTCCACAAATGGTGGAGGTGAAACATCTTCTGCTCCAGGGAAAATGGTCTCCTTTAGTCATTCCTGGTAATACAGCAAAACAGGCTCCGAACAGGTACTGCAGGCAATAGACTCCCCATTGTTTCCTTCACTGGCAAATTGTTCTCTACAGCAGTTTCCTTTTGAAAATATACTTACTGCAAACACTAATGATTAGGTGTCCCCTCACCACCCGTGCTGATTTGTTTTCTCTCAGTCTACTTCCTCACCAGGTTGTCTCCCCCTCCCAGCACATCCACACCCAGACAGGGGTTTTCCTCTGCAGGTCTCTGACTTTGTGGTTTGACCCTTCCCATCTCAGATTTCACCCCAGTGTCTCAGTCAGACACAACTCATAGCCTGGTCATTAATACTTTAAGGACTTAGCTGCTTCTCCCAGCTCCAGCAAGCTTACCAGCCTTGCTTACCAACCCCTTCCCACTCTTTCCCTGGCACCTGTGTCTCTGGTTGCACAGCTCCGAACCTTGTGGGGAATCAGTTCTCACAGGATGACACAGGCCCTCCGCTACCCTGAAGTCTGCTCCTTGGGCACGTTTCAACTTGGTCTCCCCTGGCTTGGGCTGAGTCCTCTCCTCTCAGCTTCTTTTCTTCTTTTCCCTTTTTTAATTTTTTTAATTTTCCCTCCCTCAGCTTTTATGGCTCAGTAGCAGCCAATCAGAGCCCCTGGCTTGCAGTGTGGGCTCTGGTCATAATTTAAATATTCTAATAAGAAGCATGCACTGTATACTACATACCCTGCTGTCTGGTAAAGCTTTTGCACCCTCTGCAAAGTTTTTCCACCCTTTTCTTGAAGAGCTCTTAAGTCCAGCTCACCCATTCGGCTTGCAGCCAAGCAAGCTTTGTAGCTGTTACACATATATCAATTTATTTTCTAACCCATTTCTGTTAGAATTGTTGGTAGAGGTGGTTGTAGGATTTTGCCTTTTATTGTTTTTAACTTTTCTGTTTGAATATTCCAGTTGAATATGCTTTACTGATTGATATGGGACCTGGGCAGAATAGGATTAGTCACAATGAATGTGCTACTGCCAATCTGGGAATATGGTCAAAATAAATATCTTTGATTATAATTTATTTATGATGCTTTTCTGCTTTAATACAAGAAAATGTTCTAAAAATACCTTACAAAGATATGTCCATCAACATCTTACTGATCGATGACTAGGAAGGTGAGTCATCTCAAACCTAAATGGGGACTATAATATTTTCAGTAAAAAGATGGCTTCCAGAAACTCATGAGTAATGTTTTAACACATTTAGGACAGATAAAAATATGAACTAAATGAACACATTTAAAAAAAATGCAATATAGTCTCCTATTTATTCTCTATAGATACCAGGACAAAAAAAGTTCAAAATTACTAATTATAATCCTGAACTTGATTTACATACTTAGATTGAAGTATGGGAATATACCTGAAATTACACATACAGATTTAGGAGCCTAACTTTAGGCTCCAAATTTGGAAAATCTTGGCCTATTTGCCAAAATGTACAGACCTACAAAGTAGAATATTATAAAAAAAACAAATTAGACACTTCTAAAAATCATGGAAAACTGCTTTTTCACTCTGAGGAGTTTGCAGTTTTAAGATCTGCTATCTCCAAACTTAAAGAGCTTTAAAGGCCAGAAGTAATTTTTGTATATATTGGTGGAAAGCTGAAAGCCTCACTTCCCAATAGTTTAAAGTCTTATTTTTAACCTGGACAAGTCATGACACTATGACATGATTGAGTTTAATATTTTAATCCTTTGTAATCATGACATTTATGATCAGCCTGGGCTATGGCTCTCTTGGGTTTTAAAGAGGAAATGCACATTTGAGGAGGCAAAGACGGAAATATTTCTCCAGTAGTTAAATTTGTTTAAAAAAGTACTATTTGGAATGTAAAAATAATTCCAGGAAGAGAAGAATTAATGGGTAAAGTACAGGAGAGGATTTCAATGCCACATGATTAATGAAATTTATTATGGACATATCACCATCTTCACAAATATTACATATCAACAGGAATGTATATGTGTTGATGGGAAACAGAAAATACATTTTCATATTACGTCTCATCACATTCTGTTGTACTTCTGAGAGTCGGAAAGGGAGACTATCAAATGGATATGTTGTCAAGGGAAAGAGAATGATAGCTAACTTTCTAAAGTCCAAATGAATAAGACAAAAGTTACATTTTTTTAAATTCCTAAAGTTCCATGAATGATTTAATCACAACATTTTCCCCACGAATTGTCCAAAAACTCTTCAGTTCACAGTTCTTCTATCTTTGCATCTGATAAAGTATGTTGATGCCTGTGAAATCTCATGCTTCTCTAAACCAGTTGGTCTCTAAGGCCATGTCAAGATGAGTCCAGACATACAGTATGCAGGTGCACAGTACACCTGCAGGTGTTTCCCACACTGCTACCTTGCATCATGAGGTGGTTTTTTGATCCCAGGGTTTAAAAATATGGGGCAGTGCATGTGGTGGCAGCACACACCACCTAAAACCAGAGCCTAGCCTGCCAGAGTGATTCTCTAGCTGCTGGCCATGCTCCCAGCCACAGAAGTGCTATGGCTTCAGCTCCCTGAGACCCCCAGGACCCCAGATAGGGGTGCTGGGGCCAGTACAGCTGCTGGCTTCAGCCTCCCCTACCCTACCTGGGGTAACCTGCTATGTGCCAGATGTGTCACTGCTTCATGTTCCCAGAGAAAAAAACATCCAGGTTCATGTGGACACGGTCTAAAGTGCCACCCTCCCCTACCTTCTGCTCAATTCTTCTATCTAGGGTTTGATCTGACTACAATACACCCATGGGAAATCCCATTTTATTTAGCCAGTTTGTTATTATGTTATCTAGAATGCAATATAAACTGTTCTTTAAAAAAAAATGCAGTCAACTTTTAGAAAAGCGAGGCTTTGCAATTAAACAGCAGATAATGGGTCTCAGATATGGGATTGACCATGAATCTCACAGGCTTTTGGAACAATATGTAGACTCCAATTTCTTGAAGTAACAATTCAATACTAGCTTCTCCTCAAGACAAAGAAAGAAAAAAAGAAGAAGAAATAAAACAGAAGAAAAATATGGTGCATGCCATTAAAGGAATAATTATTCAGATTATGTAAATCAATATCTCACTAGTAAATTGAAAGTATTAATAGCAATCTATGCTTAGTAGTTATTCTGAATAGATAAAACAGAAGAAAAAATGGTGCATGTCATTAAAGGAATAATTATTCAGATTATGTAAATGGATACCTCTCTAGTAAATTGAAATTATTAATAGCAATCTATGCTTAGTAGTTATTCTGGTTCAGTGTTTACAACAATGAGGTGTATAATACAGTTTTTGTGATCAAATACGTTCTAAATAATGATCATTAGCACTCCTATACCCCGAGGAGAGGTATATTATAGACCAAATGGAAGACGGTAGATTTATTACTAAACTCTATGGTTTGTTGGGTACCATGAAACCACTTGGAAATTAATGGCTAACAGATGTTTTCTCTAAGGATTTTAAAAACCAATCTCCTTTCTCAATTAAAAAAAAAAAGATTTAAAAGATAAAGTAATAATGTCATGTTATTTACACTTTTCTAGCAAAGGAAAGTAGAAAATTCAGCAACTATGCTTTTTGCAACTTTTCACACATTTTATTCTTCTTTTCTCCAAATATTTCTAGTAGGAGACAAGTTGAAGAGAAGAGGTGTGAGGTTTTTCATTACTCTGTCTTGTTTTTTTAGCCAAATGCCTTATAAAAGTGGGGCAGTACCATTTTTTTACCCAAGTCCTAGCCAATACAAAATGAAGAAAGATGGGGACTGGGAGAAGGAAGGCAATGGGATTACAAAAAAACTCCCCAAAGCTCCCAAATATTGAAACCAAAACAAATTCTTCTATTTCAGTAAACACATAAATGAAAAACACCAAAATTTATTTAATGTGTATATTATAATATAACAATACATTGGAATGAAAAGGTTTCATTCGAATTTTTTATAAGTGAATAAAACCCTGTTTCCAACCTACTCTACGAAATGTTTTCTTTTTCTACAGGCATATCCTGGCTTCCTCCTGAGAAAGTGATGGGCTAAAAAACCTCTTTGACTCCTACCAGAACAATCATACATTGACAAAGAGCAATTTCTCTCTTGTGTCCTATTGCACTGAGCATTCTTGACTTTGTTTGGTTTAAAACATGAACTGAAAAAAATCAAAGGTACAAAAGCACAACAGGGGAATGTCTAGAAATAGCAACCATAGATCCTGCTCATTAATACAATCTGACAAATAAACAGGTAGTGACAGAAAGGAAACCTTACCTAAGATAGTGGGAATGGTAATATGACAGTCAATTTTGTGAGGTGGACTTGGTCTCCCTGAAACAGAAAAAAGGGGAGAAACCATATTTCCTACAGGCCTCTGAGAATAATAATGAAGAAGAGCAATAAAGTATGTGGGAATTCTTCAAATAATTTTCTCATAGGATATTTTTCAGTTTTTTTAAGTATTGAAATTTAAAAATTTTGACTAACTTTGTTTACCATTTAAAAAAAAATCAATCTAATATAAAGATAGTTTAAAAAAACCCAAAATATTGACAAAAATATTTCTTGGGGGGAGAGGGGTTAGCTTAAATATGTAGTTTATTTAGTAGTGGTAGTAGCAGCAGCATAAGATGGGTTGAAAGTTTGAAATTTGGAACATTTCAACCAGGCCTATCTCAGAAAAGACTCTTGAGTCTAGTCCAGTGCTCTTTCTGAACTCTGCCTTCCTGCCCAATCTCACCCTCCTCTTTCCTTCCTTTTTCGTGCCTTGTGACAAGGTATTTAGCTGAATTTGCAGATTCACTGGAATCTAACATGACTGTGCCATGAGCGCTTCCGCTTGTGACCTCATAAGACACTGCTGTTACACAAGCCTTCAGATGTCAATCCTATGGGGCGCCTGGCTTCCCTCTTTGGACTCTGAGGAGGGTAACCTTCTCCTGCTATGCACTCTCGCAGCTCTTCTACTTTTCCCATGCTACTTTAGGGGTCAGGAATTTCTTGTCTTGGCTTAAACCAGCAGTGGGAGCATAAATGCTTTCTGTTTGCCAATTAGTTTCCTTGGCAATCACACTAGAGATTGTGAGGTGTATCCCTACACAGTTAGCTGGCCATGGCCTGCTCCCACTGGCTTATGAGGGGAAACATCCAGGCTGTTCTGCACAGTGGTTGAAGCAGAAGTGGACATTGACATTGCATTGGTTCAGGTCCAGGGAGACCAGGAGGGGAAAGAACTGCTGCCCTAAGCCAGAGGGAAGAAAGGGAGGTCTCCCTCCACTATGAACAGAAGAGGAGATGGTGGGTGAGCTTAAGCCTTGGCATTTTTCATGTCAGCAGAGCGAATAACTATTGCCAGGTAGCCTTCTAAGAGTATGCAATGAGATAGGAAGATCCAGTGTACCTGGAGGAACTCAGGGAAATGGGAGAGAGGCCAACCCAACTTTCAAGAGCAGAGGGCCATCTGCTTCCTTCACAAGCATCTCACCCACCTGAGAGAGAGACAAAACTGTAAGTGAGGAGGAGGGTTCTTTGCTCAGGGATTGGCAGCCAGGCAGCTCAGAGCTGTTGTCACTGTGAAAGCCACTTTGAAATCCTGGCACAGAAATTGTATAAAATGGTCCCGTCTATATTATTTCCTTGAGACATATATATTTGATAATACTTAATATTTCTCAAGTTTTCCAGTGTCACTGCATTGTGGGCAAGGTTTATGCAAATAATTGTTAGAGGGCAAGTTAAAATTGTGATAAGTGTCCTGTGTAGAAAAACAGTGTTTCTGCATCAAGTAATATTCTTGTGTTTCCTGGGATATGAATGGCTGAAAGCCATCCCTTGTTACACAGTAACATGGAACAATAAAAGTAATTTAAAATCCATTATAATGCTGCCAAATACATTAAACAAAAATACACAAAGTATATATCCACCAGAAGATTTACAGATTTCCTGAGTCGTACATCATTATCTGACCTGTCAATTTGAAAATAAAAATTGTCAAAACTGTCACTGAAACATAATAAAAGCTGTGACAGAAATGCATCATTGCTGGTAAGTTAAAAAAAATCACTGCACACACAATCAGCACCTACACATCCTGCCAAAGCAGCAGCAAAGTATACCGAGTGCACCAAGAGCAGAACCACAGTATCCACCATATGTAAAAAATCAATAACACACCAGTTATTAAACATAAAGTCCAGTTTAGATACTGAGTTTGAGCACTGCTCACTTAATGTAAGTGTTCAGAGTAGCTAGCATCCAAAAGAGGTGAGATCTTAGCAAAGAAACAGTTATTTATTTAACTTTCCTTCCTGTATTTGAATGCCTGGCTGCATGATGGACTGGCACAGTTCTCATTGATTGGTCTCACTGATCCAAAATATGTAACTTGATCACAGTTTACAAACACCTGCCTGAGGAGGGCATTTCTGACAGCAGATGTGTCAAACTGCCCTGGTGGGTCCCTCCTGCCCCAGCACCTCCCAGACACCCACTAAGCTGATGTACTTGAATACTACCATGCCAGGCCTACGGGCTCTTCTGCTTCCCTTACTCTCAATAGGTTGCACCTCTGTCCCACTTCTTGGCCCTCTGGCACATCTCTTGCACACAGGTTCTGTGTCTTTTTACCCATGCAGAAAAATGAGATGAGGTCAACATGCTCCCTCCCTTATAGAGGCCCCCATATCACACCCTTTCTCAGCACTTGGTTTTCAGTTCACTGTTCAGGAACAAGACAGAAGCAAGAGCAGCGTTCAGTAAGGCATGAGCTTTTTGTAGGTGACAGCCTACTTTGCCAGATGCTATAAAAGGAAGAGGGCATGCAGGGGTGTCCTGTCATAGCATCTGACAAAGTAGGATGTTGCCTACAAAAGATAATACATTTCTGAAACACCCTGTCCTGCCCTCTGCCTTAGACTAACATGGCTAACTACCTCTCTTTTCGGAAATGTGATAGTTGATAGCAATCAGACACTCAGGTTGTGTAAGAGTTCATAAACACACATATGCTTCACTTCATATAGCACAAGAAATACAGAGCCATAGACAAAATAATAAGCATGACAGTACTTATTTCTATGCCCCAATGCTCTTAGCAGTCTTTAATCATTCTTTAAATTTAAGTCAAAGTCCTCTAAGGAGTCCAGGATCAACCTCCTTGTCAACTGCTCCTTCAAATCATGCAGTTTCTATCTGCCTGTCTCTAACAGTCAGATTTCTTCTTTTTTGGCCAGTCAGTCACTTAAACAGGACATCCCTGCATGGCCTTCTCCTTTCTCCTGTCCAAGCTTTCCATGCCTAAATCCCTTCCCTAATTCTCCACCTTTGCATTTTTAAAAGCTTTACTAAAAAGAACTTCTGGAGAATTTCCACCACTCTAGTCCACAATCCCAGGCACAGAAGTTGAAGACCACTGGGCTTCTGTTTCCTTAACCTTGTGCTATCTCATTGTCCCAAGGGGCTTTAATTTGAATGGGATGCATTTGAGTTAAGGATACTCCATTGTCAGCTAGCTGTGTCTACATTTTGGCATGTCAGTCCACTATGGAGGTAAAAGGCAATAGAGAGGGCAACTCATTCCACACTGAAAACCGAGTTTGTAATAGGACACAGGCACACACACAGCATTCTTCTCATCCATCAAAATTCATACTTTGTGCTTGGAGAGACTCCTCATATTGTCACAGGGCAGCTCTTCCATCTAAGCAGAAAAAGACATAATTGTTTAAAGCTGCATGGAGACAAATTCAGTCTAAAAAGAAGGCACCAGTTTTGACAGGAAAGGCAATTAACCACTGCAACAATTTACTAGAGATGTAGTGGCTTCCAATCACTTGAAGGTGTGTTTTTGACCATGTACTATAGTTGAAACAGAATATGCACACTTGTTACAGAAATTATTGGGCTGAATATGCTGTCTTGCACTATGCAGGAGGTCAGACTAGATGATCATAATGGTCCCTACTGACTGAAAACATCTGTGAATCAAAGCTTCTTGGGATTTTTAGAGGAGCAAGGAAGCTTTCTCAGTAAAGAATACTTAAATGGCACCAATCAACCTTGCAGTAACCAATCATGGAAACTGATAGTAAAAACTGTAATACAGAGAATCCTGAATGGAAGACCCCGTTCCACTAAATGATTGCTTTCTGAACCATAAGAAAATGAAAGGGTAAATCTTTAAGCAGTATAATAACCAGGACTTCAACCTGTTCTCTCTGGACCTAACTGAAGCTATTAATAGCATTTTCATTGAGTTCCATGGATTTGAAACAGGCTCACTGATCTTGACAGTATAACTCTCTGGTCTTTAAACGAAGTCAGATTTTACTGGCTACTGGTACCTCTTAGGTTGTGAAAATGTTCATATTATTAGATTTCAAAACAGCAACTTCAGGTTGGATGTTAGACAACCATATTCAGCTTTGCAAGAGTTATGTGTGGTACCCTCATAGGCATAATATTTTGGACACCAGTGAAGCAAAAAATGGCGCATAAACAGAATCCACCTGGCCCCAAATTTTTTAATCTTTTTAGGATTATCTTCCTTTAGGCAAGCCAGTCTATATTTTATCCATCATAAAGTGAAGCCAAATGTCATCCTTTGTTATTGTTTTACCAATTTATCCTATTCTAACAGAGTAACAGGTACTGTCATATCGGCCACCAATGCAGGACAATATTACACACATCCATGTGTGCAGAAGCTTGGGGACATATGAAGACACAGTTTAACTTTTTTGTAAACTGAAAAATATATACTGATTCCTATCTTTTTGTTTTTCCTCCTTATGTACACAATGGCTTATGGTGGTACCTATAGACTGGTATTAAAATCAGAAACCCACTGCACTAGGTATTCTGGAAATACAGATAACCCTGTCTAAAAGAAATGATGGTACCCCCTAAATGAAAAATATACAAGTCAAGGGAGGAAACAGTGCTGTTATCAACACTGGCCAAACTTTTGCAATAATAGTGTGGTGGTGGTGGACGTAGGCACATCCTTGCTTACAGGGAAATGGGAACTCAGAAAGATGAAAGGCAGGATTTTCAGAAGCTCCTAGCACTGTTTTGGACCTGGCCTGGATCATCTGTCCCTGGCTATGACCTTGTATTAACCTTCAATTTGCTATCCTGAACTAGGTCTGATACTTGGCTGTGGCCATGCTTTACACTCTAGTACATGCTGACCTAGTGTGATCCACTGAAGATTAACTACTTATGCTTCCATCCCTTACACAAAGGAAGATCCTTCACACTAGGCTGCAAAGTCATGCTTCTTCTCTCTTGATTTCCTTCTAGTCTTTTAGATCTTGCCCTCTGTATTACCAAGCGGTCCTGATTCAACAGGAGAGGTGAATGTGGATCCCATCCAGGCTAGCATGCATTCCATGTCTGCATAAGACACTGGCTGTGCAGTCATTACTGAACAGTCATTTAGTATTTGTTTATACAAGCTACTTTGTATAAACAAATATTAAATGACTGCACAGTAACCCGAGTTATTACCCACTAGTGGCAACAAATGGCTTTTTTGTGACGCTACTATGCAATAACTCTGAAACTACTGCACAGTAGCATCGGATCACGGATTCTGCCACATGACACTACTGCACGGTCATCATCTCATAGATTCAGCCACAATGTAGTATTTAAGGCACTCTACAGTGGGTTTGAGCAATGGGTTTGAATCCACTTAGCCAGAGGGATGCTGAGAATCCAGATGCTACTGGGGAAAAGGTGGACTTTTCCATATTGCCATGAGCTCCGCACATGCTGTTAGTGTCAAACAGGCCATTTTCTGCAATTACCTAAGGAATCAGGAGCTTATGTAGACTTGATGCTTCTCACACACCAATTTGGGTCACAGCATTGTTTAGGCAGGAATTAAGGAGGCTCATCTGAAGCACTCCTGAGTGTGTGCTGTAGCCCAAGAGTACGTGTCTATGGGGTAATTTTAGGCCAAAATGGATACTTCTTATGAATCAAAGTGCCTCAGCAGTTTTGGAGGTGCTGTAGTGGAATTGATCTGGATCACTGTTTGTAATTTAATGCCTGAATTTTACCTAAGTCATCTCTAGGTGTCAGAAGAGTCAGTTTAGATCTGCCACCAAACCCATAAATATTCAATGTATTTTGAAAGAATGCCTTTTGCCATTTCTCCTTTTCACACAAAATAACCACAAGAACTAAAGCACTTTTTACTGTTGCAACATAATTTGTGCATCATTGTACTACGAGTTTTGAAACCCTGGCAGCCAAAAATAGGCATCCTGCTTTTTTGGCTGTAGACATCTGGTCACCCTAGAATGGAGCCAGAGATGCTAATTAATTCTAGCAGTACATGAGGTCTAATTCTGCACTCAGCTAATTCAGTGAAGGCAATGGAAGCTGCATCCATCTCTCTGAGGGCACAGTCAAGCACATGATTGGAATGTAGCTCTATTTTTATTTCATATTCTTCTTCAGCCCCAACTTTCAATAAAGAAAATTCAGTCTGTCTTTACTGGAATTCAATCGTTTTAAAGAACAGATTAATTGAGCCTTCTGAGTGGCTGTTTAATCAGAGCAAATTTGCATGTTTTACTGAAAACATAAACAACTTTTCCATGTTGAATTTTAGTTATGATGATTTGTAATAAATTTCTATCTTTCCCCCTGTATGTAAAAAAAAAATGCGGCTTAATTTTAAAAGAAAGCACTAATTGCAACACAAATGTAAACAAGCTCCTAAATATCTTTTATAATGGGATTTTCAAAGGAGTCTAAGACTGTTAGGTGCCCAGATCCCATTCAATTTCAGTATTTGGGTAGGTGCCTAACACCCAGAGAGTCCTATGAAAAAAGCATCCCTGAGTTTTGATGGCAGGTTTGTTTCTGTAAAGAGAGTAGCGAAAGGATCACAAAAGCATACAATGTATCCTTTGATAATCCCAGCTGCTTTAGTCAGCCTGCTTGAAAAACAACAAAGTTTTAAATAGGGATGCTGGTTACTTACCTGTTCAGCTACCACATTTTGACCCTTCCTCTTTTGGGATTATTGTTTAACTCACAATAGAATTATTTTTTAAAAAGCAAAATGCAAGTTGTGACAGCTGATGCATGGTGTCAAGGAGTCTGTCCTCCAGAAAAGGTTGTGCTGACAAGAAGATTGATCTACCTGTAAACAATAAATAAATACATTTGCATAATTCCTTTGTACACCAGATCATATCATTAAAGCCAATGTACTGCCTTTGTTTTCAGTTATCAACAAGTATTGTGATGGGACCAGGGAGGGGAAGGATGAGTAATAATTCAGTGGCAATTTCCCTAGTGTCTGTAAATAACAAACATTGTTAACAAATGAATGATGGAGGTCAATGGGCCATACAGTCATTAGATAGTTTAATGATGTGCTGCAGGTTATCTCAGGGCATAGTGCACTAATGACATTCTCAGCATCCCCTGCAGCAAATAGCCTCTGCAACCAGAGATAAGCATTCACATTTTGCAATACAACATGATGGTAAATGACCCAAAGGAGAAAATTTCACTTCTGGTTGCTGTTTAATGTGCTATATTATCTATCAAAACCTGTGCCAGAAAGAGCACTGTCCATCTTTAATCTGGTTTTGTTAACTGAGAAACTACTAACAGGCCTGTTGCTCCTAAGTAAAGAAATGACAGAAACACCAAGATGACTGGAGAAAAAACTCCAACACATGGGAGAATTTATTTTCATAAGTAGGGTTTTGCACCTACATCTGGGGCAAAACCTTCCTCCCCGCTACACCTGTCTTTGCATCCCTCCAGCTGGTGTGGAGTATGCTGCACTGTTTTTTCTGACTGTTGCTCATCCTGCCCAGAGGTTGCAGAGCAATTCAAAATAGGCATCTTCCTAAGAGATAGGCTTTTATCTAACTACAGGCTATTGGTCTTGATAGGAGTCATAGAGCAAAAGTCTCAGGTCTGTCTTGTGCTGAAGGTCAGAAGAGGTGATCATACTGGCCCTTTAAAATCTAAGAAGCTACGATACCTCCAGGTCATTTGTGAATGGTACTTCCTATGAAATCATATAGTACCTGATCTGAGTAAGAGTATTTGATCTGTCTAACAGATATTCAGAGGTGTAAAATGGACAAATAATTCCATCACTCCCCAGAGAATCAAGAACACAGAATTATGGGACGGATCCCCAGACAACATAAACTGAATCCCATGTAGCTGCGTTAATTTGGACCAAAGGCTTTATACATGGAATGTACATTTGCTATCACTGTGCCATGATTAGATCAAAGACTATTTTCTGAACCGTGAATAAGCGATATCCTCCTGATCAAATATCATCTTCACTCCCTCTTCAAAGGACATACATGCTGTCAAAAATCTTTAGCCCAGACTACTGTAAAAGTCAAACATTTGAAATTAGGACTGAATGCATCAACTGAAAATGATTTCTCTCACCCACCTACATATACCAGCTGTTTGTACCCAATCTTTTCATGGTCTTCCTGATGCCTTCAGCTCTGAAAACTGAAATACTGGCTTTGCTGTAGGCCTTCCAGTGGGAGTTACACACCAGAGTGTTTTCTGTTGCCACCAAACTAACTAAATACTTCAGATATAATAGGAGAAGTTGAAACATGAATCATGTATTTTCCTTTAAATCTGTGCTAAAAAGTGGCTAAGAAAACCCAAATACTCTTTGGCAGATTCTCAGGGGGAATGGCAGGAGCTTTGCTTCCACTGACTTAATTGGGAAAAGAGGCAGAAAGTAAAAAAGTTAGAGAAGAGCAAAACTTCCAAGTTCAGCTGAGTTAAACATTGGGGTCAAATACTGACTACTGAATCTGGCTCAAGCTTCTATCCAGAAACCTGAGGAAATAGATTTTACCTGAGTTATCTGAAGTGAACAAACTGACCCACTAGCAAGCAAGCAATGTTAAACTAAAAAACACACAACCATAAAAAAATCTTTAGCCATTAAACATTAACAGAAACCCAGAAAAGTTAACAGCCTCAGTCACCAGCAAACCAACCCAGGGGAGCCCACTCAGTTGGGAAGGGAGACTCACCAAGGACTGCCATCCAAGGTCTCTACTAACTATGTCAGCCAACAGAGGCAGGTGCTGGTTGGGAGGCCCAGGAGGACCTTTCAGTTCTTTGCTGTCAGGGCTGCTTCTCTATCACCTAAGCCAATCTGAAGTAGCAAGCAATGGGTAGGGTGGCCTGCACTGGAGTTGCTACCACTCCACTTCTGGGGATTCTTGCTATGGTATGCAGCTGGAGATCACAGCTCTGGCCACTGCTGCCAGGGATCACTCCCACTCTGACCACCGCAGCCAGGGTTCACAGCTCCTGCACAATCAGTCCTCTCTGGGTTCCTACACAACCCAAACTTTCTTAAACCCTGACCGACATCAAAATCAGGCTATGGGATCTTCACCATTTTTAGTGTAGTTTAGGCTCCCACCTGAACCCACTACAGAGATCAGTGTTTAAAAAGTTCTTTGACTCTGAAAAGTTGATGATTCACAAAGCTATCCAAGGAACAACTCCCACCCAGAGTCTCTCTTGCTCCCCACAAATTGCTTCTGTGCCAAAACTGAGGGCCACCCATTGCAGATCGTAGAATCATAGACAAGTAGGGTGGGAAGGGACCTCCACTGGTCATCTTCCAGTCAAACTGAGGCAGGATCATCCCTATCCAAACCAACCTATACAAATCCATTGTCTAACCAAGGGACAGGCAAAATATGGCCCACAGGCCAAATCCATTCTGCCAGGCCATTGTATCTGGTCCACAGGGCCCCTAAAATATTTAGAATATGAATATTTATCTGCTCCTGGATGCTTGTCAGAGATGACAGACAGGAGCCAGGAGCAGTAGGACACAGCCAGGAACTGGCAAGAGCCAGCAGAAAGGCCAGCCTTGCCCCGCCCTGCTCCCATCCCCTCCCACCCCTACCCCACTGTGGTAGCCAGAACCAGAGGGGTTAAATCAAAAAAATATATGCTCTTGGAAGCATCTGGTAATTGTCTAAGCAGTTAAGATTAGCTAATGCAAAGCTTGTAAGTTTGCAACCTGCAAGTGGAATTTGTCTGTCACAATTTAACCAAAGTGTTGAATCTAACTGTTTGCACTGATCATGGGACCACTGAGCCCCAAAAATAAGCAGAGCTACAAGATTAGCTGATCTAACAGGTTTTTTAAAGGTCAAGCCATAACAATATCTGACCACTTAATATAATCAGCACATTCCAAGGAATCCAGGAATAAAAAATTAAGGAGTTGAGTTTAGGCAGGTAATGCTAATTTCAAACCTCAAAGTAATGTGATGTAATTTGCTTATTGGGTGAACCCAAGTACAGATGGTAACCTTTCATGATAATTTCTAACAGCTTTTGATCTCATAGGGTAACAGCTATAAGGCAAGATTATGAGTGGCTCTAAAGCCAACAGATTAGCATAAGATAAGGTATAAAGAAGCATGTATGTCAGGTGAACAGAAGGATGGGACAGAAGGACCATCGCTGTTCCAAGCCTGGACCCTGGACTCCCAGTGTGAGTGAGGACCGGATCCTGACCAAGGGACCTTCCCGGTGACCCCTCAGACAGCGTTGCTTGGAGATGCCCGACTTTGCTGGACCAATTTGGCACGCACCTGGCATAGATGGACTGCTGATAAGTTGCTAACCCCATATGGGAACTCTTTGTCATTCTGTCAATCTGTTGTTATCATTCACTATTAGCTCTTTATTACTGTACTATCTGTTTGTTGCATTAACCTTTCTGTTAACAGTTGTATGCTAAGCTGTAAGTAAATTTGCCTTTACTTCACTCCTGACTCACCTCCTTGATCCTGAACTCAGCAGCCTCATGGCTGATACACTAACAGCGCCTAGCTGGCCTGTGACATCCACCCAACTGGAAGTCTCTGCCTGGCCCAGCTTTCATTGTTTCCCAGCCTTCTAGCCGACCACTCCAGCACCAGCACCACATGGCCCCCAGCTACATCACTGGACCACTGGAGCATGGGGCGGTGCTGGTATCCCAGGGCCAGAAATGTGTGTGTGTGTGTGTGTCTGTCTGTCTGTCTGTGCAATGAGGGAGGGAGAGTGTGTATGTGTGCAATGACGGAGGGAGAGAGACATTGTGTGTGTCTGTTTGTGTCCGTGCAATGAGCGAGGGGGAAGAGAGACAGACAGAGCAATGAGGGAGTGTGTGTGTGTATGTGTATGTGTGTATGTGTATGTGTGTTCATAGGGTGAGTCCCACACACATATCCCCTTGCACATATGCACTCACACACCCCCTTGCACTGTCATGCATGCAGACCCCTACATCCTCTGACATACTCCAGCCACCCTCACCCCACACCCAGACCCCCACAAACCCCATACTTACCCACACCCCACACAGCCATACACACACCCACATGCTCCCTCACCCCACACCCAGACCCCCACAAATCCCGCCACACATACCCACACTCTCCCCCATACCTCACATACCCATGTCCCTACAGCACCCTACAAACCTATACCCACCCCCGACAATATACAAGAGTAAGATTTCATTTTAAGCTATTCTGCACACCTCTATGGACACTACACAAGCACATGTAAATCAGGACAAAAATATTTTTGAAATCTAATTAATGAATGTTGTAGATGTTCACTTTTTATAATATAATTTGGTATTTTTCTGGTTCTGAGATGGCAAAACCCCTTGCTGAAAGGAGTAGTTCTTAGGATAAGGGGAAAAAACTTCTGATGTCAAAGGTCAGGGGTTGGGAGCAGGACTTCTGGTCCCAAGATGGCTACCAGGGCGTGGGGCACCTGTCAAGGGGTGGGTCCACCCATGCAGTCTTTGACAGCTTACCAAAACTTGGTAAGCAGCCTTTTGCCCAAAATAATTGCCCACCCCTGGTTTAACCTCTTAGCCAATCTACACAGTCAGCCCTGACACAATACAAGACATAACACCCTAACCTGCCACAGGTAGAGCAGGGAGGCAGCCAACATCCTGCTGCTTCAAAGGCTGTTAATATACTCTTGAGAGATCCTGTACTACAGAGTAGGGTTGTGCAAATCTTTGGTCACTGATTCAATTCAGTGGAAATTTGGCCTGATTTGGTGGTCTAATCTCTGAATCTGAATTGAACCAGGAGACCTTTTAATCTCTCTGAATTGAATTGGAACCCTTTGAATCAATTCAGGAAAATTCAGAAAGATTCAATAATTCATACATAGCCACAGCTTTAAATGTTTCTTCTAGATGCTTCAGCATACCAGGCAGCTCCTGAATGCTGAGATGGTGGGGCAGATGGAGCATCCCACAGGAGTGCAGGGTGGTCCCCAGCACAGTCAGCAGCAGACCTGGAAGTGGACCAGGAGCACTTCCAGTCCACTTCTGGGTCTGCCGGGGAGCATGCGGGGGGGGGCCCTGCACCTCCCCAGCTCAGCGACTGGTGCCCCCTGGGTCTGGAGGGGCACCCAGGGTCCCCCCATGGTCAATCACTGACCTGGAGGGGCATGGGGGGTCCCTTCTGCGTGCTCAGCGCAATTTACCTACAATTTACAACTGCAATTTACACCTGCATTTTACACCTGCAACTTACAACTGCACACTTTAACCCAAACCAATAAAACCCAGGCCTACAAACAGCAAAAACAAGTTCAGGTATCCCTTAAATGTTCATGCTAAGCAGGGTGTGCAGAAAAAGAATACACAAATATACCATTATAGATCATAACCATAGCAAATAATAACATGAACAGAGTTACACTTATGATCATTACAGACCAGTGGAGCTGAACCTCTGGCCTGCCGGCTGGAGTCATATCATCCAGCCCACAGGGCTCCTCATTGGTCTGAAAATTTGGCAGCAGGGGAGTGGTGGAAATTAACACTGCCACTACTCCCACACTGCCAAATTTGTAAGCCCTGAAGGCCAGATGACATCCCCTGCATGCAGGGATGGGGCTGTGGTCATGATCTGGCATGACGCCTAATCCAGTGCGCAGGGCTGGGGCTGGGGCTGGAGCTAGGGCCTGATTCTGTTCATAGGGCTGAAGCCACACACTGGGCCAGCCCTGTGCATTGGACTTACCCCTGGATGGGCTGGCCCTGCATGCTGGATTGGGACCAGGGTCTGGATCCAGGCCATGGACTGACCCTTCACCCTGGCCCACAGGGCTGAAAGTGTGGATACTGACATAGACAAATGGTGGTAGGGGAAACAGAGGCACAAAGCGACTAAGAGTTTTCTGGGATCAAATACAGTCACACTTTGAACATGTACCTCTTGATGTCTAGTCCAGAAACACATCCACTGAGTACTGCTGCCTCTTATGTTAAGCAAAGTATTCTACTATGAAGACAAGATGCTGTTTCAGGAGTGGGAGTGAAGCTTATGGGACAGCCAGGGTGTTGGAAGATTGAAGTACATCATTTTTGTTATATTCTCTTTGGAACAGCTGGCTATTACAAGGATTTGTTTTTCTATTATCTGCCTTTGCATGATGTTATTTTGTTACAGGCTGTATTATTAATCCATTAGATTGCCTAAAACCTGAGAGAGGCATCTCATTCATGTTTAAAAATGAAGCAAATAATTGGATTTGGAATGAAATTTCTACCACTGGTATTCTAGTCTGTTAAAGAGCTGCTGGATTGTCTGAGGGGCCAGTATACTATGATAAACTGTAAGAAAGAGTAAGAAGTTTCAGGCCATAGTATCTATAGTAGAGGACCTATTAAGCTAAGGAGCAATTACAAATACTGTTTTTAGTCTCGCACTCCACAAATCTTATTAGCTCTAGGAGTCTCTAAGGCTGGACAAAACCAAATAGGGAAGGCTGTGGCTAAAGCTGCCTGAGAATTTTCCACGAAAACATTTTTCAAAAGATAAAGCAGTTTCTGAAATATCAAAGTTTCCATGACTTCTGACTTCCCCCTCTTTCTTCTTCCCCACAGATTTCCCTGACTTGCTATCCACTTACCTAGAAGGCAAAATTCAGAATCCCTTTCACCTGCTTCGACAACTATGTGAAAAACCCACAAGCAAGTATTGTCCTCTCAAAGGATGAGATTCATGCAAGGAATTTTGTATGGTCAGGTTTGATGGCTGGTAATTTAGGAGTTGTTGGCTATCCTCTTTGAGAACTCATACAAGTCAAGGGAAGCCATAGATGACTGGAAAAAGGCAAATATAGTGCCCATCTTTAAGAAAGGGGAGAAGAAGGATTTATAAAATTACCGTCTAGTCACCCTGACCTCTATACATGATTATAGAGTAGGTTTTCACGGAATCTATTGTGAAGCACCTAGAGGAGAACAAGGTGATCAGGAACAAAAAGCATGGTTTCACTAGGAACAAATCATGCCTGACCAAACCTGATTTCCTTCCATGATAAGGTGACAAGCTCTAAAGATGAAAGGAGAGCGGTGGGTGTGATACACCTTGACTTTCGCAAGGCTTCTGACACCGTCTCTTACAACATTCTCACTAACAAGAAAAGGAAATATAGACAAGATGAAAGTACTGTAAGGTGGATGCATAACTGGTTGGATCATTGTACTCAATGACTAGTCATCAATGATCCAATTTCTAGTTGAGAGGAGGGTTCCCCAGAGATCTTGGTCAATTATCGTTCAACATCTTCATTCATGATTTAAATGATGGCATCAAGTGCACACTTAGCAAATTTGGGGTAGCATGAAGTTGGGTGGGGTTAAAGATACTCCAGAGAGCAAGCTTGAATCCAGAGTGACCTGAATAAACTAGAGAAATGTCCCACAATCAATCAGATGAAATTCAACAAGGACAAGAACAAAGTCCTAAATTTGGAATGGAAATAGTGCTTATGCAAATATAGGCTGGGAAATGACCCTCTAGGCTGCAGTATTGAAGAGAAGAACAAAGTAGACAAGAACCTGACTATGAGCAAATTGTGTGTTCTTGCTAAAAAAAACTCCAACAACAACAACAAAACCCTACAGCATACTGGGTTGTATTTATAGAGGTGTCACTTGCAAATCAAGGGAAGTGATTCTTCCACTGTACTCAGCACTGGTGAGCCCTTGCCTGGAGTACTGTGTCCAGATTGGGGCTCCACACTTCAAGAAGGATGTGGAAAGTTTCGAAAAAGTCCAGCACAAAGCAAACCAAATTATTAGGGATCTGGGAGGCAAACCTTATGAGGAAAGATTGAAAGAACTGGGGTTGTTTAGTAGGGCTATGCAAAACAGCTCTGTTTTGATTCAGTCTCAGATTTGACCATTTCAGAAGATAGTGATGCATTTCAGTGTTTCAGATCAGTATCCTGTTTCATTCTGGCCAAATCTCCGCTGAATCTGTTTTGAACGGGCTGCAAGCTTCTCACAGCCCTCCCCAGCCAGGTGAGGTTTGGGGCTGGGGGCTTGGGGCCCAGCAAGGAGCAGGATGGGGCCATGGGTGGCTCATTCAGGGGAGGTGGAGGGCCGCTGCCCTCTGTGCAGGCAAGGAGACCCCCGCACAGGTCTCTGATCCCTACAATGACAGGTCACAGCACAGGGAAGCAGCACAGAGCAGCAAGCAAGTCTGCTGGTTCCTGCCATGTGACCCGGCTCCGCAAGGAGCAGATCCGCACTTGGGGTCTGCTCACTGCTGCTGCCTGCCCTGCACTGCCCCAGTGACATGGGGCTGCATGAGGCAGGCAGTGGGAGCGAGGAGAGCCAGGTTGCATGGCAGGGACCAGCACTGCCCTGCTGCATGATCTGGCTCTGTATGGAGGAGAGATCTGTGTCAGGGTCTCCTTGCTGCCGCTACCCACTCCATGCAGCCCTGGGTCTCTGCTCCCTGCAGAGCCAGGTCACGCAGCATGGACCAGCACTGCCCTGCCACGTGACCTGGCTCTGCAGGGAGCAGAGATCCATGCCGGGGGTTTCCTCACCCCGTGCTTCCCTGGTGATGTATGGCTGCACAGGGTGCGCAGCAGCAGCCAGAAGACCCCTGGCGCAGATCTCTGCTCCCTGCAGAGCTGAGTCGCACAGCAGGGCAGCAGCATACAGCTGTTTCCCTGTGAGCCTGGCTCCAAAACTCTGAAAATTTCCAAAACATTTCTAAAATGTTTCAGATGCCTTGTTTAATTTCGGAGATGTTTTTGAGCCTTCTGTTTTGTTTCAGATTCGGGGTTTCAGGCATGAAGTGGCCTGAAACACCTCAGAAATGAAACAGCTGCCAAAATTGCTAACAGCTCTATAGTACAGAGAATAGAAGACAGGGCATAACAGGGCATTTGATAACAGTCTTCAAATACCTGAAGTTTGATTATAGAGAGGATGGAGATGAGCTTTTGTCTGTGGCTGTAGGGGACAGGACTAGGTGCAATCACCTCAAGCTGCAGCAGAGGAAATTTAGATTGCGGATTAAAAGGAACTTTCTGGCTATGAGGGTGGTCAAACTTTTGAACAGGCTGCCTAGACAAACTGTGAAATCTCCATCCATGGACGTTTTCAAGAAAAGGTTAGACAGACACTTGGTCGGGATGGTTTTAGTCCAGGATGATCCTGTCCTGAGAAGGGAGCTGGACTAGATGACCTTTTGAGATGCTTTCCAGCCCTACTTTCCTATGACCCTATGATTTTCCTCTACTTTAAATTTGACTCACACCATTTAAAAAGTGCCTAGGTTCCTTGAAGTAGTTCCATTCTCACATTAAGACCCAGTATCCTGCCAAATGGTTTAAAGCGACATTAGCTTGTATAACAATCATAACCCAAGTGGTGTTTTTGCCATCAAATGCCCTACTTTTCCATATGAAAGAGTACTAAATCCCTATTCTGTAAGGGCCTGATTCAAAGACACCCACTGACTTCAGCAGGTTTTCAATCAGGCCCTAAGTCTGCCTTCGGGTCATCAAGCAGATGTTTATTCAAATAAAAACCTTTAAAAATATGATTTTATTCCACTTTCTTACCTATAAGTATACCTTTCCAAGGGCTGAAGGATCTCGCTTTTCTCCTCTTCCTCACCACTTCTCCCTCTTCCCCACTTCTATCATTAGGTAGATTAGAAGCAAAGTGAAAAACCCATTTCAGAAAGCCAGATTTACATGCTGCTTCCTGGTTTTTCACGCTCTGCAGGACATACAGCGGAACCTATTAAAACAGTCATAGTTTAACAAGAACAGATGCAAGAGGTCTTTGTTTCCTGAATACTGTGACAGCTGTCACTGTGAGTGGAGGGAAGGATAATGCGATGTGGATGACATGTATGAAACAGTAAACAAATACTGCCAGTTATAGATGTTCCCTCTAATTTAGAGTAGGATTTGCTAGAGTAATTTAATGGTGTAGTCTGGAGTTCATTCAGTATTTCAGCAAAGCTGACTTAGCTGCAGGACTCAGGCACATGGAATATTGATGGCACAATGGGAGGAAGGATTTGATGAGATACAGAGGTTATTCCTTTTATGGCCATTCCTATTCAACAACAATCTGTCACACAGATAAGCATGTTGAATTCTCATACAAGTCAACCTTTGCCCTGCTCTATGTAGGGGCAATTCAGAATTGTAGCTATTCTATAACCATTTCTGTTATAGCCACTTTGGGATAATTGAGCTTTGTAGGGTGACACCCCCTTACAGAACCTCTGTTCCCTTGGGGCATTTGATGATATTCCAGAACAATTATTCTGCTTCACCAATGGAGAAATTACTCCAAATGAGGTGATTTTTATTTCTAAACAGAACACTGTTCTGAAATAGTCGTGTTGAAACAATAAACATCTATTCTGTGTAGACAATATGGCAACTTTGTACCATGTTATAAACTTAGCTATATTTACATGTTTATTTGAATAATATTTATTACCAAGCTTCAAAATGGATTTTATTAAGCTGTTTGACTTCGACTTTTATCTTTTCTCATATATGCACAATTCAAGACTTTTATATGGTCAATTCATACCCAATCTGAAATGGAAATGTTTACATATTTGCCCTTCCATAGATTATCTGATATAATGCAGGGTGGGGGAAGGGAGGAATGGCAGCATTAATTATCATTTCCACGCTGCCAAATTTCTGGGCCCATGGGGAAGTGTAGTCCTGCACACTAGATTGAGCAGGTGGGGCTGAGCAGAGGCGGCACAGGCCTGGCCATCTCTGCAATGGCACAGACGATGTGAGGCCCAGGAGGGGTGGTGTGAGCCCAATATGGCAGTGCAGAGCACAGCAGAGGCAGTGCGGACTCGGTTTGGGCAGTGTGGGCACCATCTAGGCAGCAGGGGGCCCAGAGGAGCCTGTAGAGGCCCAATGCGGCAACATGGAGTCCAGGGGAGGCAGCAAGGGCCAAAATGGGCAGCCCAGGATCCAGCTTAATCTGGGAAGTGCAGGACCCAGGGGAAGAGGCATGAACCCAGTCCAGCCCAGGAACCAGCCCCATTCTATCAGCTGGTCAATTGGGCCAAAAGTTGAGCATCACTGCTTTAACACAGTCTCTGTTTTGTTTTTTTCTCACAAACATGACTGCACTTAAGAATGTAAACAGGAATGCATCATAGTCTCAAAATAACTATATTTCAACCTTTGGCGAGGTTGTGGCACAGACCAAACAAAAATCAAGGAGTTAGCGTTCCATTCTTGGCTTACATAAGTTGAAACAGCAAGTTAACTAAGCTTTCCCTTCTCTCCCCTAGCAAGAGCCTTCACATTTCTTTGCTAACACATTGTTAATGCTTTTAAACTAGCCAAGTTAAGAGTTCAGTTTGAGCTCAGATCAGAAAGTGATTTCCTGCCTTATTCAACTTAAAATAACAGAAATATTCCCATTGTATCTGAATTACTGAATGTTGAAAAAACTGGATTTGAACTATGTCAATAATAGCCTTCCATAAGGCATTTCAACTCTTCCTGTTTCTGTCCTGATGGTGACTGAAATTTTTGTTGTGGAAACATTCCCTTCCATAAAAAAGGCTTTTAAAAATATTAATGCCTAGAAATGGGCAAAGTCTGTTTAAAAAAAAAATCTCAACAAACACATTGCTCCCCAGTTTAAAAGTAGGTTATTAAAATTGGATTGGAAGCATAAAATGATATGTTAAATATTTGCTTAAGACCAAAAATATTCTGCTGTCTTGAGGAAGTACATAGGTAGAGCATAATCCTGTGACAGTTTCTCAGCATCTCCTGCGAGTCCTAGGAGCCATCAAAATTAATGGGAGTTGAAGGTACCCAGCTTAGGTCAGAAGCATGCCCTTAGGTAGTTTTTCTTAATATATGATGATATGTGCACTATATGTTAAGAGATTGGGTTGGGCACTGCAGATTAAATTGATAGTGGAGTGAGGTGAAGGGGGCTGTTTTTGTTTTGAAGTGGTGCTTCGTTCTCCATAGTTAAGATTCTAAGCAGCTTCAACTTTAATAAAGGACAATTTGAAATTCCAACCCCACCATCACCTTCTTTCATTTGGGTTATAAACCCTGTTTTGGCCTGAAAACTACCATATTTATGTTAAAGCAAAAGAGAAATGCTGCTGCAATATATTTTTTAAATTCTGCATTTTAAACTAGTTTTGATTTAAGATCATTAAAATGTTACCTTGAATTTAAATGTTGGCTTTTGTCTAATATTTCTTTGCCTCCCTTTAGTTCTAAAACTATTGCTAGAATCCCCCCAGGCTTTCTGTACGGGTACATATTCTTGAAAAAGGATGGAGTGACTATATTGGCAGCATACTGCTTATAATTAATCAAAGGTTTTAATTTTAATAGTTATGGATCATTCCAGGTTTTGTCTTGCTAACAGAGGTGTCAATGAAAGTTTTTCCTATGATTTTGCTAGGAGAAAATTGGACTTTTTCTGTATATGTTAGCATTTCCATACAATCTTAGAATCAGAGAAAATAAGGGTTGGAAGGGACCTCAGGAGGAAAGTAGGACCATCCCCAACCAAATAATTCCAGCCAGGGCTTTTTCAAGACAGGGCTTAAAAACCTCCAAAGACAGAGTCCACCACCTCTCTAGGTAACCTGTTCCAGTGCTTCACCACCCTCCTAGTGAGAAAGTTTTCCTAATATCCAATTTAAACCTCCCTTACTGAAACTTCAGATAATTGTTCCTTGTTCTGCCATCTGCCACCACTGAGAACAGTGTAGCTCCATCCTCTTTGGAGACCCACTTCAGGGAGTTAAAGGCTGCTATCAAATCCCCCTCAGTCTTCTCTTCTGCAGATTAAATAAACCCAGTTCCCTCAGCCTCTCCTCATAAGTCATGTGCCCCAGCTCCCTCACCATTTTCATTGTCTTCTGTTGGACTCTCTCTGACTCATCCACATCCTTTCTGTAGTGGGGGGCCCAAAACTAGACACAGTACTCCAGATGTGGCCTCACCACTGCAGAATAAGTAGGAATAATTACTTCATTCAACCTGTTGGCAATGCTCCTACTAATACAGCACAGTAAGCTATTAGCCTTCTGGGCTTCTCTCTCAACCATCAGCCTGCCCCAGGCCATGAATGTGACCCCCTACCCCACATTACCATTGAGGGAGTGACCCTGGTGGTAGGGTCACTGATCCAAGTGAAGTAACCCAAGTGCCTCCTTTAAGAGACTGCTTCAGTGTGTCTTTATTCATCACCATCTCTGGAAAGACACCAAAATCCAGGTCTACAAATCAGTCATTATCTGCAGTCTTCTCTATAGATGTAAATTGTGGGTGACATATCATTGTCATTTCAAGAATATGGAGAAGTATTACCAACAATGTCTCTGCAAAATCCTACACATGAAATGAGAGAATCACCACACAAATGCTAGCATCCTTGCTGAAGCCAACAGGATCCTATATACATGCAGGGAAGCTGCTCCAACACACTATAATGACAGCAGGTCAGAACAGATTCAATTAATCAAGTCTGCTAAAATGTGGTAATTACCACACTCCAGCAGACTCCAGCATCATGATTCCTGTGCTGAAAAGTGGTGGCAGGGTGCTTTAGACTAAAGTTCATTCAACAAGCTTTAGTTCAAAGTACCCCACCATCATTTTTCAGCGCGGGGGACACTGACATGTGATACTCCAGGCACTTTAATTAATGCGGCTCTTGGGCTGTGCTAAATAAAGCCCCTCCCCACCACCACCTCCACCACCTCCCAGAGTACATCTATAATGTTATCCAATGTTACCAGCATTGAGTTGGTGAACCTCAAGAACCAACTTCACTGGACCATTGTGTGTGGATGCCTGACTCTTGACTCCCAAAACAGGTGCTCTACTCCCAGTTTAGTAGTGGCCTGAGATCTTTCAGTGGCCAGGGGAAATGCTAAAAGAACACACCGAAGGCATAGCTCAGGAAAACAGATGTTGACATCAAGAGTTGGGAAGAACTGGCCAACCAACTCCAATAGTGCCACAACCCCAACCAAGTGGCAGCCCATTTTTAGGTAAAAGGCCTTGCCCTCAAACCAGAGAAGAGAAAGCAGAGGAAGGAAAAGGAAAGGAATAGCAGGCCATGGAAAGAACTGCAACTTCTGTGGAAAGATCTGCAGTTCAAGGATTAGACTCTTAAATCAGCTGAAGACTCATCAATGAGCCATGGTAGAGATCACTCTCAAATTGAGGGACTGATGCCACCAATATTTTATGCCATGATGTTTTAAGATGACACAGTAGATTAATAACCAGCAGGTTGCTAGAACACAGGAACATAGAATTGATAGTGTCCTCCTGTGCCATCAAATCCAGATCCCTGTGTTCATAGGCAGCTATTTATGCAAAGAATCCCCCAATGGACACCTCAAGCCCTCATCCACAACTACTAGGCAGAAATCAGGAGAGGTGAGGACACCAAAAATACCCTGCCACTGCAATGACAAGAGACGTAGCTGGTTAATATATGTTCAGAAGATCCTAGGGAAAGAACCATGCTCTCCATTTCAGAGGAAAGCAAAGTCCCCTAAAGTCTATGCCATTGGGACCATGGAGGAAAACTTTTTCCTGATGTTAAATTTAGTGATCTATATGATCCTGAATAGAAAAGCCAGGGTCTATTCTTAGGAACCTCTGGGTTTTCTAAGTACAGGCAAGGGCACTAGTGCACCGTCAAAATTCCCAGCCTCAGCTCTGGATAGTGTCAGGTACTTCAGAAGAAGGAAAGAGGAAGAGGAAAAAGAGTAGCATTCATGAGGTGGGAAAATTCCTTCTTGGTCCCAACTGGCAGCAAGCAAAAGCTGTATAGCTGGGTAATACTAGGCATCTCCCACACTGCAAGGAAATTATGAGTATGCTACAACATGAAGACTATAAATACTTAGTTCTAGTCACACATTCAGGAAGAGTGCATGGGATGTATGCCCCCTCCTCCCTAACACACACACTTTGGCTTTGCTATGAGTGCTCAGTGAGTTCTGAGCTCACTGCCCAGTCAGAAAGTGGTACTGTTGGAGCTCTGCATGAGCTCTGAGTTCACCAGCTGATAGGGACAGGGTCTGGCCCCAGCCCCTGCTTTTGTCTGGTCTCAGAGTCCAGAGGGTGAATAGTGCTGATGGTTGCCCTTACCTTCCTTCCCCCTCCCCCCTAAATTCAGCAGCAAGGAAAAGGAGGCGACAAGTGGCAGCAGCACAGACAGTGTTCAACCCCTTGGCTCCAGAGCCAGTCAAAACCAAGGACACGGGTCAAACCGTTCACATGCAGAATAGCCAAAAGGAGTGCAGCCACACTGCCATGCCCCATCTGGATCCACTCCTATTTAAATCTACATATCACACAGGCTCAGGAACAAGGAACTCCCTGTCCTATCATACCATCCTTTCCATAAACTTACCAAGTACAATCTGAAAGCAATTCTGGCTTTTATTTCCATTATTTTGCTTAGAAGAACAATCCAAACTATTATTCCTCTTATAGTTAGATATCTTTTAAACACCAGTCTCCCATAGCCAGTCTGTAGCCATTTGATCTTGCATTGGCATTGGTTTTAGCCTAAGAAACTCTTCTCCATCTTTAATATTCACTCGACAAAGGTATCTGTAAAAAGGAATCATTACCCCTTCTTGATTTTGTGTTATTGTTGTTGCTAAACTAGATAAGCCAAGTCCCTTAAATCTTCCTCATAAGGTCTCCATTCCATTAACAAGCTAGTACCTCTTAATAATTTAAGTTAATCTTTTTTGAACACCTGTAACCATAACTTCACACAGGGCATGCCTGCACGAGATGCTCATCACTATGCTGACGTAGCATGTGCAACACAAACCATAATGCTGACACTACTGCACAGTAGCAATGAGCTACTGCTTGGTAGGATTGGAAATGAGTAGTCCTGTTCACCACTGGGACTGTGCAGTGATGGAAGTTACTGTGCAGTCATTTAGTACTTGCCAAAGCAAGTACTAAGTGACTCCGCAGTAACAACTGTGCAGTCAGGGGCATGTGTAGATGTGCCCACAGTATTCCAAATGGGGTCTTACCAATGCGTTCTATAATTGTACCAGCATTTCCTTGACTACCAAATAGACTCCAGCTAATACAACCATGGATCACATTATTTTTTTTTATTTTTTTTCCACAGGCTCATGGTCATACACCAGTCAACCAGTGTTCCTTTGTTCCTCATATGACTAAAGTTATAATTATTGGAATGTGTACACATATATCTATATGGATATTTAATCTATTATATTTAACTGAAATTGGAACCATTTCTTCAGAGCTATTCTCATCTAACAGGTAGATATAAATTTGCAAACAATTTTCAAGCACATTGACTAAAGTACACAAAAATAGCCCTTTATTGATTTATATTTCAGCAGTAAGAAGAAACTCAAAGGTATTTGAATATAGTTAACACGCCCACTCTGAGGTTGCTTTCTGATTTTCAGTATCCTAGCCAGTTGGAATTTTGGCCAAAAAAACTAATTAGACAATATTACCACTTCCTTGCCAAACTATATTTGCAATTTTTTTAAAATGATGTTGGAAGCTGGCACATTGATTTTATTTTACTCACATAATTTAAGAAATAGCCCATCTGAATTTGTCTTTTAATTGTTTTTAATTTGCCTAAGAACTTTCCATGCCTGATGTCAAACCAGAATTATTTTTCATTGCCTGGTTTTAAACTCCTGCCTCACTAAATTGTGATGATTATCATAACTGATTTGCTGTCCAGCTGAACTAACATTCCATTGTCATCCAGAAACCTTTCTCACTTTTAGCAATATAGATACGATGCTGCTGCTACAGGAAGTAAAAGTAACAACGCTGCATGTGTAAATCACAAATTATGCATATAAAAGTTCTGGTTAAAGAAAATGCCAACATTTTGCCAAACATGCATGGGTAGGTTAGCCATGTTAGTCTGCAGTCATTTGGAAGATCCAGTACATATGCACCTTTATAGGACCTTGATTCACATTGCACTTT
Source organism: Crocodylus porosus (assembly GCF_001723895.1). Taxonomy (NCBI): domain Eukaryota; kingdom Metazoa; phylum Chordata; order Crocodylia; family Crocodylidae; genus Crocodylus; species Crocodylus porosus. The sequence continues at coordinate 29,448,927 of NW_017728912.1, read as the reverse complement.
GAACTGCTCAAATGTTGGTCAATGTTAGTGGTAGCTTGAGTTTAGATCAGTCACACCTTAAGTCTAAAACACTTCTCTGACTGTCCCCCACCTGCACAGCTGTCACTTACCACTAGAAGACTGGTGAGCAGGAGCAGGACAAGAAACTAGAGTTGCCACTAGAGGGCTTGTGAGCCAGGACAGGCTTCTATCCCTGCTCTTGTGGGGGGAGGGAGGGAGAGAGGTTTGTGGGGAGGTAGGAACATGAAGCTGGGAGGCAGAGAGTTAACAGGATGGGGGTGGGTAATGAAATAGGAGGTGGAAAGGAAATTGAGGTGGGGGAAGGGTGTCAGCCACTGAGGAAAGAAGGAAGGACTTTACTTTTTAACTACTTTATTCAGGGGCTCATGGTACAAAAAGTTGAGCCCTCTGGGGTCCAGGTCCAATATACAAAGCAAAGACAAACAAATTACCATCAAACCAAGAACACCATGTCATTACAGTCGTAACATCACACTATGACAGACACCTTTGCTGTATTACGTGTCATGCCTAACATGCCGTTATGCAGTCGGGACACCAGCCACATGGTCAAACAGACAAAAGCCCTCTGTAAATAAAAGATTCCTACCCTGCTCTATCCAAACATACACATGACAACACCTTCAACTTCCCAGCGTGCCTCAAAGGTGGGTGCCACCCTTCAGAGCATAGCATACTCAAACTCCAGTGAGAGGTGTGCCCGCATCAGGAGGCTGAAAAGCCACAGGGCATCGTCTAAGCCGGGCCTGGCAAGCCAGTAATGGCAGCTTTTGAGAACGGCCATCTTGGCCTGACCCAGTAGAAAGGTAGCCGGGCAGACAGCGCCCTGCTTGGATGTCTGGTATGGGTAGGAGCACACATAGGTGGTCTCCAAGAGGCTACTGCCCAACACCCGCAGAGGCGGCTTGTGGGTGACAAAGAGTGGCTGCAGTTGGTGACAGTCAAAGAAGGTGTGAAAGAGGCTCTTCTCAATGCCCTCAGGGCAGAAGAGGTACGCCAATGAGGCAGCTGGGTCAAAGTGGAATGCAAACATGCCAGTGGCTAGGATGCCATGCAGCAAACACCACTGAAGGTTGCCAGTCTTTCTGGCAGTTGGCAGATTACATAATGTGTGCCAACCTGGGTGGGTTGGTGGGGAATCTGGCAGTCCCAGAAGCCATCACCACAGTTGTTCCAGTCACCTGTGGAGAGTTTGGGATTGAGAGTATGGTCAGGGGTAGAAAGGTAAAAAAGGTTTCTTGACTTAACAAAAACACAACTACACATAGTAACAAGATAAACAATGGTAGACAAGAACAATTCATGTCGGCAACTTATCGGCAGTCCCCTCTGATGCCTGATGTACAACAAGTTTCTCTTTCCACAAAGTTCAGTGAAGTCAGGCGTCCCCAATCCGTGCTGTCTGAGAAGTACCGAGAAGGACCCTGAAATTCAGTCCTTGGGCTCCTAGAGACCCACTGGCCCACTGATCCAGGCCAACAGCTAACTAATCCTTTTCACAGAGCTGTATCTTCCTTCAGAATGATTTCTGGATATTCCAGCCAATTTATAGCTTCTGAATGGTACTGATAACATACAACCACTCAGATTCTTTTTACTTCAACTGTCCTTAGACTGACCAATAGCAGTACAAGCCTTGCATTCCTTTGATAAGGTTAATTTTAACTACACCACAGGGCCTTACTACTTCAAGGCTTTGCTAAATTTACTAGGCCTTACTTTATGTTGGGGTAACCGAACACCGAGTGAATTGGGCCCCAAGGTCACGGTGGGCCGGGGTGGCAATTGGAATATGAACAGGTGGGATTAGCAGCAGTGGAGTGTGAGCTGTACGGGAAGTTTAAACAAAGATGATGTATTTACTCACGCTTGGGAAGCGCAGGCTCAGATATTTCTTCAGTTACAGTATAGCGAACAACAAAGGGGTCTGTTGGCCCACGGGGTTCACTAGCGAGCCCTTGCTTTCTACCCCCTGAGGGATAGGTGTGGCTGCCCACTAGCTAGTCCCAGGGCTGGTCAACAGCTCATGAACGGGATAACAAACAACAAAAACTGTAACGTAGTGAATTGAGGAATGGGGTCGTGACACCAGTCCAAAAGACAGTCCGCAAACCGAGGTCAGAGATGAGAAGCCAGAACGAAGTAAGCCGAAGTCAAAATCGAAGCCAAACAGTCCCGTAACCGAGATCGAAAAGACAAGTCGCTCCACCCACCATCCACAGCCTCTGCTTGCGCCTCACAGTCCCTGCCGTCTGCAGCCTCTGGTCACAGGATCGTTCTCTCCCTGTGAGACAGTCCCTGCAAAGGCAGCCTCTGCTCACAGGATCGAGCACAGTCTCTCCTCCAAAACACACACACACTACCTCAGCACACCCGGGTGGCGGCTCACAAACCTTTTATAAGAATTTAGTGGCCAAGTTTATAAGAATTTAGTGGCCAATCAGAACGCTCTTCACAGAGAAATTTCTAGTCAAATTACATCATGCAGTCAGTGAACTGAGCATGTGCATTAGATCAGATTACCTCATGCTCTGTGATTACAAGCCTCCAGGTTACCCAGAGGGCACATTCTGGGGGCCTGTCTGTAGTTTCAACTTCCTGTGATGGCAGCACCAAACCTAAGATTTTTCCTTGACACTTTATACAAGGTCTTACTACATCTTAAACTTTAATTAGGCTCTTAGCAACATATAGTTTAATAGCTAAACAAATACAGAAAAAACACTTGGTCTAATCTTCATAGAGCCTTCAGCAAGCACCTTTATCACACAGACATAATTTCAGCTGTCACAACAGCATATCAGGGTGGTCTACCAGCATGGCAGATGTGAACCACCCAGGCATAAAGGTTTCTAAGCAACAGAAAAGCAAAGGGGCAACCCATGTCACAGTAGGGTGCCAGGCCCACCAGCTAGCTCACCAGTCTTGGCTGGGGTGACTGGCAGTGTGGGAAAAGACTTGCTCAGGGCATCCACACCACAAAGGACCTGGCATGCCCAGAGATGGTCATCCAGGGTGACTACTGCCTCCAGTGGAAGGGCAGCCGGGATGTCACACAAGAGATGGCCCACACTGCAGATGGAGCACATGCCTAGCTGGGTGCTCAGAGCCTCAGACAAGAGCCAGGTCGGCTGAGTGGGGTCAAGGAGATGGCTCAGGTGGAGGACACACACCTGGAAGAGGACGGCCATGAGGCTGGCAGAGGCCAGGCTTAGCACAGGGTGTCTCAGGGCTCGGTTGTGCTCCAGGGGCTCCCTCAGCAGCTGTGGGAAACACAAGGGCTGAGCCTGGGGCTGGAGGCAGATGGTGGCCTGCCAGGCTTATACCATGTTGCTGTAGAAGGCTAGAAGCACTGCCCAGTTCAGGAGTGTGAGGTCCAGCAGGAAGAGCTCCTGGCTGAAGCCAAGGGCCCCCACCCTCTTCAGGAACTGGCACGCAAGTTGTTGCCAGGGTAGGTGCTCCTCACTGTAGAGGAGTCACTGAAGGGCTTGCAGGTGGAAGGTGGCCAGCTTCCTCACCAGGTCAACCAGGCTCTGCCCCCCCCTCCCCCCCAGTGACAGGTAGGTAAAGGACAGCTTGTAGGCACCCATCCCAGAAAAAATCTACCAGGAGGCACTGGAGTCTCTGGAGTAGGTCCTGTGGTTGGTTGACTATGGTGTAGTGATGTGACAGAGTCACTGCCACCAGGTTGTTGACAATGGGGACCCATCCATGTAAGGAGAAGCTGGGTAGGCACCAGCACCACCATTGCAGGCAGGCCTCCACCCCTTCCTTAAGGCCATCCCATTTGCATGCTATGAAGGTTGGTGGCCCCAGGAACACTCCTTGGATCTCAAGGCCCTTATAGTACCAGGTGAGGCCCCCTGGCAAATCCAGGGGAGTCATGCTGATCTATGCACCAAGCAGCAGGGTATCATACTTGGTCCAGTTGATATGGGCCAAGGAGGCATGTTCATAGGCTTGCTGGCAGTCTGTCAGAACCCACACATCTTCCTGGGTGTTAAGGAAGATGGTCACATCATCTGCATACGCTGACAGCCAGAGCAGAGAGCCAATTAATGGGCCCATGGCTGATGGCAAGGCCACACCACTCAGGCAGCACCACAATGCATGCAGCAGTGGCTCAATGGCCAGGCATAGAGTATGCCTGAAAGGGGGGAAACCCTGATGGATGCCCCTGCATGTGGGGAATGGGGCACAGAGCACATTGTTCACCTTGATCAGGCTGGAGGTGTCTTGATACAAGACCCGGAGCGCCCCAATGAAGAGAGGCCCAAAGCCAAAGGCCTCCAGGGTCTGGAAGAGGTAGGCGTGGTCCATCCAATCAAAGGCCTTGTCCTGGTCCAGAAAGATGAGGCCAATGTCCAGGCCCAAGACTTTGCTGGCTGTCAGTAAGTCCTGCAGCAGGAACATATTGTTTTGGATGGTTCTTCCCAGCATGCAGTAGCTCTGCTCAGGCCCAGTGACAGAGGCTATGATGGTGCAGAGGCAGGTCACCATTGCTTTGGCCAGAATCTTGTAGTCTGCGCATAGCAGGGAGACCGGCCACTAGTTCTCAGTGCAGCCAAGGTCTCCCTTCTTAGGCAGCAGTGTGAGTACCACTTGGTGACAGCTGATAGACTGGACCTTTTTGGCAAGGCTCTCCTGGAAAATGCACAGGAGGCAGGAGCTAAGGAGAGGCCAAAAGGTCTTGTGGAACTCAGAAGGTAACTCGCTGAGGTCTGGGGCTTTGCCAGAGGCAAGGCCAGCTGCAGCAACTGCCAGCTCCTCCAGACATAGTTCCTGCTCCAGCTCACCAGCCTCCAGGGCACAGAGACATGGCAGGCCCTGCTGGAGTTCCCGCATGGCCTCAGGGCAGGATGGCTCAGCCACAAACAGCTCACGATAAAAAGCAATAGCATGCTCATGTATTACACCTGGGTCCATGATTACCCAGCCCTCAGGGGTCTTGAGGTGATCTCAGATTTTGCTTGCTTCCCACCGCTGTTCCACATCAAAGAGAAAGTGGGTGGGGCCATTGGTTTCCACCAACTCTTGACAGTGGACACAGATGCTTGCTCCACAGGCCACACTCTCTGCTAAGTCACTCAGGCAGTTCCTGCAGAACTGGAGATTCTTGTGCGGCCAGCAGGGTGGCCTTGAGCTCTGCCACATCTTCCTTCAACTCTCAGATATGGTGGCACAGTTCATTTGTGGCCTGGCTAAGTGGCATGTGCTCTGCAGGCTGTTTGCACAAAGTTGCACCCCTGGGAGTGGGAAGGGGGAGTTGGATCAGAGATAAACCTGTCTTTGAGTGATGTAACTTTAAGCTTCCTTAAAGTGTGCTTAAAACTAGTTTCAGATATTAATGTGTGGACAATTCATGGGTTAAGAGCTTCCAGGAGCTACCTAAATTTAATGTGTAACAAGGGCCATGTACTAACTAAATAAGATATAGAGAAAGAGAGTGCAAGCTTTCATTAACCCAAGTCATGTCATCATACGCTGTGCCTTTATGGGATTTGAATCTTTTTAAATGAATGGCTAATAAGAATCCATTCCCTGTACTATTCCACCCATCTGCAAGTCAATTATCACATGAATATTAGGGGTATGCAAAATGGGCCATATTCAATTTGGGTTTGGCCCGAATTGAGGACACTGATTCGAGTAGCTGATTTGATCACGGTCCCGATTCGATTCAGACAAATCTGAATATTTGATGCTGATTCAGAGAATCAGCAATTCGGCCACAGACACAGCTTTAAATGTTTAAATGATGGGGCAGATGGAGCATCCCACAGGAGCGCAGAGGGGCTCCCCGGGTTCTTGGTGGTATACCCAGAACTGAACTGGAAGTACTTCCAGTGCACTTCCAGGTCCACCGCTGAGCATACAGGGGACTTCCCCCATGTCCCCTCTGACCAGCTATCAGCTATGGGGGGACCCTTGGTGATGCCCCAGACCCAGGAGGCACCAGTCGCCGAGCCAGGGAGGTAAAGGGGGACCCTCCAGTGTGCTCTGAGGCAGAGCCAGAAGTGAACTAGAAGTGGTTCTGGTCCACTTTTGGGTCCACTGCTGAGCATGCTGGGGACTCCCCACACACCTGTGGGACACTCCATCCGCCCCGGCATCTCAGCATTCACAAGCCGTTGAGTACCTTGAAGTATGTAGAAAAAAATTTAAAGCTGTGTCTATGTCCAAATAACTGAATCTCTCTGAATTTATTTGGAGGGTTCCAGTTCAATTAAAAGAGATTAAAGGGTGTCCTGGTTCAATTTAGATTCAGAGATTCAGTCACCGAATCAAGCTGAATCTCCGTCATATCTCCGCCGTATCGAATCAGTGACCAAAGCCCTAATGGATATATATTAAAGTAAACCTCTGAAGGAGGAATGAGGACTGAAAGCAAGGCCATGCCCAGTTCCTGCAAATTTAGGTCATTCTCATTGCCATGCTGGGCAATAGAGTCTCACAGATCCAGAGTCAAATGTTAGGGAAATTCAGAGTCAAGTGCAAAAAGAGTTTTGCTTCTCCTCCAGATGAGGCATTTAGCAGCTTCTGCAAAATCTTGTAGAAATCCTCCTATGCTGTACAGAGATTACAGATTTAAATCATGCTCAGAACGTGTGTCAAGGAAATCTTTTTCCAGGGCCAGAATTGTGAAGGAATTCTGCTTCAAGCCCTAAAATTCACCACTAAATTTGAAGGAGATCCTGTTTGGGTCTTGAATTTGTGTTATATTTGATTCAGGTTGTGGAATGAAGATAACTTGTACTGGGACAGAATTTTTTACCTATTACCCAAGATACACAAAACTGGCAACCCAGGACACCTCATTATCTCTGGCATTGGCCCTATCACAGAGAGAGTTTCTGAATATGTGGACTCTATCTTATTCACATACACTAGTGGAGCTACCAGCTATTTGAAAGACATTGCGGATTTCTTACAGCACTGGCCTTCTATTAACAAACTTCCAGCTAACACCATGTTGACTACCTTAATGTGACATCTCTGTACCCCAACATCTCCCAGAAGACAGATTACAAGCCATAGAAAACATTATCATGAACAAGAAAATTGCTTCTGTTTCCATTACACTCTCCCACTTTGTCCTCACACACAACTATTTCGAGTTTGGAGACTCCCTATTCATACAAATGAATGGCACTGCCATGGGAACATGTATGCATCCCAGTATGCCAACATAGCTCTGACAGGCCTTGAAGTCCATTTCTTTCACAGTTGCCCTTTCATCCCCATGATCTAGCTAAGGTACATTGATGATACCTTCACTGTATAAACACATGGGAAGGAATCTCTTGAGAAATTTCACCAGGACCCTAACAACTTCCACTGCTCTATCAAACTAACTCTGGAATACTCCACCCATTAAATTCATTTCTTAGCCTGGACAGTATAATGAAGGTTTGCAATGGCCACATCACTATTACATTGCATCAGAAACCAACTGACCATCACAGCTACTTTCACACCCCCAGCTTCAACCTAAGCAGACCACTAAATTCATTGTCTACAGTCAAGGTCTACTTTATAACTGGATCTGCTTTAATCCCACTGGCTGGAATCTAGAGCAGGGATGCCTATAATTACAATGCTATCCTAAAACTGTAACCACTCAAATCAACGAAGCCAGAATCAGACCTTACACCAACCTGCTACATTACGAACCCTGGACAAGAACAATAGAATCCTGGTTGTCACCTACAGCCTATAGCTTAAACACCTTAGAGATAAATCATTAATGACCTCCAACCCCTTCTAGAACAGGACAACCATCTCAAGGGGGGCAAATCTGTCCTGGTTTAAGGGCAGGCCCCAACTTCAAATGGCATCTCTTAAGCAATAAGCTACTTAACACCCATTCTTACTGAGGCACCAGGCTTTGAAATGGTCCCAGATGTCTGCTGTACAATCTACATCATAATTTAACTGAATATTATTACATCCAAGATTCAGTTACATGCTCCTCTACCAACATCAAAGAATTCATCATCTGCTTACAGTGCCTGTCTACTGTCGACACTGGATAGACAGGGTGATCTCTAATGGGTGCATCTACACAAGATGCTTTACTGAGGAGTTGACTAATTAGCTCTGCAATAAAACAACACTATCTACACATGCAGTGTTACTAGGTAGGGGTGTGCGAAGTGGGCCCTATTCGGTTTGGATTCAGATTTGGCCCAAATCAGGGACAGTGATTTGATTAGTTGATTCAGATCACTGTCCCTGATTTGATTCAGCTGAATCCAAATCTGAAGATTCAAAGAATCAGAAATTTTGTCATAGACACAGCTTTAAATGTTTTTCTACGTACCTTGAGGCACCAGGCATGGCTTGTAAATGCTGCAATGCTGGGGCAGATGGAGCATCCCACAGTAATGCGGGGGGCTCTCCATGTGCTTGGTGGCAAACTCGGAAGTGGACCAGAAGTACTTCCAGTCCACTTCCAGATCTGCCAGGAAGAGCTCTGCCCTGCCCCCACACACACACCTCCCTAGCTTGGTGATCAGCTGCAGGAGGACCCCGGGTACACCCCCAGACCCAGGAGGCACAAGTCACCGAGCCAGGGGAGGTGCGCAGAGGGCGCCCCAGCACGGTCCCCAGCAGACCAAGAAGTGGACCAGAAGTGCTCCTGGTTCAGTACTGGCTTTGCTGCCAAGTGCACTGAGGAGCCCCCCCATGCTTCTGTGGGATACTCCATACACCCCAGCATCACTGCTACCTAGAGGTATGTAGAAAAAACATTTAAAGCTGTCTCTATATCCAAATCTCCAAATCTTTCTGAATCACTCCAAATCGATTTGGGGGGTTCTGATTCAATTCAGAGACATTAAAGGGTCCTCTGATTCAATTAAGATTCCGAATCAGGCCAAATCTCCACCAAATCGAATCAGGGACTGAAGCTTCTTACAGCCCTACTATTAGGATGCAGTAACTATTAGGCTGCAGTAAATGAATTAACTCCACTGTGGAATAGTACTGCCCTATACAAGTATTATTCTATAGCAGAGTGGTTACATGTAGGAAAACACATGCGTAGACAGTAAGGCTGTGCAGAATTTCACCAGCTGTTTCATTTTGACACTGTTTCAACTCATTTTGATCTCAAAACAGTGAAATCGAAATGAAATGAAGGGCTTTGAAATGGCTTTGAAATGAAACAAGGGCAGTCGAAACATTTCAAAAGTTTTGAAATGTTTTGAGTGCAAACATTAGATCCACCCACAGTGAAAGAAAGAATGAAAACTGTTCTGCCATGAACTGCAGAAATAAAAGCCCACAACAGAACACTTTTTACTGGCATTATTTTTACTTGCAGTTTTCAGCTGCATGTGTGCATCAATGTGACACTGTAAGTAGCCAATGGGGAAGCAGCAAATATTGTATAAGCATGAAGCCACATTGGGATACATCTTCAAATCCTTCCCAGATATGTGATGAGTACAATGGGCAGGTTTGGACTCACTTCTTGCTGTCACCTGGTTTCCTTTCCTTTGAACTGAATTCACAAGAAGTAAATTGAATGCCTGCCTGGCCTCAGCTACAGCCTAAATATTATCACACTGCTGAGAGATTCAGTGTGCATCATCAGATTCTTGTGAACTAATGTCAAGCTTCCTGAACTGCTATGTTATTTGTGCCTCATGGGAACGAAGCCAATATTAACCAGACAACTCTGGAGCAAGTTACAGAACGAACGATGCTGATGATTTCCTGTTTCACATTCATTACGCGCTGACCTGTTGTCAATGTTTTCAAAAAAAGGACATCATACCTGGTATAAATACACAGGGGGTCTGATTCTTCATTGATTTCAAAGCACACTTTTGCATCATGTATATGCTCTGAGTGCGTATACATTTTTAAATATAACATTAACGGTCAGAATTTCAAAAGAGGTTAGCACCTACATAAGCATCAAAATGAAGTAGATAGGTTGATCTGAGCTGAGCACCTTTGAAAACTTAACCCCAGGTTCTGAGTACTTTCGGAAATCTGATCGTTAGCCTTCAAAAAATGCTGTTTCCCCTCTGTGAAAGCTAAAATATGGGAACAAAATAATTTTTTCCCCCATTTCCAGAATAAGGACCTCAATTTACACACTTGCAAATTGCAGTATAATGAAGCTTTGACAATAGTTCATTTGTTGTTGTTGTTGTTACTATAGTAAATTGAGACTGTATATTCCACACTGCAGATCACCTAGTGGTGTCTTCCACTGTTATACTGAGGTGACTCTGTCTGGAACAGACTGTGACAAAGGATAATGTGTGATGTCAAAAATGTTAAACGCTTTCTTCAAAATGTCAGAGACCTAGAAAATTTCAGATAAAACAAGCCATCATTTTAATTTTAAACACTGGAAAAATCCATGTGCAAGTTGATAATTACATCTGCTTTAGGAATGGGGATGAGCTATCTGTATTATGGAGGCCCCATAGCACTTCCATGGTTGGTTGGTTAGGGTGGTATTATTGCTAAACTAAAAGTGAGTGTGTTAGAAAGGATTTTAGTGTGACTGAGTCTTACGGTAATAGGAAGACAGAATTATGCTTAATGTGAAAGTCTCAGCTTTCTGGTTTATTTGATTGTTTTGCTTTGTTTCGTTGGCATCCTGAAAATGAGCAAACACAACACTAAAGGCATATTTATTTGGAAACATTTATAAAAGTTAGAGAACCAAATGAAGGTGTGAAACCAATGCACATAAATTGAAGCGTATTAAACCTTCATGTGGTAGCATTAAGTTATAGATACCTAAGGCTCTGAACAAGACGCTCTGAGCAGCATCTCTCCACCCTATGAATATCTATCAGCAAGATTTTCAAAAGGGGCTGGCAACTTTGGAGGTATATTGATTTTGGGTGCCTACTTAGAAACATGTTAAAAGGGGATGATCTTCAAAAATGTGCAGAGCATCCATTTTTGAAATTTAGGGTAAAATCCATATTTGGTTTGGAAATGCAAGCTTATGGCCTTAGTTAACATTAATACCACCTGACAGTGATATATGCAAGAACTATAAAATTAGAATTAAATCTTTAAGGATTCCTGGCCCACTTTCAGTTAAACCGACTTTAGAGACAACCTTTTTCGGGGAAGGGGTGAGGGAGGCACCGGGTCAGTGCAGCAAAAAATTAGTTTTCCTGGGTATCCTAACACTGCATGTCCATAAAGTAATATTTTAAACTAGTTTCGGTCAGGTCAATTAGTTAATTCATTCGAACCCATAAACTAATTAGTGGTTTTACTTGTAAATTCTCAGAAAAAAACTGATTCAGTGTCCAGAGAATAAGTATTATCTTACTATTTGGAGAGGATTCACTGTATTTTTCCTATAGAAAGATGGAGGCTGAATCCATGTTTTAAGGAAAAAACTCAACTCGTCCCTGACTATGGGATTCTAGCCAGTTCCTCAGTAATATCCTGAATGTCTCTGTGCTCAGAATCCAGTCCTATACCCTTCCCACTCTGGAGTCTTAATTTGAAGTCTTCCCTCTTCTCAGAAGTCTTTGGCTGTCATTGGCTGTACATGTCATATGTCTTCATTTAAAGTCTGTGGCTTGTGTTAAGTTTATTTACTTGCCCTTGCAGCTTTGAATGAAAGGCTGCCTAAATTTAATTACTTTCTAGTGCATCTTGAATTGTAAATGCACAGCTGTTAATTGATAACTCCTTCTAAATGAAGCTTTGTCTCCTTGCTGTGGCACATCTCCTACGGGTCTTCTGAGTAACCTTATTGTTAGGACAACCAATTCAAATGGAAATGGATACAGGAAATATGGTACCATTAGTGTCAGATACTGTACAGTGTGTCCTGGCAAATCCACTTATCTTCTCACTTCTACCAAGAACATGTACACTTGGGAACAAACGGCCACGTAGGACACTATGAATTATGGAATTGTGAATTTTATCATTATTATAATTACGAATTCCATAACTAAGTGTCTAGATCATAAGTGGCAATCCAGCCCTCCTGAGCAGGTATTGATTTATAATAGATGAGGATGAATGAACCAGAAGTTAAGCTAAAAACTAGAAAGAAAACAGTTGTAACTAGCTTTGCAGAACTTTGTCAAGGGAGAATTGGCTAGTAGATAGGACATCTTTATTCTGATGCCCTTCAAAGTGGGCAACCAGACCAGCTGTTGTTATCTAGGAAATAGTTTTTTTCAAGATTTCAAAATGTTTTCTCTTCTGTGTTGAGATGAAGCTGAAGCCCTTTAAGAGAGAGATTCATGCACTTGTAATAGCCAATAGCTTGATGTTTGCAGCATATACCTGAGATAAGGGAAACTGAGTTTCAAGTCCCTGGCCTGAATTTTGCAGAGCGAGGAACAAAAGCTGAGTCTCTCACATCTCAACTGAGTGCCCTGTCCATTTTGGACAATTGCTGGTTCTCATATACATACATGTTTTCCTCTCTAATGAAAAAAAAGGCTGAAAAATTCTGAAACAGGTGTATCCCTTGATGTCAAAGGCAAATATGGGACATGTAGTTAGGAGCAGTGTTTGGTCTGCAGGGACAGTCATTTCAAAATAAGAGAACCCACAGTACCAAGGTTGCATGTAGTACCGCAACTAGAATTCAGGAGAATCTACAGCACACTCTCCAGTCCTGCTTGCTGAAAACATCTTTGCTTCTTTCATCATTGCTCGAAAGCTTAGCAAAGCTGACTTACAGGAAGCCAAATGTTACTGAAGGAAAAGCCATCCTACCAGGCATTGATGAGAATGGCACTTACATCAATACAAAAGTTCATTCTTATATAAAGTACCTGCTTTGATCTAAGGGGACATGGGCCCAATTGTGAGTCAATTTTCAGGATTAGGATCTTGCCTAGATAACAACATTGACATTTCTGGTAGAATGCAAATGGCAAAGAAGCCATTAGGAATCACTGGTTTGGTGATCAAAAGATAGTTGAGTGGAGGGTGACTTTGAAAGGGATGAGTTTACATGAACACCTCAATTATTTGGATTAAACTTTTCATGAACAAGTACTGTCTCACACATTACCATTGACAGATCACCTAGAGTACCACTTGCAATTCATGCAGTCAGTCACTTATCCACTAACATTTTCTGTTTTGGGCATGTGAAAGAAAACATACCTGCTATGCAAATACAGGCAAGCAAATATATAGATTGCTCCAGTATTCCTAAGCCTTAGGCTGAGCATTGTCTGGAAAACACTAGGAAAATCAGAAGTGCATATATATCCCATATAACTATTTCCAGATGGCTAGAGCTATCATTCCACTTAGAAAGCCTATTATGAGTTCTTAGGGTTATTATTCTAGCAGATGCAAAATCAGCTCCGTGCTAGACTTTGCCACAGTAGTGTAGTCAGAGGCACTTGTCCAAAGTTCCTTCCAAAGCATTTCATATATCATTCCGAAGAGGAGGGAGAAACTTGTTCTGTGTGTGAGAGGATAGGAAATAAGCTGGAAACAGTACACACCATTAAGATCATTATCTAGGACTGGGGTGTAGTAGGCCATTGGTACTTCTATACAGTAGACAGATCTCTCTAGCAATCTCTACTTACTACTAGAGGTTGCATGAAATGTTCACTTGCCACCGTCTACTGAAACACCTGATAGCTGTTTACTGAAACATTTGACAAATGTTTCCACTGGTATTTTATATATTCTGGTTATTTACATTGTGAATAATGTATGTTATGTTCAAGCCATATAATGATTTAGAAAGAGAAACAAGTGTACAGATAATGAAGATAGGCTTACATTCTTTACAAGGAAGAGGGTTCAATCAGAAACAGATAAATAATTTGCTACCATCTTACTGAAACTAGCCCACACTTTTATAAAACAGTTTCCAGCATTTCTAATGGTCATATGAAATAAGAGGTCAATTTTTCAAAAGAGTTACCTTAGCAACTATTGGAAATCTCCTACTTTCCTATACTGATCTAATGGAGACTGACTCAAATAATGCATATCTATGCTTTTCTGAGTTATTGCAACATTTGTTTTATTCCTCCATTTCTTCCGTTTCTCTATAGAATTCTCTTACTATTTGTCTTGCTTCTGTTTGTAAATCAATAAAAGCCAATTATAGTAAATAAAGTTAGACCAAGACAAAGTAAGAAAAAGGAGAAGAATTTTTGTCTTGATTATTCTTGCCTAAGTTTCCTGACTGCCAGTGCTATTCCTATCCTAAGAACTGATGAGCAACTTTCTTTCTTCATCACTCATTCTCAGGGAGTTAAATCTTACTTGATGCCTTTTTCAAAACATCTTAAACATTCTTTTGATGCAGCAAAAATCCTGGTCCACAACACAGATGCTTCACACATTACCTAGGCTGCCCTTCTCGATCCCGTTCTTTGGGTACTTCAACTTATCTATGATGAAGCAATGCTTAGTTTTTGCTGTTTTTTGTGTTTAGTTTTTGCTGTAGTGTGCTATTCACAACTTTTCCTTTATTTTCTTCATTTTAGTGGCTTCTGTTGTTTTAAGACCTACACCAAAGTGATTGTTCCTGCTCTTAGTCCATTTACCCTAACAAACCAACTTTGTATTCCGGTGGTCTATTGCCATTTCTAAATAGTGTGTATTTTCTCTTCCAGAGTCTCCTTTTTAGAATGCTGTACTGCCATTTTCATTTTTCTGACTCTCATTTAAAATCCCATCTTGCAGACCTCTCTCTTCTTTATTTATTTGACATCTGTCTCTTCTCTCCATCTTGTAAACCCAATCATTTCTTCTATTTCTAGGTTATTAGTTGTTATTTATCATTTTATTGCTCTGTCCTTCTGTTTCCCTTACCTGGCAATTTGGATTAAAGAAGCTATATGAATAAATAACATTTATTTTAAATAATTAATTTCAATAAAAGTATGGTAATGTAAGAACAACAACAAAAATAGACTGTTGGGAGTTATAAGGCAAAAGTAGACTGTTTGCAAAGAACAAATGATGCTATCTTATAAAGATACTATGGGGACTTCATAGTTACCTGCTGTCGCCATAGCAAAGTTTCCATTTCTTCAAGGTTGGCAGTGTAAGCTCTCATGAAATTCTCTGACATCAGTGTCTGCATAAGTACAAGTAGATAGCTTTAGCACCATTAGGGTTTGAGGTAGGGTCAGGGGAGTATGTAGGACAATGGATCTCAACCTTTGTAGACTGAAGAACATCCCCTTTTTAGACTCGAGGCACCCCTCAAAAATGCTGGCTCTTAGCTTTCATTATAGAAAATAATAGATCAATTCTTCTATTGCAAACAACTCAGAAAAACCACAAGTCAGAATGTTTTTGACATTACGGTTTGTTATCTGAAATCTCTGAGTTTATCTTGTGAATCATGTCCAGGTGTTTGCATACCTAATAATATTGTGTGGTACCCTGCTGCACCTTTAAAAGGATCTCTCAGCGCCTCAGGGTGCCACAGAACCCTGGTTGAGAATCACTGGGCTATGCAGAGATATTCAGATTTCAGCAGTTGTCATAACACCTTCACTGAAATTATTGCAGCAAATAGGGCTCCCAGTGCACAGAGGAGCCTTCCTGTATGCATCTCTTTGCAGAATCTGGGTCTGAGAGTTTAGGATTTTCAACACATCAGCGAGGCCACTTTCGTGTCCTAATAAGAAATCTTCCCATGCCATCTCCACTTCAATATCTGCCGGTGATCAAATATCAGCTTCTGGTTTCCACAGTGGCTACTAACATTGCTCAGTATACCATTTTGCATCAAATAAACTAGATCAGTATTTCCAGTCACATTAAACACCAATCCAGACTCTCACCATGTCAGAATTGTCTGGATCATTTGAGTATGTGTGTGTGCGTGGAAAAGCTTTTGCTTTATCGTGGAATCATATTGCAGCATAAGCCAGAATTGTAGGATGTCACCTTTGCTTTTAAAGCAATAACAATGAGCATTGAATAAATATTGCAGAATGTTTTCAGAGAATATTCATTGTAACTTCAAATAAAGTCACATTGACTAAAATTTCAGGGCTCTCTTCCAGTAGCTTTTCACAAAGGCACTTAGCTATGTTTGTGTTACCACCAAGAGTATAAGCTAATTTTTTTAAAAATAGAGTGCACAAGGATTCAGGGAAACTAAACAATAGATTCACATGCTGCAGCAGAAGAGCTCATATGCCCATCCAAACAGTGAACTGAGCTGAGAGAAAGGCCCAATTCTGATACATTTAATTACTTTCCAAGTAGTTCCATTGAGATCAATCTATTTCATTGACACAAAGGTAAAATTTGAAGTAAGATCAGAGCCTGCTTGGATTATCTGCCCAGTTGGAGCTAAGCAATGCAGCCTGAATAGCAAATCTTCACAAAAGTAAAATTCAGTCTTCAAAAATATTGTCCACAATTTTATGTAATACCTTCAAGTAATAAATACATTACAAGTATTTTACTAAATATATTCAACATTACATTTTACAAACTGCTTTGAGGACTCTATGTATTTTACATGAAACAGTCACTGGATAAAATTATGCATTTAAAATGTATTTGATAAATGCATTCTATATTGAATACTATCTGTAATATCTAATAGCTGTATTCTATGTGAAACACAAAAAGTTCTTGGAGCAAGGCCCCAAATACAGGTCCTCTCCTCCCCAGATGTGGCCTGCAGGTCAAATGCAGCCTACAGAGCCATGGCATCCAACCTGTGGTGCTCCCCAAGGGATGGGAAATTTGGCAGTGGGGAAGCAGTGGTAATTAATATGGCTGCATTCCACAGTTCCAAATTACAAAGCCCCATGCATCAGGTTCGAGCCAAGCCAAACCCTCTCTCCCCAACACAGCTGGCTCAGGGCGAGGCCATGTGCTTTCCTGCCTCCACACAGGACTGGATTGGGGCTAAGCCAGGCTTACTCCCTCCCCTTCCCCTACAGGGTTGGATTAGGGCTGAAATGCCCCCAGCCCAACTCCCATGTGACCAAATGGAGCCATGCCATGCCTGACCCAGGTTCCAGATCAGGACCACTGGCCAAATCCAGCCCATGGACAGACCAGGCACTGCTCATCTAGCCTACCAGGCCAAAAGGTTGACCACCACTAAGATAAAGGGTTATGCTTATTTGTGCTCCGTCTTTCTGGGCCAATGAATCTTGAATTGTTTTCTGTCCCATAGGCCAGTTTCAAGAGAGAGTAAAAAGTGTCCCCCCAGAAGAGATATAACTAGGAATTCTGATTCACGCTGCTGATGCTGCGGCATGAAGTCTCCAAGCAACGCATAGGTGGCAGCAAGAGCAATGCAGGCTCCCCAGGGGCTGTCATTCTGGTACCGCTTCTAAATTGGCATCTAGGTCCCATGTCCTACTTTCCCACTCCTGGTTACACTACTACCACCTGGCTTAGCCTTTAATTTATAGGGTATTTGGCTTGGAGGCAAGAGTTTTTGGATTAGTCTGTCCCCAGCCAAAGGCAAAAATTCAGCCCGTGTCTCCTGCAGCATGGGCTACATGCTCAACCCTATAAACTATGTAAAAGGAAAATAGCAACCCCACCTTCTCCATCAGAACAGAAAAAACAGCTATTTACTGAGTCAGATCATAGGTCCATCTTGCCTACTATCCTGGTTGCATGGTGCATCTCCTTGTGCAATTAATGTGAAGCAATAAACTCCAGAGCAGTTTGAGCTGGAGTAAATTACTCTGCATGTATGGCCAGGACAGCAGTAATTTGAGCTGGGGCAGAGCAGACATGGGGTGTCAGCTCTTGGCTCCAGATGGTGGCATCAGGCAGCGGAGGGCCTGGCTGGGGCATAGGGGTGCTAAAAGTGTGGAGTTGTGTGGCTAGGCAGCAGGCAGGATTCTGGCATCCAGGTGGCTGGGATAGCCAGGTTTAATTTACACCCCAGTTAGCATCTACATGTGACTTTAATTGCAGTAAATTACCCCAGCATAAGATAGTACTACCTTACTGCAGTGTAAGTTTACTGCAACCTAATACAATCACACAAATAAATGGTGATGCTTTACTCTGAAGCTAATTAGTCTACTCCACAGTTAAGCACATGTGTAGATGTGGCCACAGTGGTAGAGAGGGGATGCTGAAAGGGAGAGCAAACTGGGTATGACTCGGGGGTTTTCCACTGTTCCTCTCACTTGCAGCCTCCAGGATTTAAGGTCTAGGAAATTCTGACTCAGACGCTTCATCCTTAACTCAATAGTGTTACCCGTCAGCTCCATGTTCTTGGGGAACCCTGACACAGGACACAGACTGTCGGACTCACAAAGAATCCCCCCCCACACCTAAACAGAAACTGATTAAGATGCAGTGCGAGACACACCTAAAACCCTCCAGATAAGGGTGACAAAAGTGCAACAACTGCCTTAGGACTCATTTGCATCTGAGATGGGAACAGATGACCATTCATTTACATGAGAGATGGAGAACATAAAACCTGAAGCAGAGACTGCAGTGAATTCTGGGATCAGCAAAGCAGGGAAGCACTGCATGATGGGGAAGGTGTGCTCCAAATGCTCATCAACCCCCACACCCAGCTCAGCATTTATCAGACCAGTTCTAATCTGGATTTACAAAGGACTTTT
>NW_017728912.1:29350595-29428369 GCF_001723895.1 Crocodylus porosus | reverse complement strand
AATTGTGTGCTTGTGTCTGACTGTGGTTATTGTTGCTCTGATGAACTGATTCTTGGCATATGAGGGTGTCAGCCTGTCCATGCTGATCAACCCGGCCAGGTCAGGCGTGTCACGTTAATCTGTGTGTATGTGTGTGTTTATGACTGATTTGGGGACTGGAGGAACCCAGCCCCACTGAACTGAGTCCTGCAAGATAGCTCCACTGGGGTGAGGGCTTTCAGAAGGGAGAGCTACAGCTCCGTATAGAAACACAAGTAACACAAGCAGCACTTTGATAGAATTACCAAGACCCTAGCCCTAATAAATGAGCACACCCCAAAGTAGTGGGCAAATATGGTAACAATAGCTACTGGAGCCCTGTACCTCCAAGAATGTGTCCAACACTTTTTGAATCTGGCTAAACTGCCAGTTTCTACAACATCTGTTGACAAGGAGCTCTACACTTTAATTATATGCTGTGTGAAATAGAGCTTCATTTTGTTAGATTTAAACTTACTACCTACTAGTTTCATTTTGTGATTCCTAGTTCTTGTTTTGTAAGAAACAGTAAATAATAAATCCCTGTTTACTTTCTCTTCACCATTTAGCATTCTGTAGGTGCATCTTCCTGAGACGCTGACTATGCAGTTGTTACTGCACAATCATTTAGTAGTTGCATACACAAGTACTAAATGACTGTACAGTAACTGGCTTTTTGGTGATGCTGTCTGCACAATAGCTCATTCCTACTGCCCAGTAGCTCACCATTATTGTGCAGTAGTGTTGCATCACAATTTGTGTCATGCGATGCTACTGCACAGTAGTAATGAGCTACTGCACAGTTAGAGTCTTGTGTAGACATGGCCTGTAAAGCCTTATCATGACCCCCTCAAGTATTTCTTTTCTAAACTGAATAGGTCTAGCCTCCCTACTCCCTTTTTTATGGAAGCCCTTCCATACCACTAATAATCCTTGTTGCCCTTCTATGTACCTTATCTAGTTCTTCTGTATCTTTTCTGAGGTGTGGGGAGCAGAATTGGGCACAGTATTCAAAGTGTGGATGCACTATGGATTTATAAAGGGGCACAATGGTACTTTCAGTTTTGTTTATAATTCCCTTCTGAATAATCACTAACATTTTGTTTGCCTTTTTGACAGTGGCTGAGCACTAAGCTGATGTTTTTAGTGAACTATCCACAATTACTTCCAGATCCTTCCTGTATTGTAATAGCTAATGTATAGCCCATCATAGTATAGGTATAGTTTGGGTTCTTTTTGCCTATGTACATCACTTTACACTGAACTACATTGAATTTCATCTTCTTTTTAGTTGCCTATTCACTCAGTAGTGTCAGATCCTTCTATAGATCCTCAGTCTGCCTTGGTCTTTACTACTTTGAATAATTCTGTTTCACCTTCCTATTCATGCCCTTTTCCAGATCATTTAAAAGTATGTTAAAAAGCATCAATCCCAATACAGATCCCTGAGGGACCTTGCTTCCTATCTTTAAACCAGTTTCTATTCCATGGGCAGTCATTTCCTGTAATCCTGTCAGGCAATGCCTAATTTCATTACAAGCCTCTAATAGGGGATTGTGTCAAAGACTTTTTGGAAGTCCAAATACACTATGTCAACTGGATGAAGCCAATCCACTTGCTTCTTGACACTCTCAAAGAACTCTAATAGGATGGTGAGGCATTATTTTCCTTTGAAATGCCATGTTGATTCTTCCCCAGCAAATCATGTCCATCCATGTACTGAACAATTCTTTTTTATTATTATTGTTTCTACCAGTTTTCCAGGAACAGAAGTTAAGCTTACTGGCCTGTAGTTCCCTGTGTCCTCTCTACAGCCTTTTTAAATATGGGAATCACACTGGCAACCCTCCGGTCTTCTGGTACTGAGGCTGGTTTTAGTGATAGGTTGCACACTATAGTTAGGAGTGCAGGGAATTTCCAAGGTCAGTGCCTTCAGCCCACTAAGGTGAATACCATCAGGTGCATCCCATGGTTTAAAAGAAAGTATTGGCTATTCTGAACTTCTCTGGGGAGACTGACAGTCAACCAAAGCAGCTTGACACACACCAGGCATTGCCAAAACACACCTACCAACTACTGAGCCTGCAGAGGACCTGGCAGAAGAACTCCTAGGTTCTGGATGACAATTAGCAGTCAGTGGGCATATCTACATGTACACTAATGCACCATAGTTACTGTACATAAAGTTTAGCACTGGTAATAACAGGTACTAACTCAATGCTCAGTAACCTGTGCTACTGTGCAGTAGCACCAGCACACACCTCTTTAATGACACTAATGTGCAGTAGACTAATTCTTCTGTGCATTAGTGTATTAGCATGACTTTTGCTGTGATGCACTAATGCACAGTAGAATTTGTCTACTGCATATTTAGTGTCTCATGTAGACACACCCAGTATAAACTAGGAATCCAGGTGCTCCAAACCTGAGACTCTTGAGTAAGTTCAGAAGCAGAACTTAGAGGCATCTGAAGGACTTTAAGGTAAATAAAACTGAAGCACTCCTACAGTTTAGGCACCATCTGACATTCTGTGACTCCCAGTCCCTTCTCTACTCAACATGTTCAGTGAATGAGTCCTTTTTGTGGTTCATGATCCATTCCTTACATCAACATTTCAATCATTATATTTTTGCTGTCCATAATCCAGGTAAAGGGCAAAATGCTCAGCTGGTACTTAGGAGAAAAAAATCCATGTAACTATGCTGATTCAATCCCACTGAAGAACTGGCCCTGATTCTACCTTTAAAAAACAACTGCAGGTTAGCAATAAACATCTTGAACATTGCTCTTCTCTGAGAGGAAGAGGATTTGTAACAGTAATAGGAGAAAACAATCATTTAAGAGTTTTGAATATAAAGCAACATAGGCCTTCTCACTATAAACACTAATGCCTGCAATAACCCACTCCTGGACCATGCACCCCTCTTAGAATCCATGCATTCCCCGCCATACCTCAGGGGGTTTCCTGGGCATTACCCTGATCCTGCTCGTTATACCTCTGACTTGAAATAGAACAATATGTTTGATGCAAACTTATATATTCAAATGTTGTCTTTAAAATGATACTCACTGTCCCCCCATGGATAATCAGGTAAGTTCAGAGTCCTGCTTTCCTCCTCAAGTGTGCCATGATGAACTCCCACAGCCTTTTGTCTTATGTATTTAAATAATCAATAACTAATTAACAGTTAATCTTAAATTTACAACTACATTGTTCCCGCAAACATTTAAAAACACATCTCCCACTTGATTTTTTTTTTTAAAAAGCTTTTTAATTAAACACTGTAGGTTTTGCTTTCCAGATTCTTGTCATATTTTTGGATGCGGTCTCACTTACTGTGGTAACTGGCAACCCAACCTATTACAATAAATCAAAAAGTACAGCTGGGTGCCAAAAGAAAATGTTTCCAACACAGCTCTCCTCTCCAGCCACATGATTTTAACTGATATTGACAAGCAGCACATTATATCGTGGGTGAGAAAATTTAGTTGATATTGAATCACAGTAAAAAAAAACATGAAAGTATCTTTCAAAAACATAAAACTTTAGAGATTCCTTAGTCTCTGGAATAGACCATTCCTTATAACTTAAGACATTCTGTTTTCTGATATTAATCTAAACAAAAACATCAAAGTTCTCTCTCTTTCTGCTTAATGGGATTGTGAGTAGAGCACACAATACTGATAACACAGCACTCTAATATAGACTGCAAATGGTTATTTTCTATTGAACTAACTTTAGGGCTTTTATTTGGGGCTGTTTTTACAAATGCTGGCAAAGGTGTAGCCGCCCAATAAATGACATCATTGCTACAAACCCAGAAAACAAAGGAAGTATATTTGCATAAGAAAGGCCTTTCTCCCTCGCTATAGTAACAGGGAGAGTAAGGGTCATTAGGTCATTCTTCTGTTTATAGGCCAAGGATAGTAAATTGATCATGCCTTATTCTGTAGGGCTCTCAGTCAGCAAATGTGGTATTCAGTACATTGCTGACAACAAACAGACCATTATCCTCCAATAAAAGTTGTGCTGGCTATGGTTTTTGCTTAGTATTAAGAGTTAATTTCACGTTCATTGGAGTTCTGAGTAAGGCCTATCCATGCTTCTATTTTTCTATTCTTTGTTGTTTTTTGGGGGGGTTTAGAACGATTATTAATGTAGTCAGCTGTGCTTCTCCACCCCATTAGCAAACTCTTTTGGATTGACAGCTTTATTAGAGCTCTGCGCCCCACTACACGGGGAATATTTTGATGGTCAGTGAGTGCAAAAGATGAAGAAAAAATGTAACGTACGTAAAGTCATAATGTTCTGCTACACCACACTTGAAGAAGTGCAGAGATTTAAATTTTTCTGTCTTAAACTGCTGTATAAATGCTTATTCCATGACTTTCAAGAGTCTTTGCAGTCCATTTACAGAAAATAGGGAACCACTCAGGTGATACTTGACTTCTTGAAAAAAAATTCACACAGATCAGACTAACAGCATCACAAGGATGATATATAGGGTCATTCATTGAATCTCAATTCTTACAACTCTGATACAGTCTACATTTTCTCTTAATTGCTAAAGTATGCACTTTGAATGAAGAAGCAATAGCTGTGCTTTCAGTAAGTATTTAGCACAAAATTATTAGTATAGCATTGATGCAGAAAAGTTAAGGCTAACAATTTCATCACAGATCTGTCACTTCAATGCTATAAATGTGTAACTCCATTGACACTGGGTGTGTTTATGGTACCATGAGAGGTACAAGTGTGCACAGATATACCCTAGTTAGAGTTAATCTAGCTCCTTCATGTACCAAGCAGATTGTAGATGCAACAGCAGGAACTGTACAAGTCTGCCAGGCACTTGGCATATACCCTGGGTAATTAGCTGGCATTGAAATCTATCCTGCCTTGGCTTCAGTGCTATCAGGACCCTCACTAGCTAGATAAAAGGTAGCTTGGGTAAACCTGAACCTGCTGCAGTCTCCCCACTGTTTGCAGTTTAGAGCAAACCTTTTATGGCATTTCTCCAGATTTCCAGAGATAAGTGAAGAGTAGAGTCAACACATCTCTTATGAACCAATGTGAACTTTCTAAGGCCAAGTACAGACAGACAAAAAGCCTGAGGCTGAATCGATTCAAATTAGGCAGCTTGCTCTAAGCTGCATAGGTTGAACTGATAACCAATTGAACTAACATTCAGTTTTCAATTGGGAAAAGCAGGAAGAGATCTGCACTGACCCAGGCCATTAAGCTGGGGGTGCTAGAGCATGTCTCCCAGCCTGCTGGCCATTGCCAGCCCAGCCAAGTGTCCCCAAATCCCTGCTGTCCCCCAACAAGGGATTAAGGAGCCCCCTGTCCTGGTGCCCATCTTGGGGAAGCCTCCCCCTCAGGAGATTTCCCCCACCATGGGTTCCCCACCTCAGGCAGTCCTGGAGAGCTGAGGGGAATTTCCCCCTTCCCAGCTGCAAATTGCTTCAGCCACAGAGTGGAGGGGGAAGAAGTCCTCCCAGCCAGGTGCCTGCCCCTGCAGCCCAGCATGGCGGCAGCAGGAAGCCCCTACCTTTGGGGGCTTCCCCCTACCCCAGCCTAGGGTCCTCAACCTAAGGCAGCACCAGGGAGCTGAGGGGAATTCTTCCCAAACCCAATCCCACCCCCTTGCCTTCTCTTCTGGAGTCTCTGGGATAGCCAAGGCACTGGAGGGAAAGTCCTCTGCTCCCCTGCATTAGTTGTGGCTCTGACTCACAGCAACTAAGTTAAAACCAGTTGCAGAGGAGCAGGAGAATTGCCCTTCACTCCCTGAAGCTGCTTGAGACTAGCAGGGGCTATGTTAAGGAGGGGAAGAATTCCCGCAGCTCCCTGTGGCTGCCCCAGGCTGGGTGACCCCGGGCTGGGGTTGGGGAAAGGCCCCTAAGCCAGGGACTCCCTGGTGCCCCATGCTGGGCAGCATGGGCAGGCACCCAGCCGAGAGGACTTCTTCTCCCTCCCTCTGTGGCAGCCACTGAAGCAATCAGAAGCTGGAAAGGAGGAGGAGAGGGCTGCCAGGTTTTGAAAAGCCTGCACAACAGGGGCTTTCCCTCCCCTCATGTGCTGTGTAGACCCTGACTAGAGAAGGCTGGGGGGTCTGTTCCCACTCCCACTACCTACCCCTATGGGCTGACAGACACAGGCAAGAAGCAGGCTAGGCAGCAGGGGGCTGAGCAGTCTCTGCTCCACTGGAGCAGGCAGCATAGCCCAGATCTGCAAAGCATCTGGGATGCTGGGGGACTATAAATTAGCTTGAATCAGGAAGGGATCTGGGATAGAAGTTCCATAAACCAGTTTGACTTAAATCACTTAAGTCTGACACTACATCCAACCAGGTTTATCTTAGGCTAGGGACAGAAGTTACACATAAGCTGGTTTAAGTGATTGGAAACCAGTTTAAACCTGTAACAGACCAGAATTCAGTGTACATAAACTGCTTTCAAAATGGCCCAAACATAAGATAAACCTTTTCCAAAATCTAGATCTGCCCATGAGCCAGGTTCACCACCCAGTTCATCTACTTTGTGCTGCTGTGTTGACTTTCTACATAAGGATTCCCACAGCATAGGGGACTGACCACTGGCCATAGTGATTGGTGCCTCCTGAACCTGGGGGGGGCACCCGCAGAAGCCAGCAATGGTGGCAGCCCTATTGGGGAGGGCACCAACCCTACTGACAGCATCAGTGTCAGCCATTGGGGGGGCAAGGGCCCCGCTGGGGGGGCACGTACACCCCTGTGCACCCCCTACCAGTCACCTATGTCACTGGCTGATATAACAGCCCTTTGGACCATAGACAAAAAAAATACATTAACCTTGGGGCTCTTCAGTCTTGTACCAAGGGAAAGTGTTAGTTGGTTATTGAACAGTGACTTCTCCCAAAGAGCCCACTTTGGTCCCAGGTTCCAACTTTGTGCTGCCCATAGCTTAACCTGTCCGATTTCACTGCGTTCATTGTATTCAAACATAGGGGAGCATGGCATTTTCCAACTAAGCATTTCAAATACTCTGTTGAGTTCACAGCAGGTTTTCCTCTGAAAAATCAACCTTGGCATGTGCAGCAGCAATGCCTGAGAAATAAGCTTTTTTCTTCTTTTTCTGAAAATCACATTTTGAACTAAAAAAGTTATGGATGCATGAAAATAATTTACAGCACATGCACTAGCGACCATTTCCCTTAACTACAAGCAAAGGGAGTTGCATTGTTTTTGGCCATGGAGAAAGGAGTACCCAAAGAGACTTCCCTCAGTACCATACAGCTTATTCTTTCTTTGCAATATTCTGGATTCTGCCCCCACACCAGCTCTGTACAGATAATATGTCTCAGGTAATACAAGGCACCATAGTTTTCCCATAGACTTACGGTTAACTCTGTAAAGTTTCATTATTTAAATCAGAGGTGTCTAACTCACCAGGCCCCTTGGGCCAATGAATGGCACAGGGCCAGTCCACAGGCCAGATCTACCCTGCAGACCAGCTCTGCATGCCAGACACAATGCATGGGTCTAGTCTGGAATGGGCACCACATGCAGCACATGTTCCAAACCAGCCCCATATATTGTGTGCAGCATGTACCCACCCCAGCCCCATGTACCACATGCAGTGCAGGGGAATGATCCAGTACACGCTGCACCTAGTACATGGGTCCTCTCCAAGATGCACAGGAAATGCTGTGGGCTGGATGATAGGGCTCCATGGGTTGTATCTGGCCTGCAAGCCATATATTTGGCACCCCTGATTTAAATGAATCCCCTGTATCATGATAGTGGCCAGAAAGAATCCTTGAAGTTTGAAATAAGCAGCTTTTGACTGACAAATTCAGAACCTGCTCAGCATCCTCTTTGCTGCTGCAGACAGGGATTGCGTTCTTTTCTTCCAAAAAAGTATTGAGGGCCTGTAGTAGCATCCCTACCCACCACACCAGTTGGTGAGTAGTCCAAGAATCACTGCAGCAATAAAGTATGCTGAAAGGGGCACTGTCAACTTAATACAAAAAGGTGGTATTTATTTAAATTAAGAGTAATGGTAGTGTCATGCTACAGTATCTTGATGATTTAAGATGAGCGTTTCCTTCCTGTGAACAAAAATCCCAAATGGGACCCAAAAAGCCCACTTGATTTAACAGTGCACCGGAGGTGACCCTACCACAACAAACCAGCACATGTTATTTTTCTAGTAGTCATAAGCACAGACACAGAATGCTTCAGAGAGCAGAATATGTATTCTGCACTGGCTGCTCAAAAGAGCAGATAAGTATAGCAATAATAAAATAAAGCATTGTGTGTGTTTGTATTCTATGGTTGTGCAGGCATCCAAACCCAAACACTTTCTACCCCTTGAATCAATACAATGTGTGTGTGTGTGTGTGTGTATCATCTGTTTTCTGATAAATATGTGCATATATATATGCGTATGTATGTGTATATGTATGTATGTATGTATGCATGTGTGTGTATATATACACATGCATATATATATATGTATGTATGTATGCATGTGTATATATGTACACACACACACACACACATATTTTTATCAGAAGGCTGATGTGCTTTTTCAAGCTCAGATAATTAAACCTCCTGCCTTATCATGTAGCTCTGCTCCTGCCATATGGTTGCTCTGATTCATCCCAGCCATCGGTTGGTGTGGTGCACAGTTCAAAAATGTTTTAAGTCTTACAGTATTTAAGGGCAAAAGGATGTCTATGTTGCTCATGTTTTAGATTTTCTGGACTCAGATGCAACCTACCAATGCTTATTGCTATCTGAGTTAGTGCTGTTTTTCTCCCTTGAGAGCAGTTGATGAAAGAAGTAAGGAGGAGCGAGTAAGAAGGCACTTGTCTTGAGGTTGCTTTGGTAAAAGTATTTCAGTTCAGATTCCCCTATGCCCAAGTCTGAGACCTGGTATAATGTAATGCAGCATACTTTCCCTGTTGCAAATGTAACATAATTCCCTCACAGCAAGTGCAGCCACATTAAGAAAAAATAAGCCATGGTGTGCAAAAGCAATTTTAGCTGTAACTGCTGGGGTTCAGTTTAAATCTAACATTCACTTACCCCAAAAGTTTATCCAAATGTGCTTTTAAAATGTAAAAAATAGATTTGATTAGGTAGTAATTTACTCTAGTATGTTCTGTAAATACCAAACAAATAATGTGATCTACCACCACCACTGTGAAATGCAAAAAATTCTCCCTTCAGAGAGATGTCAAAGACCTACATGCCCTCTCCCTGCTGTGCAGTTCAGAGTGGATGGTTCAACAGGAAAAGCCAGGAAAAACCTTATAGAGTAGGTAGCCAAGTAGTGTACTTCTTCCATCCAGTAAAGGAGACTTGGAGGAGAGTTAAAGCTGCCTGAGTCTTGTTCTTCAGCTCCCTTATTGAAAGTCACTGAGCATAGCTGTAGACCAGCTGACATTGATAAAGGGGTGCTACACTAGCTAGCCCAGACAAGACACCATGGATGCATCAGGGAAAGGTTACAAGGAAAGATGGGGTGCTGGAGATGGCCAGGAGCCATGAACTGAGTACCCAGATCACCCTAGTTCCTTGGCTTGTATTCTCTTCGGGGGCTTCTTCCTTTAATCATGCTGGGGGCATACCATCCCCTATGCCCATTCCCTGTTTTTCCTTTCCATCCAGATATTTTACATTTGTTTGTTCCCTATCCCCAAACACTTCTGCTCAGAGGCAAGGGCGGGTGTCATTAACATCATTCTATCAGTGTTCCTCTGGGTGCATTTTCTTTATGATTTTTAGTGTTTCCTCAAGGACAGTTGACATGAGCAGAGCTAAGAATGTGTAAAGTTCACACGGTAACAGGCAATGTGTCCCAACGTGTTATAGATAGGACCATTGTGTAATATGACTATGCACCACGTCCCAGTAAAATACCAGGTAGATTCATTACAGTCAAGGGAAAAAGGCATAATCCTTTATACTAGCCTAGCACCTTGAACCCCAACACAATTCACTGGCATAGAGAGCAGTCAGAGGACATGTCTTTATATTAGAGACAATGACCAACATGAATTTTTATTGACCTATCTGTAGTTGCTTAGCACAAAGGCTATGCATTCACCTGTCAGCTAAATTAACTGAGAATTAAAATATAGTTAAATGGAACAGCATCAACCTGAATGTTCTGGATTTCTGGCCAGACATTAAAATCACAAGAAGGCATCAGGACAGAAAATATACACTGGAAAAACTTTCAACTCTATTAACATGAGAAGCACACTGCTTTATTCAAGTTAAGAATAAGACACTTGGACATCAGAAATGGCTAGGGAAGTGAACAATTGTATTTTTTTAATAAAAGAAACTGATTGTGCTTAGGCAGCAAATAAGTGGTCTAGACATTTAGCTACAGAGTAACATTTACTAAGTGCTTTTTTGTACATTCAGGTAGTTTAAAGGCTTGCGTTTGGCAAATTGCATCATTCAAATGTGGCACAGCATGGGTCACAAATATATTTGAGACAGCAGTTGGTAATAGGGCCAGCCAGTCTCCATTAACCTTTATAAAGCAGAGTTTTTGTAGAGATCAGCTTCACAGCTCTTTGCATTCTTGTTCAGCTACTTCATCTACTGATATGTGACAGGCATCTACCAAAGCCCTGTTCATCAGGAGAGTGATTTTTTATTCAACCTTTTGAAATTCTGTTCCACTGACAAATTCTTCTTAAAGGGCTTTCACTGAACTTCTTAAAAACTGAACTAGCATTAGGCTACACAGTAACATTAACAAGTCTCCGTTTCCTTGTTAGAGCCACGTTGCAGTGAAAAAAGTTTGAGGTGGTGCTTCTTCTCTCATTTCAATGTGAATGACTTTCACTAAACAAGGGGCATCTCTGGGACAGTCTCTGACAGCAAGGCTCTTATGCTGCTTTGGCCTTATCCTGACATCCCATTAAGAACCTCTCAGGGGAGCTGGCTAGCACTGCAGACCCTTTTGTGTGAACCCCAGGGTACAATTTCTAGTAAGCTCAATAGCCCCTCCAGACTTCAGAGAATGAAGGTTCCCGGAACACCACATCAGTGTAATATACAGTAATAGGTGGTGTCCTTCGGTCAGTAGAATTTAGTTGTTTGAGGAGATTGAAACCAGAGATAGAGAACAGCTAGTGTAATGCCAACTTCTCATTTACTGTCCCAGCAAGACATCTCAATCCTGACCTGCAGCAAGTATGGTTGTGCTGTTTCCTTCGGCCTCTTCCAAGGCAGAAACTACCTGTCTTGATTATGTGGATTGACATCCCTCTGTTATGTGTTTGAAGTCAAGGAGGTCTTGAGGTAAGTGGGGAGGTTCATAAAACCATTGTCACCAAAGTGGATTTAAGACAACTTGGGAATTTATACATTCCATCATGTGCTGACACTCCCATGTGCTGACACTCCCTCCCACAACTATATCTCTGATTTGTGATCTTACCATCCCATCAAGGCTCTACATCCAATTGAAACCATCAGGGCAAGGGGCCTCTTCCTCTCCTTTCAAACTCTGAAGACCCCTCCCCCAACCCTCTCCCTCCTACCCCCCATACATACTCTACAAAGTTGTCTTTGTAATATAAACTGAGATTAATGGAGTCACATGACTCCAGAAACAGGTGGCTTTGACTCACACCGATGCCAGCTTTGTTTTAATTTAGTCCGACGCATCACCTATTCCATTTTATGACCTTTAGAGTCAGAAACCATGACTTTTCTTAAAAGAACTTGAGGTGCTTAAACCCAAAAGATGAAGTAAAAAAGTTGGTTGACCAACTGTGTTAGGTACTTTCCCATAGTTTCCATTGCACAGGCTTTTCTTGCAGGGGTTTAAATTTTATATTGAAATCCTATATTGCTATAATTCACATACACTTTATGAAAAAAAACCTTATGGGCAGAACTTGAGACCCAGTGGCTGAATCTACACAAGACACTTACAGCTCAGTAGCTCATTACTACTCTGCAGTAGCATCGCAGGGTACGAACCATGACACAACGCTACTGCAAAGTTGTAACAAGCTACTGCGCAGTAGTAATGAGCTACTGCACAGTCAGTGTCACTACGAAGCCATGGGAGGATGCTACTGTGCAGTAATTCTGGTTACCTCACTTGTGTATGTAACAACAGCATAGTCAGCATCTCATGTAGACATGGCCACAGTTGACCAAATATTCATACCAACTGGACAAAGACCTAAAGGGGGTTTGTGATAGGGGTGCCACTTTCGGAGCCTCTCCACCCCCCTGTAATGGCCTGCCCGCCCGCCTACTCTCACCTGCCACGCCTTGATCTTATTTATAAACAATGGATAATTGGAATTAGCGGGAAGCTGCCCATTCGTGTGCGCCCCGATGATGGGGGGCACTGTCTGTGGCTCCTTTTCCTCCCCTGCACCGCAGCCCAAGCCTCGCCGGCGGTGCTGGTGTAATCTGTCCTGGGCCATGTTATTATGCCATGTCCTGTTGTCTGCCTTCGGGGCCCCTTGCCACCCCTTCTCCCTCTCGGGGCTCCTCATCGCCCCTCCTCACCCTGAGCTCCTCACTACCCCCCTAACTCTGGGGCTCCTAGCTGCCCCCTGGCTCCGGGGCTCCTCGCTGGTGCCCCTTTCCGGCGCCTCCGGGCTTGCTGCGCAACCTGTGCCCCTTTACCGGTGCCCCTGGGCTGGTCATGCACCTAGCAACGCCCCTGCTGGGCCCTGTTTTGCACTTCCCACGCTCCTTGTCCTCTCTGGGGCCTCTCCCCCCCTCTGGGCTTCCCGCCCTCTCTGGGCCTCTCCTCTCGTGCTTGTGCCGCGTGCCCTCTGGGCCTGTACCATGCTTCCCGCACTTCTCGCCCCCTTTGAGGCCTGTGTTGTGCTTCTCATGCTTGTGCCACGCTCCCTCACCCTCTCAGGGCCTATACCACACCTCTCGCGCTCCCTCACCCTCTCAGGGCCTATGCCACGCTTCCTGCGCTGTGCTGCGCCGCGCCTCTCACGCTCAGGGCTCAGGTGGCCCGTAGCCATGCCTGGCCCTCTGACCCTTCCTCCAGGTCATGTGCCCTACTGGGCAACCGCCCTTGCGGGCTGGGGTCCCAACCCCACACGCCGAGCACTTCTCCGGCGTTCTCCCACCATGCCCACTGTGGCACCAAATGCCATGCCACCCTGACACCGCTCGCTGTGCCCCCAATGGGTGCCAGGAACCCCCCAAACTACTGGGGATCCCCCATGAGGCCTCCTCACTCCTCTACAGCCTCACCCAGTCCTCCAGTATAACCATAACTAAGCCATGAGCCAAACGGCTATAACACAAACACAAGAAGCCTCCTGGCTTGTAACCCAAAGTCCGCACTCGCTCAGCTCTTCACCAGACCCCATCTCATCATGCAGCCAGTCAGGGCAGCCAGGTTGTAACCCTGGACTCTGTCTGATCAACTCTCCCGCCAAGCTCCTGCTTCTGCGGCTGCCAGAAGAGAACTGGCTCTGGCCTTGGCCTATTCTGTTTATAAAGGCCAGGCCCTGTCCCCTGGTGGTCAGCTGACCCACTCTGTTACCATGGTAACTCTCACCTGCTGCCCTGCTGAGTGGCAGCTTAGCCCATTCGCTACCATTCAGTAGCAGGCACCCTAGTGCCCTGCTACAGGGTTAAAAAGCCTAATGTGAGAATTAAATTGTGAGCCATAAATAAATATTCCCAGCTCCTCTCATCATCAAATAAACCAAGTTTCTAGTACAACACAGCACATTACTTAATTAGCAGTGGAAAAGATTTTTAAAAAGTTGTGTGCACCTCAAGTCATGCATACAAGTAATCTGTCATATTAGGTGACTTGCAACTGGCACCTGAAAAACCTATTGAGGGCATACTGGTAATTTTCCTCGAATGCATCAATGCTGGTAAAACCCACAATATGAGAAGCAAACACCAATACACATATTATGTTTCATGTTTCAGCATCCAGGAAACCCTGTCCTGTAGCTTTGTAAGGAGGAACTCTAAAATAAAGTGATTATAGTATTTAAGACCTAATAAGATTGGCTTAAAAATACATTGATCTAAAACTTAAGTATATTTTTAATAAGGAATTTAGGTCTACTTTATAGAAGAAAACAGCTCTAGGTGCTTAGATACTCTGATGTTTACTATTATAGAAAACCTAGAGAAAAAGGTTTATGTGACATGGGTTCATATGGAGCTTTGGCTTTGCTTCTGATGGGTATGGGTGTTTAAACATCCCCATTAAAATGAGTTCAAAATCTGAAGAGGGCCAGGGAACTAAAACATCCCTCTTTGACCTAGATTAATTCACAATGAAGCAAGATCAGGAATTCCATATGGTTTTAATATAAGGCCATACACTGGAACTCTTGGACTCAAAATTTGGTCTGCTCTCATTGATAGGTTAAATGTATATTTGGGAAACCTTTTTAACAAGCCTGGTCTGGATGTCATGTTGAAAACTAAAATACAAGCCCAGGAGGAACATGGGCTTGGATTTCACTGCAAATAGGACTTGGCAGCTATCCAATGAGGCTCTGGAGATACATGTCAGGAGCATGGAAGAATTAAAACAATTAGTGAGCAGCCAGATAAAAGAACATTCTACCTCATTCCAAAATGCCCAGAAGAATCATTCCTAGCACTGGTTGCTCCCAGCACTGGGAAAGATATCTTGCAAGCCTTGTCTCCTAGTTGGAAAAATGGAGTGTCAGACCTTGCTCTTTTGTGGAGCACTAGGCAGTACTTGATTGTGAAAGAGATTACATATACATGCTTATGTCCGTTGATCTCCCACTGGGTTGTTCCGCGAGTTCGAGGCTCACCCAGTTAGCTCTTTAGCTTCACTAACCCCTAACAGAGCGAAGAATCTCACTATTAATACAGTGCAGACATCAAAAGAAAGAGCTAAAATAGGCAGGAAGGAACTGCAAACAAATCTGAACAAACCTTGCAAGAGAAGGGGGAGGGAGGAAGGAGACAACAGTTGTAATTTAAGTTAGATATATTCACAATGAGAGGAAGTAGTGGACATTTTTTTTATATACACTGCTGAGATCTAAATTAGCCAGAACATTTCAGGAAGAGAATCACTGTGAATAGCCCAGTGTACTGAGGCTAGTTTTAAAAAGAGACTGATTGGACATTCCAATGTAATTAAAAAAGGTAGGGAATAAAAAAGAAAATGTGGTCCTGGTGCTAATATTTTATAACTCACTGATACAGTCTCACCCTGAATAGACCTCAGAGTAGGTGGTCTGAGCTTCAGTGCACCAAAGACAGGAAAGATTTGTGTGGATAAGGAGAGAGGTGAAAATATTGAGGAAGACTAAAATGACCAAAGCTGTTTAGTTCACAGAACTGGAACATAAGAAGGGGCATGACTGAACTATAAAATAATGAATGTTTTAGTGGAAAGAGCTCTGGTGCTCCTCCACAAGAAGTCCCAGTCCCATAACACAATTACAGGAGAAACTTGAGGAAACTGGCAGGCAGAAAATGTAAGGTGAACAGAAGGCAAAGCTTCCTTAAGTAGCATATTATCAGCTCATGGAATTCAATGCCACAGGAAATCATTGAGGCAAAGAGTTTAACAGGATTTTAATACAGTTCCATTATTTACACCAAAGAAGAAAAACTTTACACCAGCCCGGAGTTAGACCAAAAATAAGAGAAGCATTAACCCTTCAGGGCACAACTGGATTGCCTGAGTTGTCAAAAAGCAAGTGTTCCTCAAGTTAGAGCGTTACACTAAGACCAGTGGCAGTGGCAGGTGAGAAAGTTGGAAGAGCTGAGGGAGTTTTTCTTCCTCTGAACCCTCAGGGAAGGTAGACACCAGACCCTTTGTTGTGACACCTCTTCATCATTAAGTGACAAACATCCTACTAGCTGAGGAGGGCTGCACACAGCTCCCCTCTGCCAGTTTATATCACTCCTGAAATAGCCACAGGGGTTTCTACTATGAACGCAAAAAGTATGCTCGATGTACTTCCAAAACCTTGAAACAAGGCAGGAAAATGCCCATACTACAATGTCGGACATAAATGAGAGTCTTTTTTTCAGCTGTTAACACCACCTCAAAATCTGGGATGCTACAAGTCTCCAATACTACATTGATTTCCAGGACCCCTCTCAGACATTGCTGTAGTTAAGCAAACTGAAGTTTACATAAACTCCTTAGGCACATCCAGACAAGTGCACACATGCATTTCCCTGGCACAAATAACAATGGCACATAGTTGTGCTGCTGCTACTTATCTCTGGGGAACATCAATGCATGCATGATCCGGTGCATGGCTAGTTGCCCCAGGTGGGGTAGGGAGGCACCTGCGCTGGCCCCAGAAGCCTTACTTGAGGTCCTCGGGGCCTCCTAGGGCTTCAGAAGTGGCAATCCAGCTCACAGAGCCTGGCTAGCAGCCACAGTGTGGCTCTGGCCAGCTAGGCTCTGGTTTCGGGCAGTTCACGTTGCCACCACATGCACCACCCTGCTTTTTTCAGGTGTGTGTTTTTTTGACACCAGGATCAAAAAATAGCAGCACAGTAAATGCCTACATGTGTAGTGCTTGTGGTTTGCAGTGTCACACACGGGTCTGTGGCTCCACATATCACAGCCACACACTCATTTGGACATGCCCCAAGATCCTTTTCCTTGTCAGGAAAGAGGAGTCAAAGCACAAGGTCAGCATTAGCTTCTTAGCCCATAGAAGAGAGTTTGAAGTCCCCACTCCAGCTTATAGACAGACTAGAGGAGGGGACACAGCTCTGAGCAGCAGTTCAGAGTAATAAGGGCTGTTCCTGGTACTGTGTGCCATCTCTCTGTTCTTGGGTCAGCACTGCAGTTGACTGGACTACATAATCTTGCCTCTTTTTCCCTGACATTTGGGTTCTTCCCCCCATTTACTACCACCATCCCAAACAACTTTCTTGCTGTAACTGCTTAGCTAAGCTCACAGTGCCAGCAGAATTCACTGGGGATGTGCAGAGACCCACTGCTAGTAACTTTCCTGTTATCTCTGCATGCAACCCCTTGCAGCAGTGCTGCCAGCCTCAGCCCCTCAGCCCCTCAGCAGGGGGTTAGCTAAAGGTGGTAAAGCTAAAGGTGGTAAAGCAGGGGGTAAAGCTAAAGGCACACCTTCTCACAGTCAAAAGCTGGTCTCCCCGGTATTTACCACAAAGCTGCCTGAAGTTATTCACCTGGGTTTTTGTCTTCTCCTCAGCTAGCAGACCAGGGGCAAGGGCAACCTAGCCTACTTTGTGTTCCCCTAGGCTAGGGACAGAAGTTACACACAAACCAGTTTAAGTGATCAGAAACTGGTTTAAACATGTAACAGAAAGAAAGTCTATGCACATAAACCAGTTTCAAAATGGCTAAAACTACTTTAAGATAAACCTAGTTGAAAGTAGCATCAGACTTAACTGATTTAGGTCAAACCAGTTTATGAAAATTCTGTCCCAGACCCCCTCCTGGTTCAAGTTATATCAGAGTCCCCCAGCACCCCAGCATGCTTTGCAGCTCTGGGCTGGGCGGTGCTATCTGCTCCAGAGAACAGGGCTGGCCCTGCCCCTCTGCTTCTTAACTGGAGCAGTGAGGGCTGGCTTGCTGGCTTCCCCAGGCAAACCTGGTCTGGGGTCTGGGGTCTGGGATCTGGGGCCAGGGAGGGGGTTTAAACTCCCCTTCCCCCAAGTACAGAGCTACCCTGCCCTGCTTGCTTACTTCTGGCTGTGACTGTAGACTACAAATCTCAGAGGCATCTGGAAGCAGGAATAGGAAGTATTGAACAACCCTGCAGAGTACTGCAGCTGTGACTGTGGACTGCAAATGCCAGAGACCTCAGGCACAGCAGGAAGAGGAAGTGAACACATAGCCAAGCTCTGTTTAATGCTCATGTCAGACAAAGAACTATTCATGTTCAAGCATTTATTAATTCAATGCCACTACCTTTCTCCCCACCCATCTGCTCCTCAGCCAGGTGGGTGACCTCTCCCCCACCCAAGCAGACCCTCCAGCTAGCTCCAGGATGGGGCCTGGCCATGCCTTCTCTGCTCAAGCAGAGTGGGGGGAAAACCTTGGAGGGCTTCTCTATTCCCTTCCCTTTGCCAGTGACTGGCATGCATGCTCTAGCACCCCTCCCCACCCCATGCCAGCTTTCTGGCTTGAGCCACTGCAGGCGTGTGGCTGCATACCCTGAATCAAAACTGAATGTCTGTTCATTTGCTTATCAGTTCAGTTAGCTTAGACTAACCTGCAAAGACTGAATCAATTCAGCCTTGGGCTTTTTAACTGTCTGGACTTAGGCCTGGTGTCAGTTCTCGTTAGTTATGTTTTAAACCACCTGTGTTGAGTTCTGGGCATCAGACTTCAAAAGGGATGTGGATAGCATCTAGAGGGTCCAGAGGAGGGCCACTCGCATGATTGGGGGCAACAAGGTAGGCCCTATGAGGATAGGCTATGGGACCTGAACCTGTTCAGCCTACACAAAATAAGGCTGAGAAGGGATCTGGTGGCCACCTACAAGCTTGCCAAGGGGGACCATCAGGCAATGGGAGAGTCCCTGTTCCCCCAAGCACTACCGGGAGTTACAAGAAATAATGGCCATAAGCTGACTGAGAGTAGATTCAGGCTACGCATCAGGAGGCACTACTTCACAGCCAGGGTGGCTAGGAGCTAGAACCAACTTCCTAGGGAAGTGGTGCTTGCCTCTACCCTGGAGATCTTCAATAGGAGGCTAGACAATCACCCAGCCAGAGTCGCTTGAGCCCAGCATCCTTTCCTGCCTATGGCAGGGGTGGGACTTGATGACCTGCTTAGGTCCCTTCCAACCCTAGCAACTATGAAACTATGAAACCTATTCATATGAGAAGTGGACCTTTCATTGTGACTAGGTCAACTCAGGTATTTGCCTCAATGATGAGATCAAGTCTCAGAGGGCTTTTAGGGAAAGCATTTCCCTCCCAGGGTCCGAGTCACCTCTCCCTGTCCCAGATACCACTCCCACCCTCTCACCAATTATAATTAGATGCATCAGATTGCTGTTGCTTTCAGCATACCGTTGCTTTCAAATTCTCCTAATTTGTGGACAGTCAAAGCCCTTGATCCTTTTAGAAAGTAAGCCATTCTCCCAGCTGGGCTCCTGTTGTTTCTCTACCCCACATTCTAGTGTTTTTCCTCATACTTTCCTTCTCAGATGTGTCATAGATCAAAGTACTGTTCACATACCTGGAAAACAAAATAGTGAAGAATATTTTATGTAGTAGCGCACAACATCCTAGCAAGGGGATTTCATACTGTACAGCATTGGTTCCCAACCTCGGGTCACAACCCAAATCAGGGTTACAGTAGGGTCATGAAGGGCCTGCACACACACGCACACTCACATGTGTGGCCTGGGAGTAGCAAGCAGGCAGGCAGGCAGGGTGGGGCCACCACGCACAAAGAGGCAATGGTGGCTCCCATGCACCTGCCAACACCGCCATCACACTCCATTCCTAGCAGCCCCCACAGTGTCTGTTGGTGGCCAGGGTCACAACAAAAAAAGGTTGAGAACCACTGCTGTACAGTGTAATCAGCAGTACAGGCCCTCATGGCAAAAATTTGGAGTAGTCTTTTTCTCTCCCCAGGATTCAAATTCTCATTGGGGAAAACACTCAAGTAGTCTTTCTCTCCCCAGGATTTAAATTCTCATTGGGGAAAACAAGACCAGGACTGGCTGCTTTTAAGAAAAAGAAAAATGAAATCAGCTACTGACAATCCCCCCATACCAAACATGTACCAGGACACCAGCACTGGGCCACCAGGGCCAAGTCATATAACCTTAACAGTAGCACTGATGTAATAAATAACCTTCACAAATGTCTGACCAGTGCAGAAGCCCCAGGAGGCTGTGCCTCCTAGCACAGCCACCTGGGTCTCCTAGCCTAGAAAGTGCAAGGAGGCTAGAGCCCCCCACCCCCACCAAAAACTGCACTTATGTCACGTTTAAGAGCACTGTAACTTAATAGTGCTATAAAAAGTGCTCTAAGGTGCAGCTAGAAGTCCATCTCCCAGCTGTAACTCAGAATGATTTTTGCAAAGCGTTCTGAGTTGCAACATTACCCCAACCAAACAGAAGTTCACTCTTGGTTCTAAGGGGGAGGGGAATCTAGCTATGACTGACAGCCTGCAGACAGGTTTCCATAGAATGGCCAGGGCTCCCCGCCAGTACTCCCTGTTTTCAGAATGGGAGTGCGGAAAGGCAGCAGAGAGAGCCCCCTCCGCCCCACACACACACCTCAGGGGGGCTCCAATACACCTGCCCTACCCTCCGGGGGGCTGAAAAACCCCCAGACTGATCTCCCTCTGCTCCCTTTCCTCCGTCCCATTCTGAAAACAGCCACAGGCTGGGAGCTCTGCAGATGCAAGTTAGAAAAGATGCTACATTTTGAAACATCTTTATCTGATACCTCATACAATGAGGGGTCAGATTTTCACCCAGTTGGCCATTCTTGAAGCTCTTTGCAGTGTTTGGTCACACTTATAAATTGCTTTCTGTGGCCAGATAAGGCAAAAATTGTCATTTCTGTCTTCACCCTTGTACGGTGTTGTAAAATGTTCATGGAGCACTTCTGTACTTACCCCATGGTGTTTCCTACAAGTCTGTGATGTCTTCTGAGCTGTTGTAATTGTTGGAGTGATGATGTAGCTGTGATGGTGCAGGAAACATCCA
The DNA here is from genome assembly GCF_001723895.1 of Crocodylus porosus. Taxonomy (NCBI): domain Eukaryota; kingdom Metazoa; phylum Chordata; order Crocodylia; family Crocodylidae; genus Crocodylus; species Crocodylus porosus. The sequence continues at coordinate 29,407,658 of NW_017728912.1, read as the reverse complement.
AGGGGGAAGGATATTTTGGGGGGTGATATTGAATCGACTGCATGTTTGGGAGAGATTTTAGACAAGCTTTTGAGCACATAGTACTCTTCTTCAGGTCTGAGAAAGAAGCAAAATGTAGCTTGTGCTAAGCAAGAAATATAGTAATAGCCTGTGAAAAATTCCACATATAAATACAAACCATATGCCTAAATGAATAGAGCAGATCTGTAAAAAGAGAAAAAAGACATTATTAGGATTATCAGAAAGATAAGAGAAATGCAGGACGAAGGATAATGTAGTAAGTGAAATAGCAAGGCCATTGAAGAAAAGAGGAGTACAGAAAGATTAGCAACTATATTATAATGAGCCATAAACTCAATGGCTGTGCTAAATCCTTGGTTTTTGGTGTCCAGTAAAGTTATGACTTTTTGTTCCCTCGCCTCTTTTGAAGGTGTTTTGTAAATTTCCCTTGAGTACAAGGATTCTAAGGTCATCAAGTGAGGGGTTGTTTTGCAAAAATGTTCTGCTATCCACATTTGTGGGTCTCTGTCCTTTATCTTTTTCTCCAGTGTTCATTAATTCTGTAGCATAGTTTTTGTCTAGTTTTACCCACATACTTCCTATGAAGGCATTTGGGGCACCGAATGAAATATACCACATTCTGGGATAGACATCTGTAGAATCCATGGACTCTCATGGTTTCCTTGCAGGGGCGGGAGGGGGGTGGTATTGTGGTACCAGTGGAAATGATTTGACAGGTTTTGCATTTTTTTTTTTTTTGGTTAAGGCATGGTTGTATCCCTTTAGGTATCTGTTGATCAGTGGTGAGTTTGCCACCACAGATGATTTGGGCTAGATTAGGGAATTGTTTGAAAGCCAGGAGCAGGGTGAGGGAGAGGTTCTCATGTTCAAATACTTTGGGACATTTCTAACTAGGAAAACCCAAAATGACACCACCCCCCAATTGCAAAAGTAGCAAGAGAAGGATGGTTGTGGAGCCGAAAGTAATTTAAAGAGCTCTTACTACAGGACAAAAAAAGAATATTTATTTTTGAAATTAAGATTGGATTGTTGAGATTGTTTTCTATGCAAAAATAGATCATTTTTGTTTGATTGTCCAGGCCTTTGTCCTGAACAACAGGGGCAGAGAGTCAGTTTAGGAGTTATACAAGGCAGCTGGCAGAAATCATTCCAAATGAGCAGGAGACTTTGCACTAGTATGTTCACTAGTATGCAGTACTATGGTGCTCTTAGTGGGATCCACTCACTTTTCATTTAATTTAATCTGCCATTGTGCAACCTTGTCCAGTTTTACAGAACAAACACCTCAGCATAACTCAGATTGCCAACAAAACAACAGATGACAAAAAATGGGTACAGGCTCTAAGCATGAATCCCTGACAGCACCTTTCTTTTGTTTTTATCCTCAGAACCTCTTTAGCTTTAGGATTAAGACTTGCCACAGTTCCACCACTTCCTGTAACACTTTGCTTTTTCTAGGTAGAGCTCTATTACATTCCACAAGTTTCTTCGTTTTTAACTGACACACTATTACAAGTGGTACAAACATTCTTGGAAAAGAAATGCAAGTATGTGTCATTATTTTAACCGTTCCTAACTCTAAAGAAATGATGATTCAGGATAGCATTGAAGCGCATTAGACCTTCAGTGTATGCTTAAAGGCAGGCAGGTGATTATATGCTTGTCTAAAAAAGCTGCTCTCCAGAATCAGAGCTTACCCGATTTCAATTCTTTTCTTTATTGGTAAGTCAAAGTCATAATCATCTAGAACACCACAGCTTCTGAATTCTATAGAAGAAAGGAAGTTGAAAAGTAACATTACTGAACTACCACCCTGTATCTGTCCCTACTTTTGCGACTTAGCATGGAACTCTGCCCACACCCAGAAATTGTTGACTTTTCCATATAAACCATAAAATTGAAGAGGAGAGATAAGGAAATAAACAAAGTGTTTGCCATTTTCTAAAAATAAAAAAACTTATTTCAATATGAGTAAATTTTAGCTAAGCCCATGGTTGAGACCCTCATCCCTGCTCCAGCTTCTTAGCATGAGATAGAAGTATACAAAATGTCCAAAGGAGCTTTACAACACTAGTGCCAGCTGGATGGCAATGCCCCAGGAGCATCCAGTGAGGTCAGTCATCTGAGATCAATCATTACAGCTCCTGCAGAAGAATGTGCCAGGAAAGAAGGTGGGTATATTAGGGCTGTAACCCAAGCATTACAGAGATAGTGGGAAGCGTTATGCTCCCAAGGGCTTCACCAGGAACCTGCCATAAGTTACGCAAGCCTTTTGGTCTATCCAGGTTCTGATTTTGGTCCTTCCCCCCCCAAATCCAGCCTGGTATTGGGAAGCTCATTTCCTGTTCACCAACCAAGACCATAACTGTCAGTCACCCTCTTGGCCTTTCCCAGTCCTGCACTAGGCTCATATGTCATCCACAGGACTCAAAACATCCTTCACCACACAAATGCATTCCTGTTGGCTGCCTGATCTAGCCTTTTTTACACTACTCTTCAGCCCCTCAACCCTCCACCACACTCTGCAACCCTGTAGCCCTCTGATCCAGCATCTCCCACACTTTTTGCAAGAAGCCTCAATCCCCTTTCCTCCCATCTTGAAAACCCCAACTTCTTCAGGGGCCGGATCAAAAGCACCCCTCACTTCCCCAGTTCCCTTCGTATATAGTAGGGCTGTGCAAAACAGCACCATTGTGTTTCAACTTCTGTTTCGCCATTTCAAAGGGATAGTGTTTCATTTTGCTGTTTCAAAGCACTGTTCTGTTTCATTTAATTGAAACTGTTTCACTATTTCCACAGTTTCAATGGGTTTCAATGTTTCGCCCATAGGCTATAACAGGGAATCACAAAAATGCCTATAACTTTGTACTTTATTGCCTGATTTGGATGAAAATTGCAAAGGTGGTAGCCCCTTCAGAGGGCATGAAGTATTCCAAGTTTCAGGGAGATAGGTGCAGGGGTTTTTGTGAAGCTGCACCTCAAACTATTCAAAGCAAACCTAGTATCACTTGCTGGCAGCAGCAGCCTGCTGTCTTCCTGCACACAGATCTGGGGGTCCGCACCCCCCAGGAGGAGTCTGGCACTGCCCCACAACCCTCCCAGAGGGCATGGACCCCTGGATCTACATGTGGGAAGACAGCAGGCTGCCACTGCCGGCGGGGGCCAGTGCCAGCACTGGGTTCTTCCCAGCACCCAGCACGGGCTGCGCTGGACACACTCGGGTGTTGGAACTGACCCCAGTCAACAGTGGCAGCATGCTGTCATCCACATGCTTCTCAGCTGGTTTGCAGAGCTTTAAAGAAAAGAAAAAAGCCCCACAGTCACTGGCTCTGGCAGCGGCAATTCTGGGCACTCGTGGTAGAGCCCCCCCACAGCACAAGGCAGTGAAGGGCGGCAGAGATCGCACCCCTGCCTGGCACCCGCACAGCAGCTGCACCATTACATGGGTGCAGTGCAGCTCAGCAGGGCACCAAACGCTGCCTGGGAGCTGGGGTGGCTCCACCTGGCAGCTGGAGCTCCCAGTCCGATTCCCCAGTTCAGCGATCATTCCCCCAGCTCTTCCCTGGGGGTGCGCCCCCCAGATATATGCACAAGGTTTCAGCAGGCTGCTGCTGCCAGTTAGGGAAATAGCCCAGAGCCACTGCCATCTCCCAATCCCTGGCTCAATTTCCCAGCTCCCTGTTCGATTCCTCAGCCCCAGATTCAATTCCCCAGCCCCCCATTTGATTCCCCAGCCCCTAGTTGGATTTCCCAGCTCTCTGATCGTTCCCCCAGCTATTTCTGGGGGGCATGGACCCCCAGATCTGAGTGCTGGGCTTCAGCAGGCTGCTGCTGCAGGCTGAGGCTAGCGGCAGCGCTGCAATCTTCCTGACACTTGGCGTGAGCTGTACCAAGCAGCTGCTGCCGGCCCCAGCCTGCAGCAGAAGCCTGCTGAAACCCTATGCACAAATTGTGGGCCTGGGCCCTGCAGGAAGGGCTAGGAAAATGATCAGAGAGCTGGGGGAAGCTATCTGAGAGCTGCAAGCAAGCCCGGCTTCAAAACTCAAAATGTTCCAAAACTTTTGAAGATGTTTCGAAGCCTTTCATTTCATTTTGATTTCACAGTTTCGAGCTCAGAATGCATCAAAACAAAACAGCCATCGAAATTTTGCACAGCCCTAACATATAGCCCTAAGGGGCAGAGTTGAAATTAAGAGAGGCCTAAAGGGCCACCCATCCTGTGTTACTTCAGCAACTTACTAGTTCAAGCCTCTGCTCCACCTGATTTGAAGCAGTAAGTGAAGTCTGATTTTCTCACACCTGTGGTGAATGTCCAAACTATCAAGCTATTTATTCACTGTTCTGGGTCAGGTCTCCAATGACTGTGAAAGATGCTGAAAAGTCTGGTCATTATTCCCCAAAGAATGAAAACAAATATTGAAACTGCTTTTTGTTCATGTGTCTGGCCAGCTCTAAATGGGAGGTTATTTTTCAATTGTGTGTGCTCCACCTTTAATTATGAGAAGACCTTTTCCTGGATCCTTTCCCTCAGGCTGAAACTCAGTGCCATAGAAAACCTTTCTGTTCCAGTGATCCTGAAAACTATGCCAGCAGGAGCTTTATCTCTTAAGGTGGACCTGAGTCAGACATATCTAAGGAAAGAGGAAAAGAAGATCACTACCCCTCACCCAGACCTAGGATTAAGCCACAAACCTAGCCTTACTACAAAATAAATTGGCCATTTAATGGATAGTATGATAAGACAGGGGTGTTAGAAGCTTGTCTGTGCCCTGTGCCCTTATCTATTATTACATGAAAGGTCCATGATTAGATTTTCCTTGATCCCTGAAATGCTATCAGATTGAGATGAACCTCTCTTCTGGACCATTAATATTTGTTTCCTGATTTATTGTTTTTCCTTACAATTAAACTAACCCAGATGGAAATTCCATCTTGGAGCATAACACTGACTCAACAAAATCTCATTCCTTAAGATATCAAAAAATGGTTCCAGTTAGTTTCGCAGATTCACAAAATCTGGGCCACAGGTAGAGATGAACATGGAAAAGATAAATGTTAGTGTGCATCATCCAGGGAGTGTGGACGAGCATTTTTCAGCTGAAGTAGGGTGACCATACTTCTTGAATCTCAAAAGAGACAGGTCCCTCCCACTCAACTCCCACCTCCCCACTACGGCAGTTTCACCTGTTTCTGACTCTGATCTCAGCACAGTAAACCTGTGAGGAGGGATGGGAGTAGTGAGACACTTCGTTATCACAGACATCCCGTGAATTTCTCCAAATGACTGCTTTTGTGCCCTCCTCCTCTGGCAGGGAAGTTTCTGAAAATGGGGCAAAAGCTTTCATTTGGAAAAAACCAACAGGACAGCCAGGACAGGTGTTTAGGACTCTCTCAGCCAATGCAGGACATATGGTCACCCTAAGCTGGAACCACAGATTTTAATTTCAAATGCAGGTAGTTGAACAGGTGACTTGCCCAGAAAGCTGGCTCATACATGTTATAATTGGGTTTGTTTTTATAAGATCAGTGGTCTTTGGTGTGGGTTAGGAATGCTTTTCTCCTATTTCATTTGTTGTCCATAGTTCAAATGTAATATGCTTGTACAGATTTTAAAGTGCATTAGACAGGTTAATAGTTAGGCAGGTTAATAATAACCACCTTTAGATCTCAGAGCAGAAAACCTCTGTGAATTAATACATGCCAAATTGCTTGCATGATGTTGCTTTTCTTGATCCATAATCATAACCCTTTATTTGATTTCAAAAAATGAAAGAGAGGGAAAATAGATGTGTGGGTGGAAACATGTTACTCTTATATTGAAATTGGTCCTAAATTGTTAAAAAGGCACAAAATTGTCATATCCTGTCACATTATTTATAACATATTGGATAAATGGCTTGCTTTAATGCAGTTCTATTCAGGGCTATATGCTTTGTTTTTTTGCAAAACAACTGTCATGAGTTAAATAAAATCTAAGTATTGTGTACTGCATCACATTAAAGCTACTACAGGTATAATGAACTGATACATAATGATATAATATTATACCAGTCACATTATGCTGATTTCAGTGGATGGGACAATTTCAGTGGAAAAATGTATAAAATATAAATGTCCTAAAATTACCCCTTTTTACCAAAATCTTAGCAAATTGAAATATAAATTGTTCATTGAATCCTTGAGTCTTCTGAAGGTCCCATTAGGCACATCTTTAGGTGAATAAATACCTTTAAAATCTGGACTTAGACCCCAGATTTAAATATATATATATATAGGTGCCTAAATACCTAGGAAAATCAACATACTTAAATATTTAAATATATTTTGAGGATCAGGACATAAGTTTTGAGACTTAAGGGTAAACATTTAAAAAATACTGAAGTGACTTAGGAAACCTGCTTCCAATGGCATGTTGGAAAATTGTACATTTAAAAGTGTATGCTCGCATCATGGGGGAAAAAAAAAGATAATTGCTCGAAGAAAGATGACCCAAATTGGATTCATTAAAGAATAATTATTTTAAGTACTTGAACTAGTAACATCTCTTTCAAGATCTTCAGTTGATATTGTCCAACTTTGTATAAATAATTAATTATTTACTGGACCAGAGGGATAGCCAGACTCAGCTGGTCATGCCATTCATCTAGGATTTGGTGGACTCATTCAAATTCTTGCTCCAAACGAGAGAGAGAAGAGATTTGAACTTATGTTGTAGATATTCTATAGGAAATATCCTAACTACTAGCCTATGGGCTACACATAAACCTACTCCTTTCAGGCAGAGGCTTGATTTCTTCTGGATACAAACCACTTTCCTACAATATTCTTTGTCAAAGACCTGTTTTTCTATTAAAATGTTCAGTTTTAATGGGCAGACATTAAAGATGGTGCAAGAGATGGAATTCCTTATGGAGTACAATCCTACTTTATGTGAGTATAAAACTTCTAAACATATATTTACCATAAGTCACAACCTATACCACCTCAGTTTTGCAGTTTTCTCCCATCTTATATTTGTTTCTCATTTTACTTTAATACTACCGTGGGATCATACTCTCCACACTAGCATTAACCATAAAAAAAATCTTGAAAAAGGGATTTATGAAAATTCATTAGAGATATATCAGCAGGAACCCAACTCCTCTATTTTCCACAGCATGGCGCTGTCTCAGATACTTCTCTTGCCTCCTTTGGGGGCAGGGGGGGTAGGGAACAGTAGGAGCAACACCAGAAGGAAGGGGACAGCATGGCAAGTGAATGTAAAGGATCCAGAATGTAGCCATCCCCTCCTGCATTAGAGCCAGAAAGTCCACTGTCTAAATCAATTCCCTGAAGGAAAAGTGTGTCCACAGAGCTCAAACAACTGGTCTTTTCTGTGTGGTCACACACTGAACAGGATGCCAAGGACAGAGCCTATCCCACAGACAGAGAAACACAGGAAATTAAACACGGGTTATTTTAAGGTCTACCTTTTTTAGCTGGCAAAAGCAAGCTACCCTGAATTCAGAAATATGGAATAACACATATAATATATCTATGGCAAATTTATTATTTAGCTTATGTGGTTTTGGCATACTGTTTCAGCCATCTTAAGGTAGTCATCACCAGTTTAGATAATTTGAAGGCCACCAGTTAGCAGAGCAAATGGACATGAGTCAACAATGTGGAACACTTTTTAACTTGTCCACAAGGGCATTTGTTGTCATTGTGAAGGCCCCATTCATATAGATTTGAGGCACAGTGACCCTGTCCAGTTCGAAAATGGTTGACAAATGCCCAGTAATGGCATGGCCAGTTAAATCCTGGTTGACGGACTGTAGGGTCGAAGATGACATGGTGATTGATTAGTGCTTATGCTGACCATTCTTCATGCTGTTGGGTAAGTAAGGAAAAGCCAAAGGGTTTTGAAAGAGTAGACCATATTGGATGTCTGGAGTGGACCCTAGCTACTGATGGGTGGAATATATCCTGACACACTGGTAGCATAGGATTATCATGGAGTCTGGCTAGTAAGTTTACTTCAGTATTTGTGCTGTGGAGATAAGGAGGGGAGCAATGTTACTGAGGACTGATAACCATGGGAGTGGAGTGGGGTAGCAAAAAAATGGAAGTAAATTTTATTAAACTAAATTTCCAGCAGTTATGTAGGTATTTAGTACTAGATCTTGGATATGACCCATAGTAGAAATATGTGATTTTGCCATATGGCCAGAGAAATATTGATGGGATTTTACAAAGCGAAGGAAAAGTTCTTGTCTATGGAAATGCAGAGATTTTTGGAACTGCTGCCTTATTTAATGGACACCATGAAATCATTCAGGCTGAAGGTGCATTTTCTTATGTTGAAGATAAAATATTTTGTATTGATCACAGTCTTATTCTCCTTGGGTACTTCCAGACAAGCACAGACATATGGTTCCCCAGAGACAAGTAGCAGCAGCACACCTTGTGCTGCTGCTATTTGTCCCTGGGGAATGCCCATGCCATGGACAGCAACTGTGCTGGCCCCAGCAGCCTTGCCTGGGGTCCTGGAGGGCCTCCCAGGGCTGCAGCCACAGCAGGAAGCCTGGCCAGCAGCTGGAGTGTGGCTACAGCTGGCCAGGTTCCAGTTTTGGGCGGTGCTCACTGCTTTCACATTCACTAACCCACTTTTTTTGCTTTGGGTTTTTTCAACCCTAGGAGCTCCCTGGGTAAAAAACCACCCCACACTGCAAGGTAGCAGTGTGGGGAATACCTCCATGTGCAGTGTGTGGTACTGCAGATGGGCCTGCAGTGCCACATACATCATGTTCATGATCATCTGGATACGGTCCTTGTGTCCTATCATAATGTTCATATTTGAGTCCAGAAATGGGCACATACTATTGCTCAATTTGTGGCTTTAGTGAGGTCTTTGTTGGTGCATAGTACCCTTATATGTGGGCAGATCAGTAGTTGTTCTGTAGTTTGAAAGTTTCTTCCACATTTGCACATGGTGTTTGCTTTGCTGAAGTATCTCCACAGTTGCATGCTAACTTTAGTTTTAAAGTTTGGAGGCAGTTTAAGCTTCTCCAGGTTGACCAATCAAGCTCTGTACCTGCAGGAAGATGTTTGGCAGTTTTAATATTCACCTTAACTCCCACCTTGGCCATCTCTAACCATGATTGCCATGGTTTTGTTCCAGGAACTAACTTTGCAATCTTCTTTTCTACATGTGCTTGATATGGAAGTGTGCCATCTAGTGTCACTCTCAAGTAGACTGGATTCAGGTAGTGGGAAAGGGTTATTCAATTCAAGCTATTATCTCAACTGAGATAATAGCATCTCAGTTCCAAAGGTAGAAAAGAATGCTTTAGGAATATGAAGCCAGCATATTCCAGTCCTCTATCGAGCAATTACCAATCCAGATGATGCCACCACTGAAGATGGAGAGACCATTATCTGTTCTATTTGATACTACAGAACCTTTGAAATGAATGTGAGGAGAATGCAAAATTTGGAGCTACAAATGGCAAAAACAGAGAATGGACAAAATCTAGAGGACCAATAGACACAGAGATTACAAATTCCTGAATAAGGAAGTAAAGCAAACTAGGAAATATAACTAAATAATACAAAATGTTGAAGACATATGTAGATTCCTTTCAATTACATATTTATTCCAGATGTCAGGCTGCCTCTGCAACATACCAAGAACATTTTAACTCATTGGATATCTTGAATGAACAGAAGGGAAAGATTGTTTTATTCCTTTTTTTGCACCTTACAATTTTATTCTAAACCAACATCGTTTTTGGACTTGCACAGAGGTATTATTGCAATCATGTAATTTTTCATACTTGAAATTTATTTGTATGCATGAGATAAAATTATTACGTTAAGCCAGTGAATCTAAACCAGGATGCCAGGGTACCCTGGGATGCCATGAGATCTTTTCAAGGGTGTTGCAGGGTTCTGCATAATATTAGCACAGTTAGGTGTGCAAACACCCACTCTTGGTTCACAAGATAAAACTAGAGATTCTGACCTGTCGTGGCCTTTCTGAGTTCTTTGCAGCAGAATAAGTGCTCTATTATTTTTCCACGTTTAAAAATAATAACAGCTGGCAGTCTGCAAGAGTTACCTTGAGCACAAAAAGACTGAGAACACTGACACCACCCCCTGTTGCCAAATTTGTGGACCCTTGAGGAGAGTCACGGGCCAGATCCAACAGTTTCATGGATCAGATCCAGCCTGTAGTTTGGCTTTTTTGGTGGGGGGGGTGTCCAGTGCACACAGGGCAGGGTGCGTTTTCCTGGTGGTGCTCCCCAAAACCAGTTGACATGATGTAGGCAAGTCCTCAGACTTCACCGTGCAGAGTGTACATCACAACAGGAAGACCTCACTCTCACAGTGGAGGATGGCAGGACTTTAATCTAGAATACTACTAAATGTTCACTTAGCAAAGATAAGCTATACCATTTCCTGTTTGCACAGTCACTCCAGCCTTCACCTCTGTTCACCATCTCAACTGACACCATTCTTGTGCCTTCTTACCTCCCTTCTAGCCTCTTCTACACACTTTCTTCACTTCATTCAACCCTTCACCTGACCCTCCAGTCACTACATGCTGATCAACACCCGCACTGCATCCCAATACACACACACACACCTCCACTTCCTTGCTTCTGGAGACAACCCTAAGCTAGCCTCACTGCTTCTAACTTAACTTCTCTCTCTCACTTCCTAATCTTTCACCCTTGTCCTTCCAGACTTTGTCCTGCTGCTCCTGCTGCCTCACTCCCTTTTAGTGACCCACAGAGTGTTCCCCTGGATCAAATCCTCACCTGCTACATCAGTTGTAATCTTTCCTGTGATCTTCACTCTACCCTTGTTCTCCATTTACCCTTACATTCTCTGTTCCCACCTGTGCTCTGACGCTGTGAATGCACTGAAATGTTAAATCCCCAGGCAAGGAAGTACCTCTCTTCTGCATTTTGCCCAGCATGCTTTAAGTTGCCATATCAATAAATAGATAAAAAACTACAATAATGCTTTGGCCAACCCTATAAAATATATAGCATATTCTGTGAAATGCTGAATATTTTTCACTCCATTGAACTCAGCATGAATTGAAGGTACCAAAAACTTTGCTAGGTCATATCCTAAAAATTTCCATCCCTGCCTCTTCCCCTATTAGATACCCATTGCTTTTGATGCATGTTTTCAGAACATGCTTGGACCCTATAGTATACGCATTATATTTAACTATCATTATTGTGCAGTGCCCTCAGCACATGGGATGGAGACACTTCAGAAATATTAATCAAACTTTAATACAGAGCTGTTGTTGTGCCTATGACATGGACTTCTTGCTCAGGGCTATTCTGCTATTGATACTGTGTATACCAATTACGCTGTACTCTTCTGGTACAGAATTACAGGTGTTGAGGGAACCATAACTATGAATTTCCTGACTTTTCTACATGGAAAATCTCCAGCATAACATTTTCTTAATGTTTCCAGTGGGGGTGGCTTATCATGGTCTAAGCTACACACCAGAATGCCTACCCTCTCTGAAACCATCACAGCATCAATTCAGCCCTTTATCCTTCAAAAGCAGATAGATAGTGTTTGGGGATCTGCCAGATGAGACCTTAGAAACTGACATCCTATCTTCTTTGTGCAGATATTAAACTTCCCGAGGGATGTTAGATCAGAGCAGGGATTTGTCCTGATGTCCTTGCTCAAAATTTTGCTTCCCCCAGCTGCTGCAGCATGTGCCCCGGTTGTCTACCCATCTGCTACCCTCCACCTCAACACTGCATTTCAGCAATGTATTCAGTGAACAGCAGTCCATATCAGTTCTGTGTGCACATACCCTAATTTACTATTCTGGGCTGAAGGACACTAGATAAATATAAAACATTACAATGACAGTAGTGTTTTGCCTTTAAAGTTCCTGTTCTGTTTTTTACTGTCAAAGGAGACTGATTGGTTATACATTTTCATAAGTGGATGATAAGGCAGGGATTTTTAAAAGCACTCAGTGCTGGCTTATATCCCTCTAAACTCCAGAGGGAGTTTTGCCATTGACGTCAGTGGCAGCAGAGTCAGGCCAATGGTAATTAGTTTTAAACTGCCCACCCTAAACAATGTGGATTGGCTATGTAAGATTCAAACATGAAACCTAGCGCAGACTACTGAAAGTTTTCACTACCCCAGTTAGGAACAAATTTACCAGAGAACTCGCTTTTGACAACCTACATGAATTAGTCAGCATCATAATCAATAATAAAAAATATAATAATAATGATAATGATAACGTGTGCTGTTGTTCTTCCTACAGTTTTCAAGTCAGTTCAGGGATCATTGTATACATACACATTGTTACTACTAAAGACAAACCAAAGCTCCAACTAATTTCAGTGGTGGAGGACCAAACCCATTTAAAAAGTCCACAATCTGAAGTGTTTACAATCTAAATAGAAAAGACAAAATGTGGATGAAAGTAAAGGAGTCAGAACAATTCATCACTGAGTACCTTTTATTAATCACACCTAGTGACTCGATGATCTCCCGAGGTCCCTTCCAGCCCTGATGTCTATGAAAATCTATGAAATGTGTCCATGTGACTTTCTTGCCTGTATTTGTGAATATTCAAAAACATATTAATGTATTTATAGGATTGCCTGATCATGTAACATATGCACATACATTTATTTCAGTGTGCAGATGTTCAGGTATACAGCATGTTCATGTATGTGGCAATTTGACTAACACTCAGTACATATTTTAAATATGTTTCTATTCCCCACATGTAATTTTCATCCACTCTCACTGGAATGTCTTTGTTTCTCAATTAATTTTTTTTTTCAAATTTGGAAAAGCAAATATTTTGCATCATAGGCTATGTATAGAATATGCCAAGTCTGAACTTGCAAATGAAACCATTTTTGGTGAGTTAAGCAGAAAATATGCAGCTCAAGAAGAAAACAATGCTGCATTTTCCCAATGTTCAGATCATTTCAAAATGGTTAAATATATTTTCTTCAAATTCCACCCCACCCCCCAAAAATGGTCACTTGATCTGTGAAGAAAAGAACTAAAAATATCTCGGTGTGAACTGAAAGGATAATTTTCCTTTTAACTCATCAGGGTGCCTGATAACAGAGATTTATCTTCAAAATTAAGTAGAAAGATATCAGTACTGTACAAGGCAATGTTCCCTATTCAAAACACAAGACATTTTCACGTTGTCCATTTGGCTCTGTTCTAACTGCCCTGCTACTGAACTGGGATACAGCATTTAAGCATTTTGTTTGAAATCACCTTGAAACAAGAAATGTATCGATATCTATATCTATATTCTTCCTTTCATTCAGTAGCATCATGAGTGGAACTATAGAAAGGGGATCTGTTTGCAGAAGGGACATTAATCAAGAAGTTTAGGGCAGGGATCAGCAATTTATGGCCCAGGGGGCAGATGTGGTTCACAAACAGGTCCAATCTGGCCCATGAAGGTCCAGGCCAGCAGCTAGGATCAGTGGTGTGGAACTGCACTGCTCTGCTCAACCCCTCTGAAGTCCTCCCCTCTACTGCAGAGCTGCTGCTCAACTGCTTCTGAGCTTACTATCCCTGCAGCAGGGCTGGGGATTAGTAGCAAAGGTAAGTGCAGGCAGCAGGTTGCACAAGGGCATAAGTTGCACCAGGGGCACAAGTTGCAAAAAGCAGACAATGCCAACAAAAGGTGCCAGCCCCTGATTTATGGACTATAAACCCATCTGGAGGCTTAACCTGGATAGGAGATGTCAGGTTTGAGCATACTAAACTGACCTCTTCACCTGTGTAATAAAAATTTAGGTCTACATGCTAGATCGAAAAAGTAACTTGGGTGTTGTCAAACGGAGTGTTGCAACATTGAACACTTAGGTGCTAGGACCCTGCAGGATACTCCACAGCCCTGAGTTAGCTACCTGGGCTCCCTGCAGAGTGCTGGAGGAGAGTTAGATGCCTCGGGATGGGATACACAATAGTCACCATGCTGAATGGGGAACTGTTAAAGAGCCACTAGGGAAACGCTGAGGACAGCGGTGGATCTGAAATCAACCTCTTCTCCAGAGTTCAGGGACCTCCCTCCATTTGTGATCCATAGCCCTGAGCCTTCTCCTGAATATCAATCCTTACACCTTTTCTTTCAGAAACAGAGTGTGGCTCATAAATTCCTTTAAACACATGGCCAGAGGAGGATCTTGGGGTGGTGATAGTGGTGGCAGTGCACCCTTCTAAATAAGAGCCTAGCAGTAAGAGCATTCACCCAGGACATGGGATATATGGATCAGATTCCCATATCTGCCTGATAGGCTTCAAACTGAAATCTCCAGCCACCTAGCAGCATGGCCTAACTGCCAGCACAGGGTCCATTCTGAGGAAGGGACACTATTAGGTCATGCTTACTGGATTGGGCTCCTCAGGGGAAAAGGGTAAGAGAACCACAGATCATGCACAGAAGTGGAAGTTTAGGAGTCTGGGAAAGTAAATGGGTAAAACCCTAGGCCTCTGCCACATGTTACATATATTTGTTATTAACTGGTTAATCACACAATACATTTAAAAAGTGGACACTCATGCAAAGGAATTAGCATGCCATATAAATGTCCATCCAGCTATAAACAGTGCCAACCAGCTACAAAGAAAGTGCTTGAAAAAGTTAACAACTTTATAGCTGGTTTCAGTCCAGCTTTAAGTTAAATGTAATTTGACAGGGCCCTTAGATGCCTGGGGTCAGGTGATCATTGAACAGAGGTTTTCAGGTGTACAATATTGTTCCTAAAGTCCTCCTAAGTCTTTTCTGGTGTGGGCATGACTCTAGTTCCTACCTTTAGGCTCTGCCCACATGATGCTTCCCATGTTACTGCTGAAACATGGTCCAAGTGATATAGTCATGGTTGAAAAGAAAACTATAAGGCTGGATATTTGCCGGTACCAACATCACACTGTCCATTCTGTTCAGAGTTGCCTTGTAGTTGCCATATTTTACCTGATCACATCAAGTGCTCCTTTGAGGATAATAAGATACTTCTCAATTAATTAGGTAATGATATCTGCACACACACACAAGTTCTGAAGTCCTAAACAACTCCCCCAGTGCCTCCTCCATAAACTGAATAATAACCATCTGGAGGAGCAATTTTTTTTAAAAGTTTGCATTAGCCAGGATTTACTTGGCAAAGATTTTTTTCCTCCTGAATGGGAGGAGGCAATCCTACAGAAAACTTCACTAAGCATACAGCCCTGAATCATCTCCTCAGCTCCATCCATCCTATGTGCTAGACAAAGCAGGTGCCCTATGGGAATTACTGTACATAATAATTTATGGTAATTAAAATCTCTATCTAAAGGCAGGCATGTAAGAAGGTCAGATAAAAGTTTATAAGCAACCTTACTTTTGGCATTTCCTAATCACTGAGCACTTGATTTGTCAAACTTTATATGCTTTTAACTGTGTGTGTGTGTGTGTGTGTGTGTGTGTGTGTGTGTGTGTGTGTGTGTGTGTGTGTGTGTGTATGTAGTTAAAATAATCATCAGAACATCCTTCACCCTTTTTCACACTGAATTTGTAGAAATTCTCATCATGTACTTTGTTCTGTTCCTCTTTTTCCACTTTCTTTGGTCTTGTTGTTGTGCACAGGTATTTTATAACTTGGCCCAAGAGTTTTGTTTGTGTGAAGATACTTTCTATAATATGGAATACTTCTTGAAGGCCTCACCCAATTACCACTTAAACACTTTGGACAGAAAGCCATTGACTGCAGGCAGCTTTCGATCAAGCCCAGCTAGCTGAAAAAAGGAAAGATAAATAATTTTAAAAGAGATGATTGCTATATTAGAGCCCTCATCAGCAAGATTATTTGTGAGGTGCTAAAGCATGGAATATTGTAACTCCTTCCTCCAGGTTAGAGCTCTTTTGGGGAGGGATATGGAGCTGTTATTGCAAAAAGGCAGATATATAGATATAGATATAGATATAGAGGTATACACACACACACACACACACACACACACATATATGTATATGTATATGCATATGCATATACATATGCATATATGTATGTGGCAGACCTGCCAACAGAGCCCAGTGTGTTGAGCTCAAGAAGTCTCCAGTGTGATTGGTGGAGCATTTACACCTATCCAATGACAGACTGAAAGCTCGCAATGCTATTGGTGGAGCATTTCTATCAATTGGGAACAGATGGGGAGGAGCCTGCCTGAGAGTCTGGACCTAATTGTGAACTGCACTTTTCAGGTCTGACAGACTTCGAGGGTTGAGCTCCCAGAGAGAATAAAAGAAGCAGCATGCCCAGCACATGGCAGATGCATTGAGGGACAAAGAAACAAGCAGGACTAAGAAGAGCTGGGGAGAGCTGCCCAGCAGGTGTTTCCAGTTGCCCTAAAGAAGCCTCAAAGAGTCCCTTCACCAGAGACTCAGCGATCTGTGCTGGCTCCAGATGGTGCACAGGCTGGCACACAGAGTGCATACTCTGGGAACTGCTTGAGGCAGCTTGGGTCTGCAACCCCTGGGAAGTGGCCAGGAGCGTGGTGCATGGGTCAGTGCATGGAGCCCAGGCCCTGGGAGCTGCATGAGGCAGCTCAGACCTCCAACCCCTGGCATGCAGCCAGGGCCAGTGCAGGCAGCACTGTATGACAGGTCCCAAGTGGGGACCAAGACCCTAGGAGCCATTTGAGATGGCTCAGGCCCATCACTCCTAGCATGTGGCCAGGATCTCGCCCGAACAAGCTAGTCCCCATGTGGGGAACTGAGTTCCAGTGTCACATAAGGCATCCTGAGCCTCTGACCCTGGACAAAAGTCTGAGCCCTTGATGCACAGGGCCACAGGTAGGCCCCTGACAGATAGAAGCAACATGTCTGTAGGCAAAGACCCCTGACCTGGGACCCTTGGAATCGTGAGTTGCCCGGGAAAAGGGATTCTCACAGGGGAGGGGGTTAGCCAGGTGGTAAGGCTGAAGGGGAAGCCCAGACAGGGGAAGGCTTCCTTTGGTCAAGGGGTACTCCAAGAGGCCATCCCTAAAGATCTTGTTGGGGCCTGGGGAAGCACTGAAGGGTTATAGGAACCTGATATTGCTGCACCTCATATTTTGTATATTATTATATTTGTAACTGTATAGTTATAAGGTCTTTGCTGGGCCTCTGCTGGACCCTGTACCAGTTATTTGCATTTAGTGATTGTTCCCCTACACATACCTGTACTTATTTGTTGTCCTCCTGTATTCCCCTATGTTAATCAGTTTTAGGCCAGCCATTTTGTACATTATTATATTTGTAAATTTATAGTTATAAGATCCTTGCTGGGCCTCTGCTGGACCCTGTACCAGTTATTTGCATTTAGTGATTGTTCCCCTACACTTACCTGCACATACCTGTACTTATTTGTTGTCCTCCTGTATTCCCCTATGTTAATCAGTTTTAGGCCAGCCATCTACCTGTGCAGGGCCTGAAGCCCTTTTGAAGTAGCATAGATCCTTGGAATATAGCATCACATAAGAATGAAAGAATGATGCTCTTCATTTATAGAGATGTAAATATTTATAAGTTTGATATTTTATTATATTGTGTAATATTGTGCCTTATATTTTGTGTACCTCTATATTTGTATATTAGTAGTTTAGTAGAGTCTATAACCCTGCTTGGGGAATCTGCTAGGAACCCTTGGTGTCACTTACCTATGTTTACCTGCCACTTACCTGAAACCCCAGTGGTGATGACCTATTGTAGAGAATAAGGTTTATAGTTATATATATATACATACACACACACACACACACACACACATAGAGTTATACATATGTATCTGTACCTATGTTTATTTATGTCTATTTTTATCCATTTATGTAAATATTAATACATTTGTATATAGTTTAATATTGTCCTGGCCTGGCATTATAGCACTATAGGGAGTCGGGAGACTGCATTTAGCTTGCAGTTCTCTCCCACAGCACCTCTGCCTGCTGCCAATCCCCTTCCATCAGAAGGAGGAGTACATACCCTAGGTATACACACACACACACTTTACAAGGAATTGCTCGGAGAGAAGAAATTGCTATCAAATTCTGCCCTTCACAGCCTGCACAGAATGCTAGTCCTAATTCTCCAGAGTCAAGCTCCACTTCAATGCTCCCATAACCCTCTGGGGGGATTTTTTCAAAGCTAATCCACTGCCCAGCTAGAGTGGAGATGACATGTCTCCTTAATAGAATGCACTTTCTTCTCCCACAATAACTCTACAGTGCTCTCAGGTTCCAACCTCAGAATAGATTATTTTCCAAGCCAAAGCTAAGATGCCTGTAAAGGTGCAAGGGTCTGCTAACATGGGGAAGTAAGTGACTAAAAAAATGCTATATTCTGAGCTCATCTTTTTCTCCTGCATTTGGAACTTATACCTGAGATGCTGGATGATAGAAATGGAAACAGGTAGCCACAGGTGTTAATCAACAAACAATCAGCCACATTCCCCAAATACAAATGCTAGAGAAGATGTTTTGCAAGGTTGAAAGATCACACCATTGGCTCCATTTAATAATATCTTGATGATCCATTTGCCAGAGTTTGCATTTCCAGTATTCTTATTTCTTCCTGAGACGATGGAAAGAATGCTTTATGTTTAAGGCAGCATCTCTTCTTCCTGCCCACAGTGGAGCATTGATTCGAATACTGAGTGTCAGAACTAATCAATCTGGTTTTATTTGGAGGTTACACAAGGAATTTCATTATGTCTGAGTAGAGAATTAAGGATGCAGAGCAGAAATAGGGGTCCGCTGTAAGCAGAAAATGCTTTGGTGCTAGTGGCTGATGAAGAACTCTTAGGTGCTTGAGAAGGGCTGCTGGGAACATGCCTGGAGCAGCCATAACATGGTTTTGCCACATGTAAGCAGCAGCAGATTGTTGGGATATGGTTGAGAGTGTCCTTGCCAGGGTACACTGCGAACCTGATGTAGCATACCCTGTCACCATACTGCAGTAACATTTCTCCCAGGTAGAAATATCTCTGTATATTTTTTAACATATTTTTGTAACACACTGTCATATGACCCTTAAGACTGAGTCACAAAAAAGCAGACTGCAGTGGTGACACACCCATCTTTTTGCATTAACAGTTTTTTCAGGGACTTGAACAGGGTGAAAAAGAATCACATGTAGATGCCTAAATGCCACTTATTTGCTTAATAGGTGAAAATAAAATATGGCCCCTAGGGATGTGTCCAGACAAGTGTAGCACCACATACTGCACGTCCAGTTGTTCTCCACACAGCAAGGGAGAAGCATGGAGGGTTTTTTTGACTTCTGGATATCCAGGGGTCAAAAACCCCATGGAAAAGAAAGCAGAGCAGCACATGCAAAAGCAGTATGCATCATTGGAAGCCAGAGCCTGGTCAGCTGAGCCACACTTTGCTGCCAGCCAGGCTCTGTGTAGCAGGATCGCTGCTACTGCAGCCCCAGGAGGCCCCCTGGACCCCAGTCCAGTGCTGGCCCCAACCTCCCCTACCCCACCTGAGGTAACTTCCCAGCCTCCCCTACCCCACCTGGCGGCAAGGTGCACTGCCGTAAGTTGTTCCTAGGGAACAAAACATCCACGTATGTCTGGATGTGGCCTCAGTGTCCAGCTGCTCAGAGTGGAAGCAGTTCTGAGCCTGCCCTGAGGAAGAACTGCAGGTGGCAACAGAATTTCCAGATCAAAAAGTTAAGTTGACAAGTTAAGGTGCTTCTGTGGTTAGACAGTTGCTGAACAAGGCTTTTACATGCCCACATACCTCTTCAGACTGGTTCTTGGTTCATAGTAAACACAGCAAATTCTACAGCATTATGTCATACACAAACCTAGCATCTGATAAAGTAGGCTGTCACCTAAGAAAACGTGTGCTTCTGTGCACCAGTTTATCTCTAAAGGTGCCTGTAGACATGTGGGGATGCTGCTCTGATGCTCTAGAATTACAGTGCATCAGAACAAACTCAATTAATCAAGTCTGCTGGAGCGTGCAAATTAGCACACTCCAGCAGCCTCCCCATCTCATGTATTCAGGATCCCCGTGGTTCAAAAGGGTGGCAAGGGCACGGGCACTTTAACTGAAGCTCATTGAATGAGGTTTAGTTAAAGTTCCCCTGCCACTATTTTGAAGCATGAAATGCTGAATACACAAGACACTGTGGGCACTTTATTTAGAGCAGCTCTTGGAGCTACTCTAATTAGAGTGCCACTCCCACCCCCAGAGCACGTGTAAAGATGCCCTAAGGTGCTGCCCTGCCCTACCTTCTAAAGATATAAAGAAAAGGAACACTTCCTTGTTTCATCAAATGAAACATAGGGACTTTTCCTGTCTCCTGAAGGCATTCCCAAGGCATAGATTTATAGATGCTAGGGTCAGAGGGGACCTCAACAGATCATCCAGGCTGACCCCTTGCCTAGGCAGGAAAGCAGCCAGATGCCTATCCAGCCTTCTCTTAAACACCCCCAAGGTGGAGGAGAGCACCACCTTCCTTGGAAGTCAATTCCAAGTTTTGGCCACCCTTACCGTGAAGAAGTTTTTCCTGATATCTAGCCTAAATATGCTTTCTGTCAGTTTGTGGCCATTGTTCCTTGTTACCCCAAGAGGTGCCCTGGTGAATAGAGCATCTCTAATCCCTTGCTGCGTACCCCTAATGAATTTGTAGGTGGCCACAAGATCACCTCTCAGCCTTCTCTTGCAGAGGCTGAAGAGGGCCAGATCCCTCAGTCTCTCCTCATAAAGCTTGTCCTGTAAGCCCCTAACCATACAAGTGGCCTTACTCTGGACCCTCTCAAGTCTATCAACATACTGCTTGAAGTACGGTGCCCAAAACTGGATGGAGTCCAACTGCAATCTGGCAAATGCCACATAGAGGGGAAGTATCACCTCCTTGGACATATTTGTCATGCATCTGCTGATGCATGATAAAGTGCGGTTAGCTTTGCTGCTGATTTTGTCACACTGATGACTCATGTTCATCATGGAGTCCACAATGACTCCGAGATCCCTTTCCGCTTCTGTGCTCCTGAGAGGGTCACTTCCCAGCCAGTAGGTGTGCTGGATATTTTTGTGCTGTAGGTGCAGCACTCTGCATTTGTCCTTGTTGTACTGCATCCTATTGTGTACTGCCCACTTTTCTAACCTGTCTAGGCCTGCCTGCAATCGTTCCCTACCCTGCAGAGTGTGCACTTCACCCCACAATTTAAATCATCCGCAAACTTGGACAGAGTACACTTCACACCCACATCCAAGTCACTGGTGAAGATACTGAACAGTATAGGTCCAAGGACCAAGCGCTGCAGGGCCCCACTACCCACATCCTTCCAGGTCAATACCGACCCGTCTACTACCACTCTCTGGGTGTGACTGCTAAGCCAATTTGCTGCTCATCAGACTGTGTAATCATCTGTCACAGCCTCTTAATTTATTTATAAGAATAGGATGAGATACCATATCAAAGGACTTGCTAATGTCCCAGATAACAACATCCACCTCTACTCCTGCATCTAAGCGTTTTGTGATCCTGTCATAAAACAAAACCAGATTGGTCAGGCATGATCTACCTGCTACAAATCCATGCTGGTTTCCCTGCTGCATTATTTTTCCTACCGAACTCCCACAAATATGATCCTTCATAATCTTTTCAAAGACCTTTCCAAGGATGAAGGTGAGACTGACTGGACCATAATTACTTGGACTCTCCTTCCTCCCCTTCTTGAAAATGGGAACCACATTGGCCCTTTTCCAGTCCTCCGGGACTTAACCCGGGTGCCACGAGTGCTCAAATAGCCATGCCAGTGGTTCTGCTATGACACCAGCCAATTCCTCCAGTTCCCTCAGATGCAGCCCACCTGGGCCTGCTGACTTGAACACATCCAGTCCATCCAAGTGACTCTGCACCAAGTCAGTGTCAACAGTTGGTGGGCTGGTGTCCCTCTGATGCCCATCTATGAACCCATTAGGAGACTTATCTTGAGCCTTATTCAGGAACACAGAGGCAAAAAAAACTCATTGAATAGCTCAGCCTTGTCCCCCCTGTCTGTCACTAATCGCTACTCCTTGTTCAGTAGGGGTCCTATGCTGCCTTGTGCCTTCCTTTTACTCCCTACATACCTAAGAAAATACTTTTTGTTGTCTTTAGTTTGTGTTGCCAGCCTCAAATCTGTAGTTTCTTTGGCTTTTCTAACTGCCTCCCTGCAAGTGCAGGTCAAGTAGGTATACTCATCCTTGGTACCTTCCCCCTGCTTCCACTGCATATATGCCTCTTTTTGGTCCTTAGGCTCCCCTGGATTTCCCTGTTTAGCCATATGATCAGGACAACCATGATTCTCCCAATGAAACCAAAACAGACTGCCTGTTTGTATCTACTTTCTATCCATGAGAGAGCTATACACGTTCACACAAGTGCTTAGTTTAATATGTGAAGCAGAATTAGACTTTTACTTGATGCAAGTGCTGCTAAAAGACCTTTAATCCTTGCCAATTTAGAAGCTCAAAATTACTACTAGACATGGGTTTTAAGCTGTTCATATTTGCGTCCATGTACTCTTTCAGTAAGAGATAAAGGTAAAACTGTGACAAGCAACCTCAAGCAATTACAGTAAAAATAAAGCCAGAGAAGGCGGGGGGTGGGGGGAGCTCATTAAAAAAATAAATGCTTTTTCAAGCAAGCCCATAGGCTGTTTAATATCTTTAATAATTAGGATTCAAAACAGTTCTGGATCAAATTGTCAGCAAGAGTAAATTGATACATTGATGGATGTCCATGTTCATCTGCTCCAGCTGGCCCTTTGTTTTTTTTGTTTTTTCAAACTGCTTCAAAATTATTTGATTGACCTGTGTCCTACTTGGGTGTTTTCTCATGTTTTAATGGGCAGTTCAGAAACTTTCAATGCAAGGAGTATTGTAAGCTGTTTATTTAAAAATCCAGACAAAATGGGAGTCACTCCTTTTTGCACAGCATGCAAAGGCTTTGGGACCATAGATCTTTTCAGTTATGCTTATAGGCTACTCCAAGGACCTAAAAGGATTTGGAGGCTCTCACAGAAGATGTAAGAACCAGGTATATGTCTTGATCAGGGTGGGCAAAATATGACCAGTGGACTGGATCTAGCCTGCCAAGTGATTTTTTTCCTGCTTGTGGTGAGTCCCTTGGCCCCAACCAGCTCAGGTGCAGGGGCAGCCCAGGCTGTGTGCCCCTGGGCATATAGAGGGGCTGGAGCAGCACCATGGCTGCACTCACTTCCCAGCAGCCTCTGTGATGGTGGCTCCTTCTGGATGCCACAGCTGCCAGCCCCAGCCCCACTGCCTGGGCACCCCAACCCATCTACCCATTGCCCTGCACCCACTGCCAGGGGTGAGACCTGTGCAGACAGGGTGCATGGCCAGGAGGATGGGATGAGACTGCAGGCGATCAGGGAGTGGTATTTGGGAGTGGGATAGGCAGGTGAGACAAGAATCATGAAGCAGGATCATGGGACAGTGACAGTACTGGATTGGGGTCTGGGACAGAGCGTTGGCACATCGGGGTCTGTGATCCACCATTGGCACGTCCCTGAGACGGGCACTGGTTCTGCAGGCAGAGATGTACAGTGAGCAGATCACAGCTGTGTCCTGGGCTCTGGCCCCATGCTGTCACTGCCCCAAGATCCTGGCCTTGGCCCTGGCCCTAGATGCCTGTATTGGTCCCAGATGCTGCTCTCCACCCACCTACAGCCCCATCCCATCCAACCAGCTGAGCAGGGAGCAGAGCCATTTAAGGAGTTTTGGTGAGCTGCTGCATGGTGGTGGGGTTGCTGACCTGGCCCAAGGCAGCTCACCAAAATTCCCTATGTGCTGTTTGGGCCCAAATAATTGCCTATCCCTAGCCTTGATACTACCCCTCCTCGAGGACTCTGCCATAACTTTCAGCGCAGATCCAATGAAGGTCAAAACATCTCCAGACAATTGTGTTACCTTCAATGATTTTGAAAACCACCATAAATAATTATTGAATAGTCAAAGAAAAGCAAGTATTAGAATATACTGCAAACACAGGCATGCACTGCAAAGGTCACCACTTAAATGCATAAGGTCTCATTGGTTTGTGGGATACACTAATCAGAAATGTACTTGTTCACTGCAGCAAGAATCAGGGCATGAACTGAAACCATAAAAGTTTTATGGAGCCTCTCCACAGATACTGTGTATTTTTGCCTTTGCTGTTCACAATGCACTTGACAGAACAAGCTCTGAGCGCTATGCTGGCATTTCCAAAGGATGGTTTCAAATTTAAATTATTCCAGTAGGAGGCTGAACCAATGACTTCCTTTGACAGCTTTACTGGTTCCTGCTTTAGTGGGAGGAATGGCAGTGCTCTGTGTAGTGTGCCAGGGGATGACGTATAAATCAGATATCATAAATATGCACATGTAGTGTACTTAATTGACTGTAAAATAATTATGCTCTTCTGTGTAATTGTTATACTGTGGAAGAAAGCAAAGCTTCTAAACACTTAAAAGAAAATGATTACGGGACCAGAATTAAGATATTATTTTCTCCTACCATTTACTGCAAACCAACAAAAGTTATTTGTTACTACATTGGGATTCTTTTCAGAAGCTGTTCTTGTTTTCTGGCCCTCAAGCCATGCCTCCCTCTCTTCCACTTCACTGTTTCAGAGGCAAGCTTGTTTCATATCAAGTTTAAGAACGAAATTATGAAATTCTTATCTCCACTGGGGTCTATGGGAATTTGCCATTGACTCCAGGGAAGCCAGGATCTCACCCAATAAGTCCATACTCTTCTCTTCCCCCTAGTGGAAAAATGTGGAGGCTTTTTGTTATTTTTTTCCCCCAAGTTTCAAATGTTGATTTGTTTAAACTGAAGCTTTTCACAGGAATGTACCAGGGTCAAATACATTTTCATCAGCAAGAATTTCTCAGCTCCAGAGAGGAGTTTCTGGTTAAAATAGGAGTGGACCCACACCACACCGCCCCGCTTGGTTAAGGCACTCATATGGGAAGACCTAGATTCCAAACTGTGTTCCCTCTGGTTCTCAGCAGGGTAAGTGTTCTAGCCCCCAGACTGGTAGGTCTGCTAGGATAGGGCTCACCTCACCTTTCCTGTTGTAGCTGTTTGACTTTGTATACATAGCTAAACATTAACTGGCCAAAAGGAGTAAAAGATGCAGACTCACAGAAGATCCCTGTGATAAAGCCCCTCACCTAAGATACAGGAGGCTCAGATTCAAGTTCCTGTTCCAATGAATATTTAGTTATTTATACAGGTGGAGTAGGTCCAACCAGACAGACTTAGAGAAGTGCATCCCTGAGTGGCCAGACAGTAATCCATACACTTAGGATGAGAGAAGGGCAGAGCAGGGATATGACTCTAGGGGCCAGATTCTATTTCACTTATTGGGCATGTATGTGAACGTAGGTACTGAAATGGGTTTTTATTCCTGAAAATCCATTAATATATCTACTTTTGTAACACATCATCATCTGACCCTTAGGACTGAGTCACAAGAAAGCAGGGAACTGAAAGGCCGGCCCATTTTTTTCATTAATCATTTTTAAGAGCTCAAGTGAAATAAACCAGAATTGCACTAAATCTACTTGCATGCCTAAAAGGTGAACTAGATCCTGGCCCTGGGTCCCATATGAAAGACGAGTGCCTTGACTACAAACATATTAACTGTTCAGGTATCAAGGTATTCTGGACAGTTCCTGCCTAGTTCTGTTCCCTTGTGGATCTATACTGATTCCTCTGAATTCATGTGTAGCTGGGAAGGCACATAAACTTCACCAGGTTTGGCTTTTAATTTTTCTTTTTATTATCTGCTACTGCTGTCTTAGAGCATGTCCAGATACGCAGGCATCTGCGGTTTGTGGCACCACAAACCTCTTTGTGGTGCCACAAACTGCACATGTTAGACTATGCATGGCACAGCTAAATTGCAGCATGGGGGCAAAATTTGCTACTGGGATTACCTGGTAGTAAAAAAGTACCCCAGAAAAAAAGCAGCACAATGCATGCAAAAATAGATGTGCTGGGGCAGATGTGAAGACAGGGTAGAAGGCAGCCCAAGGCTGCCTCCTCCTCCATCTCCATGTGCTGTTTCCCAGCTGGCTGGAGTGCAGGGTGCTCAGCATGGGGGGCTTCCTGCTGGCTAGCCCCAAGTTGAGGTACCCTGTGCCTCAGGAAGCTACCCTGGCATGACATGGAGCCCAGCTTGGAGCTGGGAAGTGCTGGGCACAGCCCACAACAAAGGGCACGTACAGGGGTATGTGGTATGGCACAAAGTAGTGGCACAATTTTGTGTCACTAGTATTTGTGCCATTGTAAGCACATGCTCCTGATTGTCTGGATACAGCCTTAGGAGACAATCAGCTTTGGTCACAAACAGAATCACTAACCAAGTAAGCCCTTGCCATGATAGTTAAGTATGAATTTGAGTTGAAGTATCCAGCAAGGAATTAATGTTCATTTCCATATCTATTTTCCTATTTCCTTTGGTTTGACATGTTCCAAGGCATTACTAGCCTGAATTTAATCAGGTTATTTTTAGTTGGTCAAAAGGGATCAAAGGAAACATACCTGGAGTCAGAAAACAAGCCCATGATGACAACAGGGTTTTTTTTTTTTAATGTTTTTTTAATTCCACCATCCTTCTCCCTCTCCCACCCTCCACTGGGGAAATCAGCAGAGGCTTGGAAAGGTTGAAAACAGTACTCAGCATACCTGCCCTTGCATCTATGAAACAGAAGAGGTTCTTCATTTTGAAGGGTTAGTTACACAATTATATTTTGTAATAAAAGCCATGGATCAATGTGATTTGGTTTTCTACCCCCTTCCATGCTATGAATCCTATTGAGGTGAAAAAGCAAGTATAAGTAGAGCTGTGCAAATAATTGCTTCTGTTTGGAGACTGGCCATCCCACTCCCAAATAAAAGAGGAAGAAAGTGCTTCTGGCCAATCTGAAATGGAAATATATCTCAGTGGGCTCATCTAGACATGCAAATGCTGCAGAGTGGATTTACTCTAAAGTAAATTAGTCTTCAGTAAATCCACCCCAGGCAGGCTTCTACATGTCCAGGGATGCAAAAGCAGATTTGCTGCTCCTGGCACCTGTCTGCTCCTGCCCCCTCCAGTCCTGGCCCCGGCAGCAGCCAAGGGAGCTCTAGGCTCACCCTGGGTGCTAGTCAAGGAGCTGGCAGGGACCACCGGGCCAAAAGACAGCTGTCTTCTGGTGGAGGCTGTCTCCTGGTAAGAGCTGCCTGCTGCCAGGGCAGGCTCCACCACTGGAGCCCAGGTAGGGACAGTGTCCCCCTGCCTCAGCAGCATGGAGCTCCCAGCCCCAGTTCCCCAATCAAGAGCAGGGGACTTGGAAAGAGCTGCAGGGGAAGGGGAGGCCCCAGACCCCTGCCCTGATCCATCACTGGGGCAGCTAGCAGTGAGCCCCCAGGTGGGTAGGGAATCCCCACCCAGCTGGGGGTTCACTGCTAGTTGTCCCACCAGTGGATTGGTAACAGGGCTGAGACCTGCCCCTATCTGGGACAGTTCCGAGCCACCCCCAGGCTGTGTGGGGAAGACTGCACGTGCAGTCTGGAGCTGGCTGGGGACTTGCCAGTGGTTACTGTTCAAGGGCAGGAGGACCTTACTCAAACTATTGAAAGCAGATTGTTCTTCATTGGACCTCCTTCCATTCCCCTAAATCATCTTCATCATAGAACCTGCATTGCAAAACATGAAGCAAAACCCCTTGTAACTCTTCCATGTGCAAAGGATTCATATGCTGGACAATGGTGGAGCCAGTACCCACAATTTTCCAATGTTTCCGGTGCTCCCTGCCAACCACAACAGAACAAAGATACCTCTTTTATACCAAACATCATAGAAACCCCTGCTGGGGTGATCTGCATGTAGGTGATAGGGAGGAAGAATTAGGAAACGAAGTAATAAAGCCATTGATGAGCTAGGTTCCTTCTGTGCTACCCCACAGAGAATAAGAACATAAGAACGTCAGAACTGCCACTTACGGAGTCAAACCATAGGTCTATCTTACTCAGTATCCTGTGCCACACAGTGGCAGAGAGTGGATTCTAAAATGGAGAATGAATTGGGTATGACCTGGAGTTGTTTTTTCCTTCTGTTCCTCTCTCACTTGCAGCCTCCATCATTTAAGGTATAGGAAGTTCTGATTCAGAGGCTGTATCCCTTACTCCCATGCTCAATAGCTGCTGATGCCTCTTTCCTCCAAGAATTTGACCAATGCCTTTTTGAATCTGCCTAAACTGTCACCTTCCACAACATCTGGTGGCAATGAGCTCAACACTTTATTTACACACAGTGTGAAAAAGAACTTCCTTTTGTTACTTCTAAATCTACCACGTCCAATTTTCATTTTGTGACCCCTAGTTCTTCTTTTGTGAGAGATAATAAATTTACTTTCTTAGTTTACTAATAAATACTCCCTATTTACTTTCTCTTCACCATTTAGTATTTTGTAAATCCTTATGCTTCCTCCCGCAAGTGTCTCTTTTCTAAAACAAATAAGCCCAGCCTCTTTAGTCTCTCCTGACATGGAAGTCCTTCTATACCGATAATCGTCCTTGTTGCCATTCTCTGTATCTTCTCTAGCTCTCTAGTAGACTCATCATGGATGTATAATGGGCATGAGGATACTTCAGTTTTGTTTACAATCCCCTTCTTAATCCCTAACATGTTGTTTGCCTTTTTGATGACTGCTGAGCACTGAGCTGATGTTTTAAGGAACTGTCCACGACTCCCAGATTTCTTTCCTGTGTAGTAACAGCTAACGTAGAGCCCATCACAGTGCAGGTAAAGTTTGATAGAAAATTATAAAAATGATTCCAGTCTGAAGATGTATTATCTTCTTTTGCTTCCCTTCCCCCTGGAGGGCTCTGGAGTGTCTGGGAAAGTGGGTTGTGCAGGACTCAGGTTCTCCAGGAGCTGAGTGTAATGGAAACTGCTGTGCTGAGGAAGCAGGATGTGGTTGGTGCCTTTCCATGAGTTAGCACAGCTCTACACAGACCTTCAGAGTCGTACTGAACTGTCTGTAAAGTTAGCCTTTTCACTGACAGCTCTCCCAGCCACCCTACCATCCTTTGAACATTTGGTAAAGCCATGACATACTTATGTTTGTAGGCCTGACATCTATCAATTCAGCACTTAAGAAGTCCTGACATCAGAACCTGTGGGATTTACTGGAGAGGATGCAGTACAGCACCCACTGAGGTCAACAGAAAAAAAAAAAAAAGATCATTGGATGTGGGATTGGATTTTCAGTCTCTATTCTTCCATTTGTTAAGATTCACATCATGCCAATTTCTAGGTAGTGATCAGTCATCAGTGAACACCTACTTTTTATAAAATTAAGTAATTCCCTTCTTTCTTTCACTAGGATCTCTCAGGGATTTCCTGAACCCATTTCATTTTTTTGTTTGCTCTTTTCTAAAAAAATCACAGTGAAGCATAACATGTCTGCTCATGCATGTGATAGTCCAAAATGGACAAAATGCAGCAGTCTTGAGCCTGTGCCAATATATGAAGCCAAGACAGAGAGTGCAATGGTATGTACTCATTGCCATTCTAAGACAGTTCCCCTGCACCTGTTTGTAAGTGTACCATGCAAAAAAACACACACGTGCATCAAAACAGCATTCCATAGCATGATAATTTAGTCATGATCCAAATGCCTCACTTTGAATGGACTCTGATTTTTTTAGACCATCTTGCATAACTGTGTATGCATCTACACAAAGCACTTCAAGTGCAGTAGATGAATTCTACTGCACATTAGCGCAGCGGGCAAAACCCATGCTAACACACTAATGTGCAGCAGAATTAGTTTACTGTGCATTAAAGTCACAAAAAAGCATGCACCGGCACTAATGCACAGTAGTGCTGATTACAGCGCATTAAGTTTAGTACCAGCAATTGCAGGTACTAAATTTAATACACTGTAATTACGGCACATTAATGAACATGTAGATGCATCGTGCGCATTGCAGTATAAACAGAACTGGGTTTCAAAATTCAATTCTCCTTATTCTGAGGTAGTGAAAGGTAAATGCCTCACTACATGGATTTCACATTCATCACTGTCACTTGCAGGAATTAGTGATCTGTTATCACCCTACAAAGTGAAATCGGATGAAAAGGTGTTGACAGTGAGGACAGAATTGCTGAGGGCGTTAAAATTACAAGAGTTCAAAACCTGGGCAAAACTGAGGGGCAACAGTAAATAATTTTCATGGAGTTATTTTTTCCATGGGATTATTTTTCATGGGGTTATTTTTCCCTTCCAAATTTCAGCATAACAGAATTGGAATTTCTTGTCAAATTTTCCATATTTGAAAAGTTTTCATTGTACCTAAGTGCATCTACTAACACTAGTTCCTTATTGAATTTCATTGCAGCGAAATCATCTCCTAGTACATTCAGCATCATGCATTTAATTTCCCCAGAAATGCTAAAGACAATTTGAACAACATTTAAAACACAACCTTTCATTAAGTTATGCTGCAATGTTTTAAGATCCTGAGTGCCTCCTGAGCTGCACTGAGCACCCACTGTTCCCTTACACTCTCAATGCAAATTGAAGATGATCAGTACCTTAGAAGAGTACATCCTTTGAGATCAGTCTCTCTCTCTCTCATACATATAATTTCTGGAACCAAAAGCATTGAAACAAAGTTGTCAACACTTTCTTTGAAATGTAGGCGTAGTTCCCTTCTGTTTGGTTTAGATATCTCAATGCAGGTGCAACAAGCTTCATTTGCTACGTAAAATAAGTCTCTCTCCTTCCAAAGATGATTCTGTTGACAACACAACTTTGGCTTAGGCTAGGTCTAGACTACAATTAAAACCGTGCCAGTAACACAATGTCATTTAGGATTGTGATTTTTTTCTTATTTATTTTCAGCACATCTTTAACACACTAACAAAAGCCTTAGTGTGGATACAAGTATATCAGCAACAACAAGGATGTACCTCGTTTTATTCCTTGAACTGGCAGAAGCTATACTGGCACAAGCACCAGTTGGCTGCCATAAGTTACATATATATTAAGTGGGCTTGCCAAAATAATTAGACTAACGTTTTTTACAGCGTGGAGCCTGGCATCTTCATAATTTCAGATTGGTAGGCAAGAGACTAGAGTGTAACTGCTTAAATGACTATCTCCCAAATACAAAGTAAAGCTATTTTCCAGCATTTCTCTTAGGGATTGATTTGGAATGGATTTTTGTCCCTGTAAATCTCTGTGGATCTGTTTTGTACTTCAAGGAGCGTGTACATGATTCATTTTTATTTTACCTATATTAACAATCAAGCCAACTTCATTGAATTTGTGCTCAATGCAAACTTTATATATGTCATTGGAAATGTGATGTTTGGTATAAAAGAGGTGTCTTTGTTCTGTTGTCTACTAAGCTTGCCCAAAGGCCCAAGTTAGGAAAACACATGAGTATATGCTTTACATTAAATATGAGCTTTCCATCCCAAAGCACAAGGTAAGCCTGTTCTTCACTTCTTTCCTTAATCAAGACCCATGGGCTTGCCTACATTTAAAAGGGTTTACTGGTAAAGTAGTACTGGTAGAGGTAAAACAGCAACTGCTTCATTGAACTTCATCTTATAATCAGCAAAAGAATACTTTAGTCAGTATAGTATAGTCCTGTTCCTGCAACAGTCTAAACACACCCAGGCAAAAAGACTTCTTAGAAATATATGCACATTTATACATGGGTTTATCCTGCCAGAGCTCTGTTGGCCAAGGGTGTAATTTTTTATCGCTTTTCACACACCTATCCCCTATAGCTGTGATGATAAAAATTTTCAGTATACATCAGGTCCAAGTCTTTATTAGCGGTTCACTTTTCACTCCCAAGCCAAGATGAAAACACCATCCCTTTACATCTGTAGCACCTTGAAATGCCTCAAAAATCATAGGCAGACATTGTCCTTTGGGTAAATATGATATCTTTTATTAGACTAGCTAAATTAGTTGGTATGTTTTATTCGACCAGGACATAAAATGTTCTATTAGACCAACCGATTAGTTGGTCCAACAAAAGATATCAGATTTATCCAAAGAACCTTGTCTGCCTATGTCCTTAGATCAACACGGCTACAACCAATACCCCTAAAAAAATCATGAAATTCCTCCCTGGTATACTTCAGGAGTAGAAACATTTGAAGTTCTACTAGGAAGAGGGAATGAAAGATGTAGAATAATGGTAGACCTATTAATAGGCATCGGTTGCCGTAAAGGAAAAGTGATTTTTTCTTTTGATTAATAATAAATCACGTTGGCCTTTCAGGAGACATCTTTTATGCTTCATATTTGTCACATATTTTAGATGATAGAAAACTCAAAATATAACCCATTAGCTTTGAGTACCGGAGGACATTAGGACAGCAGGCTTTTGCATATGAACAAAAAAAATGGCAGACAGACTTGATAAATTATTGGTCAAGGGGAATACGAACAGCCCATCTTCTCCATCCTCCAAATGCAATATTTTTTTCAAGATCAGGGTGTATGTCGAATGGAGTTCATAAAATGGAAAATGACACTATTTACTTTCATCAAATAAAATGCTGTCAAAATTTATGGCTCTGCACCTTTGAAATCTGTCTGAATGTTACCGCTGTTTTCTGTAACACTTTAACAGTCCAAACTAAGGGGGCTATAAAATAAGTTATGCCAAAAAAGTTTTTAAAAAACACGTAGCTCATAATTCAATGAGTAATATTTCATGGCTATGACTGCTGTGCAAAAAAAACCAAACCCAAACAATACTACTTTCTTCATAATTAGTGAAAGGAGTTGGATTCCTTTGGAAACACGTGGGAATACCAAACCACACCGTTAAAAGGATGACACCACTGAAAGTGTTGAAGAATTAAATTACAGACATAAACATATGCTTTTTTCTTCCAGGAGGTTTCTTGCTTGTGGTGTACTTTTCTGTTGCCACATGTCCCAAGACCATAAAGCTAAAGGTCCTCTTTGGAAGAAGTTTGGGTAACCTGAATAAAATAAAATATGACAGCCATACTTCTCAAATGGTCCATGTAATTTGGTTTCTTTCCTCCAAAGGCAGCGTAAGGGCCTTATTGCACATTTATTTTAGGCAGCTCCAGGAGCTCTTGACTTCTGAATTGTCCATACATGAACACCTGAAATTAGTTTTAAGCACACTTTAAACAGCTTAAAAGTTACACCACTCCAAGACAGGTTTAACTCTGATGCATATTACCTAAATTGCAGTCCTCCAGCCTCCCAGGACCTCCCCTACCCTCCTATTCTGTGTGAACAAATTTTCCACCCCTTGAACTCTGCTGCCCAAGGGGTAATTCTGGCACCAACCAAACTCCCTTTCCCACCCCCAAGGGGTTGACCTTCCAACCGCCAGGGGTGCAGCTCTGTGCAAACAAGCCTGCAGAGTACATGCCTGCAAGCCATGTTGCAGGGTATGGGTGGGTTCAGGAGTGGGTTCTAGCGGGTGAGTAGAGAACAAGTTAGGGGGCTAGATTGGGTCCCCATGAGCTGGGACTTCCTTCCTGAGTCAGGGACAGTAGTTCCCCCAAAAGTGCCTTCCCTAAACACTCCCACCTTCCAACCACCCCAGAAGCAAAACCAGCAACCTCCACAACCCAATCCCAATTTCTTAAGATATGAGATCTTTAATTTACTTCCTTTTAATTTCTTGTTACATTTTTTTTTACTTCTTTTTTATTTTGTCTTTCAGGGTCTGACTTCCTTCATTTTACTAGCCTTCCCCCACCCCTATTTCCTTTCCACCCCCCATTTCATTACCCATCCCCATCCCATTCACTCTCCACCTCACAGGTGGTTCATGTTCTCAACCCCCCTCCCCCAACTCATCTCTCCCCCCCACCAACCTAGAATAGACACCAGCCCTGTAGCAGCACCTCACAGCGGTAGCTCCTAATGAGGCCCCTGCTAACCAGCCCTCTAGTGGAAAGTCACAGCTGTGCAGGTGGGGGATAGTCAGAGAAGCTATTTTAGCCTTAAGGTGCAACTCCTCCAAACTTGAGCTAGCACTAGCAGCTCAAAGTGCTAAGCGTAACAAGGCCCTAAAACTAAGATTTCCTACCTGATCTGGAAAAATGATCATCTAATGTCTAGAACCATAGGGTGTGTCTATCTTAATTATCTTAGCTTATACCACGCAGGTATTTTTAATTATTATATTTTTGTTATACCTCAGTTCAGCTACCACACTATGCAGCTTCAATGCATCTGCTAGATTTTTTAGCATTAATTCACTGAGAAACCACTAAAAAATAATGCAATATCTTTTGCTCTCCTGTTTCCTCAGGAGCTGGAAAGAAGATGGATCAGGATGGGGCAGAATGAAAAATATCTAGTCAACCCACAGGCCTGACCCCTCAATGAAATGACTGCAGTGGCAGTAACAGCATCATAAATCAACCACATAACTTTGGACTCCTCTCATGTACATCTCCTATGTAAAAAAAACACTTGACCTAGGGCAGAGTCAGGGGCTGTGTAACCTTCACCTCTAACTCCACAGTGTCTCATTTGGCATGTGGGAAGATCTCCTTGTCTGTGTGTCCACATCCTGTGGAGCTTTCTTCCTGATCCCTGCTCTAAAGTCCAGATTGTTTCTGATTGTCCCCGTCAGAGTTTGAGGCAAGGAAACTGGAGGTGAGGGAGCAGGGGAGAAGTGGGGCAAGGAGGCAGAATTTGACAAAAATCTTCAAATACAGTATGTTATAATGAGAATCTCATTATATAAAAAAAAATCTGTGATCACAGGGGGAAGTACAAGAACTAATGGCCTGAAATGGCAACAGGGAAACTTTAGGTTGGATATGGGAGGAGGGGAGAGCAGTGCAGGGGGGGGAGGGGAAGGCTGACTATGGTGATAATTAAACACAGGGCCACATCACCTAGAAAGGTTATGGAGTCTCCATCACAGTAAATTCTTAGAGTACAGAGTAAACACATTTGTCTAGGATGGTGCAGACAGGGATAATCCTGCCTTCTGCCAGGAGATGGATGAGTTGACCTCCTGAGGTCCCTTCTAGCCCTATTGTTCTGTGATTCTGAAATGTTTGTGTTGTTAGTGATGGTAGTGGCAGTGGTAGTTTTGCCTATAGAGTTCTATCAGTAAATTAGGGCAGGCATTTTTCTCTTCCTGGAATATGCTACAGGAAATGTAGGGTTAAACATAAGAGGAGAGTATTCAAAAGAACTAACATTGTCCTAACTCTGCTCCTGTTCATGTTGATGGTAAAAACCATAAGGCAGAAACCTGAGGCCAATGCTGAGAACATGTGAATATCCCTCTGAAACAGGACATGGCCTCAGGGGCAGCTGTTATACCCCTTGGTGATCAAGCAGCTCCTGCCGTGCTCCAGCTCCTCAGTACCTTCCCTTTTCTCCTACTTGCCATGCTTTAATGTAGATATTGGTTCAAGGAAAGGGAGGCTGCTCCAGGTCCCCAAAACAAGCCCTTATCCACTATCTGACAGTGGGTTCCTCCCAAACCCCACCAATCCCCTCCCTCCACCTTCAAACACTATGTATGGCCCTCCAGGGCTGTTTGCACTAACACCCTTGTTGCCTCAAGGGCTAATTTCATGGAATTCCAACTTCCCCTACAGCCATGTCCATACCTTGCAAGTGTTACTGGTCATCACTTCAGTGAGGCACTTTGCCCGAAGGCAATGGCAGGCCACCACAGGCCTCTACACTCTCGTTGGAGCCCTGACCTTCCTGGCCACCACATGATGCAGGTAGAAAATTTATGCCCAATTAATTACTGCTCAGTAACATATGTGTAGATGCATTACTGCACAGTAATGCAGGAGATACGCAGCTGGGCCTGTCCAGACACTAAGAAGCCAGCCAGAGCCCAGCCCTAGGGCTCCTGCATGGCCCCCTCTCCTGCTGCTGGACTGAGATGCTCTCTGACAGCCCCTAGCTGCAGGATATAAAAGCCTGAAGCCATTTTGTGCCTTGGGGCACACATTCCAGGGAGCCTGTAGGAGCTGCATGCAGCTGCAACACCCCAGCAAGTCCCATGTGCCCCGCTGGGCAGCCTGCAGGCTATTTGCCTGGGCTGTCTACCTCCTGAGCTGCTGCCTGGCTATAGGTGAGTGTTGCAAAGGGCTGCAGTTTGCTGCAAAGAGCTTCAAAGGGCTGCCCAACCCTGTGATCCCACCAGAGCCAGCACATGCTCCCCACTGCTGCACACTCCCCACCTCTCTCTCTTTGCAGGACCATGCTGAAGTGCCTTGGCCATGCAGCTGCAACTCCCTGGCCATGCCTCTTCTGGGGGTGCTGATCCCAGCCCTCCAGAGCTGGCATCACAGGGCCAGCCATGCAGGGGCCTAGTCAGTCAGTGCAGGGCATGACATCCTCCTCCTCCCCCATGGCCAGCCCCAGCCACATCTGTGTGAGCCCACCTGTCTGGAGCCTCAGGGATCCAAACTGGACCCGGAAGGAGGTGCACACCCTTGTGGCACTTTGGGGTAAGAAGGACATCCTGAGGCAGTTTGCATGCCACATGTATCAGGTCCTGGCAGCTGGGATGCATGTGCTGGGCCACTCCCAGTCAGTGTGGCAGTGACGCATTATGGTCAAAAACCTCTGGGCCCAGTGGGTGGCAGTGATCAGCCACAATCTCCAGTCCAGTGGGGCCCCCAGGCCCATGCCCTTCATGAAGGAGCTGACCCACATCCTGGCACCCTGGGAGCCTGTGCTCATGTCTCACCCTGACACCTCCAGTGACACATCACCAGAGGAGAACCTCGTCTTCAGTGCTCTGCTCTGCACTCCTCCCCAGCTGTTGAACACACTGGCAGCCCAGGGAGTCCTGGTCAGTGGTTGCCTCAGCCTCGGCCCCACCCCAGAGCCACCCACAAGGAGCCATTGGCCATGCCATCATCAGCCACAAGCATCCCTGGCCTTTGCAACAGCCCCAAGACCCACAAGGGAACTGTCTGTGGCCAGGGTGCTGGCCACCTGCTGCTGGTCTTTCTGCCCTGGGCAGCCCTACCCCTCAGCCCCTTGCAGATGGAGTCAGGGATGGGATCAGACACGTGAAGTGTGTTTCAAGTTTGGGGAGTGGGGTTTTTATTGTTGGTTGGTGAGAAGGGTGGTAAAGGGGCATTGTGTGGAGCTGTGTTCACTGACGGGGGGAGAAGGAATGGGGAGGTTGTTGTATTAATAATGTTTGTACTGTTTGAACTTTGTGTGTTTCCTGGACTGGTGTTGGGGGTGGGCAGGGGGCAGGGGTGTGTGGGCAGTGAGACAGGTGGGCTGAAGCAGGGAGTGCAGGAGGATGGGGTCAGCTAGAGCTTCCCACAGCCAGTGCCAGGTGCCCAGCTGACAAGTGCATGGCTCTTCTGAGGTATGGGCAGGGTGGGACTCATGGGGCCTGCAGGGCCAGCATCATAGCCATCAGCAGCACAGGGCACTGCTCATGGCTGTCAGGGGCTAAGCTGGAGCATCAGGGCTCTGGGCGCAGGTGGCAGAAGCAGAGGTAGGGACAGCCATGACATGGGGAGGCAGGGTGGACAGGGAAGGAGATGCTGCATGCTGCTCCTGAACTGGGCATGCAGCTTCTGGGCAGGGGAGGGGCTGGACAGAGATCAGAGGGCACGGGTGTGCTTTTAAGATGGCTGCCAAGTGCTGGTAGCTGCCTCTGGCCTCAGCATGGCTGTCAAGTGCTGGCAACCATGTGAACACAGGCTGGAGCTCCCCCTGGTAGCCACAGGGGCACATGGCAGGCTGTTCTAACTTGGGACTAATTCTAGTCCCAGGTCAACTGCATGTGTAGATGCCGGCCCTATTCCTGCTTACTGTGCAGTAAGCTACTGCACAGTAACTTTAACGTGCAGTAAATGCACATGTAGACACACCCACTGAGTACTTTGATAGATACAATCAACTGGCATCCAGACACAAAAGAAATAATCCATCAGCACAACACGACCTACTCTTTCCACCACCACTACAATACAGGGAAAACTTTCAGTGCCTCATCAGGCTTTTGATATACTTTCAGAAAAAAGTGACATGGTTTCCAGAGACCTTATGGGATCCACTCTTGATTGGTTCCTCACATCTTTTCTCAGTATTTAAGTCAAAGGATATGCATCACTGAGCAATCTCAACACATCTGGATAAAGGTACTGTTGAGCTTCGCAACCCTGCCAAGCCCATCCCCCAATCCTTCACCCCACCTCCCTGTTTTCCAGATAATTTCTCAAGTTGTCAGACAAAAGTTTGTTCTGTGCAGTGTTCTGCAAACTAGTGAAAGCCTTCTGGCACAGAGAGAAATTTTCTTGACATTATATGGTATTTTCCTTCCAGTCCTTTGACTCCTGCTCCATTTATCCATCATGATTCCATTTATTAATAAGGTCAGTCAAGGGAAAAATTGCTGCACTTTCATCCAGCATGTTCCAGTTTAAGCAAGAAAGGATCTAAGCTCCAGGTAGTCATCTACAATAGTGTCATCCATCCCAGAAATTGGTTTAAGAGCCTGGGAATGCACAGAAGGCAAAATGCCTTCTTCACAAACTGTGGGAAGAGCAGTGATTGCAGCATGTTGGATAGAATCTGTTATTAGAAGTGCTATGTAACTCGATTTAGCTCTCTCAACCAGAACTCCTGAAATAGGCATGAACCTACCAACCTAGGGAATGATATTAATCTTAAGTCAGGTGATTTTTCACAAAAGGGTGAGAACTGGAGGACAGTAATAGAGAAACCTGTTGCCAATGTAGTGATGCTCCTACTGTATCTGTATATAGGATCATACGGAAGTAGAGCTAGAAGGAATCTCAAAAGGTCATCTGGCCCAGCCCCCTGCTCAAGGCTCTCTGCATCATGTCACAGTCCTAGTAAATGCACACTAGAGTAGGCATTAATGTAAGTAATGGCAGGATGTGGGAAGTCTTTTTGGAGTTTGGCTATTGTGTGCCTGGGTAGAAAAGACCATTGATGTGATGACAGAATAAAGAGTTGTTGCGGGGTGTGACAAGGCAGCAAGCCTGCCCTGTCATGGAGTTCTGAGGGGGCAAAGGAAAAAGAAGGACTTACCAAAGCAATGAGCCCAAGAGGGTAGAGATGATACGGTGGACCCAGAGCATGAAGGAGACAGGCAGAAGACCTGGATGGGGTGAAGAGAAAGTGGCTGCAGGAGAGGAGATTGCAGTAAAGAGTGCAGTGGATTGCCAGGAAGAATAAAAAGGGAGCCAGATGAGTAGACGGCTCTCAGAGGGGCAAGGGAAATGCCCTGAGGAAGATCCACGGGAGCACAGAAGGGCAACAACACACGGCTGAGAGAGGGGACCCTAGAAAGAGTCCCAAAGAGAGACTTACTTGCGAAACCAGAGAGGCAGGGCAGCGGAGATGGCCAGGCTGGTTAGTCTGAATCTGGTGGGCACAGGGTCCCATTGCAGAGATCTGGAAGAAGAAAGAGATAGAACTGAGTGGAAGTGAGTTAGGAGAGGCAGCTCCGTATACCCCTATACTGAAAAATAACTGTAGGGACAAATGGTGTGATGGTTTGCTTGGGACCCATGCAGGAAAGAACAGGGCAAGCAACTGAGAGAAAGGAAGTTCTGGGCAAGAGACAAAACAAAGTACTTTGAGAACTGTAGTTCCCCCAGGGGAGACTTAACAAAAATGAAGCTGTAACATCTGGTGTGGTAAGGACAGGGTATGGGGATGTTGGAGCCCTGCAAAGAGGAGTCAGCCTTCTGAACTTCAGATCTAACACCAACCTTATCTCACAGGACTGTGTTCAGTTTTTGTTACCTTCTTTTTCCATCAAAGTCACGGCAAGCAAGAAATAAAGATTACCCAGTTCATAAAAAGCAAGAGATTGCAATTTTATTTCGTGGGCATGGCTAGTTTCTCACAGGGGGAAAGACAGTGGGTTCAATTCAGAAATGCAAAAGAACCCAAACACCAGGCTAAAATTGGCTGGGGTAGGAGCTCTGATGTCAGTTGTTATACACAAGTCTAAACTTAGAAACTTGCGGCAATTTTCAGTTAAGAAATCAGTAATACTTCGCTATCAAACAAGGATACTCGCTGTGTCTACATGATGTGCTTTACTGAGCAGTGGACTAATCTACTGCACAGTAAAGTATCACTGTCTACACTGTAGGTACTTAAAGCCAAAAAGCATTAATTGCAGGTGGCAGAAGCAGAGAGGAGTCTACATGCACCCACTGTAAGGGTAAATTAATTTCTACATGCCAGGAGCTTAAATACTACAGTGAAAGGGTCATATGAGAGAAGATAATATAATGAATCAATGGAGTAGTAATAGGTCTGCAGAGGGCAGTGTTCCAATTTCTAGACATTTTGACCTATTTCAGGTATTTTAGGGCTCCTTTAGCACCTTTTTCCAAATGTAAGTATTCAAGAATTTCCAGGGTTTTTCTGGTGATAAGAATATTTTCTAAAATATTTAAGTTTCATTACTCCTAAATTGCCATGCTAATTTTTTCCTTGTAAATCCAGTATGGCTCCATGTACAAGCCTCTTCTTGATCCACCCACAGTGTGAGCAGCAAAGGATGTGTGTGTATCGACAATACATAGAAAGAACAAGCCACACAAACTCCATCATCCTAAACATTGTGAAAAACACAGAGTTTACAGCTGCAATCACTTTCTTAATACTAATGCAAGCACTCAAGCCAAGTTAGAAATACCACACTTCCCTCTCTTAAAATAGTTTGGATTGGAGCCCATCATTATTAACTGCATCTCACTATTCCAGCTAATAGACCTGCATTTAGTATGCTTGCTAATGGAAATATACTACCTGCATTTCCTATTGACGAAGAGATTGGGCAAAGATGAGCCACCAGCACCGCCCACACATGCACAAATTCATCACAAACTCCCTGTTTAATTTGACTGGTAATCAGCGTGGGTAGTTAGAGCCTGATAATTACATGGCATTGAGATGTTGTTAGCCAGATTTCTTTCATTTCAAGACACTTTATAGTCTTGCATGATGACAGGAGAGAGATTACAGCCAATCACAGCCCAGAAAGTGTATAATATTATCCTCTAAAATGAGAGTGAAACTTATCACTGATACAACATGGCCCAGATTTTCAAGTAGGTATGCAAATTAGGTTGGGTCCAGGAAAGATGAGCCTATATGTTCAAACATCATATACATTTCACCCAACAGGATACTGCTATGAATATGTATATACTTTAAAACATAGCTCATCTACATTGCCACTGGGGGCCAGCAAGTATATTAAGAAGCATGTAGCATTGTTTACATAGCCTCATGAGAGAAGTAAATAATTTTGTTTTAAATCATCTTTTACATTAAATAATAGTATTTAACATTGGTTTACTACCTAACCTCAGAAAAGGGCATTCTAAATTTAAGCTTCTTAGGCAAGGGCTCTCCGCACACCAGTGAAGTGCACCATACATAGATGACCTCTTCAAAATGCAGAGCAACACTAAAAGTAAGAATAGGGGAAAGAGGGAAGAATTAACCTGGCCAGATAAAACTCTAGGTTGAATTTAGGGAGGCAGAATATAGTTTAACAGACTCAGCAGATTCATTTGTCAGCCATTAAATTGTCCACTGCGCACACACAAGAGTTCTCTCATCTCGCAAGCCCTAAGACTGACTGTTTTTCCTTTTTCCAGACATGACCATTGCTGCAGCCATTACTTAGACTCTGCTTCACATCTGAGACACAGGTATAAGTGACTCAAATCAATTACACCTGCTGGCATTCTGAATACCAAAGAAGCCTTAAAAAGGTGCAAACAGCTACCTAGGCACATACTGAGTGTACCTCATTAAGCAAAATCACAAGAATGAACGCTGAGACCTGCTGCTCCAGAAAAAATAGCTAGCATTTAATTCACCTTAAGTGCTGCCATTAGTACAGAAGAAACTAGGATTCAGTGAACCGTCATTTGTACAATTTAAATGTCTGCTCATATAACTTTAAATGGCTCACACTACATCATTCACGCCAGTTGGAATTTGACACCATATTTAACATCCCTACTCTCATGAAAAATGCTATAGGAGTTTTAATGACCACACATGCCTTTTTATGTCCCATCAGAAAAGGTAGCACACAGATCAGCCTGGTGCCAACATTACCATATATAGAACACACATTCAAAACTGTAACAGAAGAACACCACAATGCCATTGGTAGCACTACTTCCTACACGCATTTATAATACGATCCACAGTTAATTGATGTCAGTGGGACCCTTTGATTTCAATAGGATTTGGATCAGGCCAGTTCATTTTGTAATTTCTGATGGGCATACACCAAGTAAGTGTGGTTTCAGATTGTATTTTTTCATGACATTAGTGTACCTGCAAGAAATGACTTTTGCAATTATCAAATGCTTCAGATTCACTCTGACATTTAATCAGCCACAAACGCAGTTTATTGCTTGATGTACTCAAGTGCCGCGAATATTATCCCTTAAATAGCACCTAACATCTTGTCTTATGGCTTAATTAGTTACTGTTAAGAGGCATTATTTTATTGTGTTCATGCTTGTCTAGATTTTCTATTCTCTGTAATTAAGAACTAAAATGCAGGGACGCACAGCATTAACAAAAATCAAAAAAGTATACACAACTTTATCCACCCTGTCAATTTTAGGATAAAGATATTCTTATGGAAAAATGAAAGAATAAACATAGGTTCTCAAGTAATCAAGAGTTTCTAATGTTACCTTAAATTATACAAATGAAGGTCAAGAAAAAAGTATTGATGGTAGAAAAACATGACCCTTTTGTAAAAGTGTAAGTCATGTATCAGCTTCTACTATTTTTTTAAAGTCCTACAATTTATTTAAATAGTATAGTAAGATGACACTTTGGCTTGACAGGCTATAATATTGGGGTTTCAAAACTGCCCAATGCTGGCCTAATTTTTCTCCTGTTGATTTCAATAACACCAGAGTCAGGCAAATGATGATGGCTTTTGAAAACCCCTCCCATAAATAATTGCTAGCAATATTCTTCTTGACATAGCAACAGTCTATACCTTGGAAGAATCTGAGAACCCTGTGCATAATAAAGCTGGGACATGAACAGTCACTGAAAGTGCATGTTGAACTTGCATTATTTGCCCTGTAGGTATTACATATAGGAAAGGATACAAAATGAGGCTCAGTCCAGCAAAGCACACAAGATAGAGCTGATATTTAATCTTAGAAGTAGCCCAATTGAAATAGAGTATGAACTTTATGCTCTTTGTTTGCAAAATACCTAACTCAATGGGCCCCTGATGTAGTTTGAAACCCCAAGGTGCTACCATGATAATGAAGTTTGTTGCTGGATCAGAGTATAACAGTATAAAACTCCCAAAACTCCCTTCCAGAGCTGTAACACACTAGTGTTTAACGTCTCCAGTCAGCAAAGCAATTTAACCTGGGCTTAAGTTGGAATTTGTAAGCTTTCTTGCTGTCTAGCTCTGCTTGAGGCTTCAAAATTCTTTTTGTAAATATTAAGCTTGCAAAAAAATCCTTTTCAAGAAAAACCAGAATAATTTGTAAATTTAGAAAGAATCTGACATATAGTTTTGTCTGAAAAAGGCTGAAAGATTTAAAATTTTTAAATACTTTTCTTTTTGACTTTTTGGAAATAGGGGAATAGTGGTTTCATTTTCAAATTTAAAATGAAAAAAAAAATAAGTTGCATGAAGACAAACCAAGATGTTTTGTTTCAGGTTGAGTGAAACATTTGAGTTGATCCAAAATGACCTGAAATGTTTTGGTGGTTCCAGTGGAAGGGATTGATTTTTGTTGTTGTTCTCAATACAAAAAAAACAAATATTTTGTTGTGATCTGAACAGAAAAATCCACTGTTGACACAGATCTGGTCTGAGAAAAGAACATCACCTAAAGCAGCGGCTTCCTACCTGCAATCCATGCTCTAGTCAACTATATCTCCTGAAGACCTGTGGAGCAACCCTCTGCTATCACAAGGGCTATGGGAAGAAAGTCCTTTCCTTTACAGGTTCCTCTGCTCCTCTGTGTTTAGTGTTGGTCAGTTTTTCCAGTTACTTGATTCTTCCTTCTAGTTTATCAACTGTCAGTGCCCACCCTGGAGCTTACACAACACCCTTACAATGGAGGTGCTTGATTAAATAAACTTAAAAGGGACTGTGAACATTTGTTCATCTGATTTTCTCCACTACTGTTCCTCCCCCAAATTCAGTTTGTGGTTAGATAAAGTCCTCACATTCTTGTAACTAATCGCGGATATTATTTTGTTCTCTCTCTCTTGCCTCTTTAGTTACAAATCATGTAT
Organism: Crocodylus porosus; assembly: GCF_001723895.1. NCBI lineage: Eukaryota > Metazoa > Chordata > Crocodylia > Crocodylidae > Crocodylus > Crocodylus porosus. Next base: position 29,363,259 of record NW_017728912.1, on the reverse strand, counting down.
TAATGGTTAGCAGCTAGGAAGATGTGATATGTCCTAGGACTCTGTAGGAGGGTTCACTGTGGGATACTGTATAGACCTAGACCTTTAAGGACATATCTGTGTGGAGGAAACTCTGCGGTTCTTCTTTCTATGGATTCCTTCTCACACAGCCACAGCATTCAGGACAGTGTTTGCTTTTAATAGTCCTAGATTATTTTTCTAATGTCAAATTCTCTGCACAATATTTGTTTTGTTATTTGGTGGCATGTAGTCTAATCCAGCCCCTGAATTCCTGTTGCAGAAAGTAATTATTTGCTCTTCCTTGCAAAAAGGAGAAATCATACAGGTTTTATTTTAAGAGGCTGATGAAGGAAAATAAGGCAGATATTTTCTTTTAATGAAGGGACTATTTTAAAGTTAGAACTTCACTTAGCTTTTCAAAAAACAAATGCAGAATGCATAAAGAGGCAATGTTAATTTCAAGCAGATGAATCCTCTAGAGATTGGCAATCCATACTGTATCATAATTAGTCAATTCATTATCCACATTACAAATATCAAGAATCAAGAGGTGAAGAGCATTCATCTCTTTTGCAATCTCTTCTGCATTCCAATTAATATTCATTTCTATTGTCTTGATTTTAGAATATAAATGTACTTAGTTTATCAAACCATAGCTAAACCACACATGGATAAAAATGGAGACATGCTGGACTAAAAATCTTCCAGTCAATCCTTCTGAAAACACTAATTTCTCCACCAGCATTACTTCCCTGATCCAACAAACCATTATTCTAATTTGTATTCTTCTAGTTCAAAATCAAACGAAAAACCAATTGAGCATCATTAAGTCCCATTTCACAGGGATAGCACAAAAAGGGGGTTTTATATCTTGGATGCAAATACATGTCAACCCCCTGTAGACTGTGTGCAGACTATTTGCCATGCTGATTGCTTTGATGATTTGCTATTAATCCCATGCGATTTGTCACTGAAAATCACAATTATCATATCTGCTGCCTTACTGGCTGACTCACTAATGGGACAGTATACTCAAAACTACCTATGGTGGTTAGGCACCCATCTCCTTTCAGAAGTTAACAGGGATTTGTAAGTATACATCTTGACAGATTTGAAAATTGTCACCCTCAGCTAACAACAGCTTCCCAGATAATCCCACAACATTTTTTCTTGTAAAATCTCAGGCAGACATTTGGGTGCATATTGCTGTTGGGTTCTCATTTTGCCATAATCTATGCAGGTGAAAATTGCTTTGTGCAAATTATCACGGAATTCAAATAGCAATGACAGGAAGCATATAGCTGAAGGGAACACACCATTTTCACTCACAGAACTGATTGCAAATACCTGTCTGCTCTCTTATCCCCAAACTGCCATGGACTTCCCATTCATGACACTGAACAGTGGCCTCATGTGTTTCCATGCCAGTCCCTCATCACTTCCATTCTGAGAAAAACAGCAGTTCTCAAATTATTATACCTGATAATAACTATAAAAACTTTTCAAATTTGATGCTGTTTCCATAATCTCACAAGATCCTTATCCAACTGATTAAATTTAACCAGTTTGTCACTTACCTCGGACATTAAACTTAACCATCGACAAAGGCCTTGGATAAAATGCTTCATACATGCCTAGCTTGGCTTTATAATCATCAGCCACATCTGTACCTTTAAACCTAATTTTAAGAAGGGCCTCACTGAACTTTAGTCACAAAAGAAACATCAGCAGGCACCAGGTTGATTTAAAGATTACTTAAATAATCCAAAATGCAAACATTACTGTTATACTTACATGCATGCGCACACACACACACACACACACACACACACACACACACACACACTATGTTTATATACATGTATTCTTGTATATTTTGCTCTGACGTAGAGAAAGTTGGGTAATCTGCTGAGAGTATCCAATTTCCATGCAGTACACTACAGTTACTATTTCAGCCTCTGCTGCTTGGAATTAAAATAATTAGACTGGACAGCCAAATCAAGGTATATACCAAAAAATGATTTACTAGGGACCCATGCATAGTCACAGGTATGACTTAAATCATACTTGTCAGCTTTAGCATTGCAAATTAAAGAGTACTGTATCCTTGTTATGACTCCTATCAATCAGCCTCAGTCTCCTTTGAGTTTCTAGGGGAATATTTCACTTTAGGGATAGATCTGGGAATTGAAACTTGCTCATATATGCAGGAATTCAAGAACTTAAAGCTATTTAAGGGGCTCAGGGAAAACTTCAGTTCCCATAATTCTCTTATTTTAGTGTTTTCCAGGTAACACAGCTCCCTGGGGGACAGAGCTGATCATCTAAGCTATCTGACCAAATAGGGAACACATGAAATACCAGGTTTCAGTTCCAGATCTTACTCTGCCTATGAGACATCTAAGCCTACTAGGCTGTTTGGTGTAAAAATGTGTGTATTTGCTCAGAAAAGAAATCCTATTTTGCCTGTGGAAGTGTACAACTCTCCTATTCCCTCAGTGGGAAGTCCAGCACACCCCACAGCACATAAGGACAAAGTTGCCTACAGGCAACCACTAGGAAGTATGAGACAGCTTTGAGGGAGGGGTGAACTCTTACCCCAGAAGAACCTGCTTCAGACTGCTCATAGCATGGTTCCATCACCTGGGGGTCCAATTCTGTCCTGGAGAGACACTTATAAGGAAGAGAAGGACCTACACCCCTGTAACCCAGTACATAGTTCTGCTTCTTGCTCCCAGGAGAGTATGTGCTTGTTATCCAAGGACTATTTAATACAAAATGCAAAACAAGCATGGGGATCATGGCCAGAACCCACCCTCCCCCCAGAGGAATGCCTACCTCACTGAGCTATAGAGTCAGCCTCTACCTTACATGCTTTCCTTCTGGTCTTATACCTCTTGCACTCATTTCTGTCTAGTGACCCAGGAAGGCTGAACAAGGCCTTCAGCTTCACCCAACTGAGAGCCAGGTGGTTAGCACACTTTCCTGGCATGCGTACATGGAACTTTAATCCTAGTAAGGCTAAATGATACTTGGTATCCAGCTCTCTCACTTCCTGGGCAAGTGCCCTTGTAGAACAGTGAAAGTCCACACATGTGCCATATGACTAGAGGTGAGACGTTTCTAGAGGGTTTGAACTCTCAAACTTGACGAAGTCATGGCCTGCTTTTAAGGTCTGGGCACGCGCAGTGTATAATGGTAACACAACTGTTTATCAATGTCGATATGTTAATTAATAAGGCAGTTCTTGTATTGAGTTGAAATAGTTTGAATTAATTGGTCCTTTTAAGTATTACCCAGGTTTGAATTTGATTGGGTATTGTGGAAAGGGTGATGATTGGACCATTGGGTAAGTGACAGGGTGTGTGATTAGAAGGCTCTAAATCCTGTCCAGAGCAGCCAGCCTGGGGCTCGGGCTCACTCTTGCTCTCGTTGTTGCTGGACCGTCCTGACTCCAGGCTCTCGGGGTGCAGGAGTTCATTGATTGCAAGTTCCTTGCTGTGACCTGGTCATTGGTAAACTGCAGTTGGGTAAAGTATCATGCTTTCCCTGTTTGAGGTGCTGAGCAGGGAAAAGCTAGAAATTGTCAGGGACTGTCAAAGGGTTTCTCCTGCTGCCTAGGCCCAGGGTGTTCTTGCTGCCATCTATGGTTTCTGGGTTGTCTGTGAAGTTGCAAAGCAGTTAACTGTGTAGTGACCAAAGCTCATTGTAATGTGTAGTTGACTGGTTGTGTGACCAGGGACATTGGGTTTGGGATGTGAGTCAGGTTACTGTCCTGTCAGGTATATTTTATTGTGTTGCAGCTCAGGTGTTCTGGGAATATTGCATCAGGTAGTTGTTGCACAGGTTTTGTTGTGTAATTATTCTAATATTATAGATTTCATTGATTTTTTTCATAGACATTTGGGCTGGAAGGGACCCCGGAGGATCATCGAGTCCAGCCCCCTTGCCCCAGGGGCAGGAAGTCAGCAGGGATCATAGGAATCCAGCAAGATAAGCATCCAAATGTGTCTTGAAGGCATTCAAAGTGGGTGCCTGAGGTGGCAGTCTGTTCCAAACTTCGGGGGCTCAGACAGTGAAGAAGCTCTTTCTTATGTCCAGCCTGAACTGGTCACAGCAGAGTTTGTGACTATTCGATCTTGTCATCCCTTGGGGTGCTCTGGTGAACAGACATTACCCCAGATCCTGACGAGTACCCCTGATAAACTTATAGGTGGCCATCAGATCACCCCTGAGCCTGAGCTTTTCCAGGCTGAAGAGCCCCATGGCTCTCAGCCTCTCATCATAAGGTCTGCTTTCCTGAACTCTGATAACATGCTTGACTCTCCTCTGCACCTTCTCAAGCTTCTCCACATCCTTTTGGAAGTGCGGAGCCCAAAACTGGACACAGTACTCCAGCTTCAGCCTCACCAAGGCCAAGTACAATGGAAGAATGACATCCTGGGATTTACTTGAGAATCATCTAAGGATGCAAGCCAGCATTTTGCTTGCTTTACTGGCCACAGCTTCACACTGAAGGCTCATGTTTATCTTGCGATCAGTCATGACCCCCAAGTCCCTTTCATCTGTAGTGCTAACCAACCTAGCACTGCTGAGCCTATAAGCGTGCTGCAGGTTTTTCACTCCCAAGGTGGAGAACCTTGCATTTTCCAGTGTTGAACACCATCAGGTTCCCGTCCGCCCATTTTCTGAGCCTGTCAAGATCCACCTGGATCACCCTCCTGTCCTCAAGTGTGGATGCTTTACCCCAGAATTTGGTGTCATAGGCAGAATTGGCCAGTCTGCTTCTGACACCAATGTCCACATCACTGATGAAGATGTTAAATAGTATAGGCCCTAAGACAGAGCCTTGAGGGACCCCACAGGTCACAGCGCACCAAGACAATTGGCTCCCATGGACCACCACCCTCTGGGTCCTACCACAGAGGCAATTCCCCAGCCAGGAGATCGTGGTGAGGTTGAGGCTGCAGTTAGCCAGTTTAGCCAAGAGGTGATTGTGGGATATCAGATCAAAGGCTTTTTTTAAAGTCAAGATATAGAACGTCAGTCTCTTCCCCCTTTTCCAGGTGATAAGTCACCTGGTCATAAAAGGAAATGAGATTGGTCAAGCAAGACCTACCTGCAACAAACCCATGCTGGGTATCCCTCAGGATATTGCCTTCAGCTAGTCTGTTAAGGATAGATGCTTTGATAATCTTTTCCAGGACCTTCCCCAAGGTAGAGGTCAGGATGATGGGCCTGTAGTTAGCCAGATCTACTTTCCTCCCTTTCTTGAAGATAGACATGACATTGGCCCTCTTCCAATCATTGGGCACTTCACCAGAGCGCCAAGAGCTCTCAAAGATCCATGCCAGGAGCTGAGCTATGATGCTCACCAGCTCCCTGAGTATCCTTGGGTGTAACCCATCAGGGCTGGCTGACTTGAAGGTATCCAGCCAGTCAAGGTGTTCCTTCATGAGGTCAGCTTTGATGGAGGGTAAGGAATCTCCCTCACCCATGCCTCCCTGACCCACAGTGGGCAGGGGCGTCCCATGGGACTGGTGAAAAACTGACACAAAGTACATATTTAGCAAGTTCACTTTTTCCTGGGCGTCAGTTGTCAGTTGCCCCATCTGGTTCAGCAGGGGTCTAACGTTGCCCTTGCTTTTCCTCCGGCTCCCCACATAGCTAAAAAAGGACTTCTTATTTTCCTTGATGTTTGTAGCTAGCTGGAATTCCATCACAGCCTTGGCTTTCCTGGTTTGCTTTCTGCAAGTCCGGACCACAGCAGAGTATTCCTCCTTGGTGGCATTTCCAGTCCTCTATCCTTTGTCCTCTATTCCTTTTAAGACATAGGAGGTCTGCCAGTTCCCTATAAAAGCCTAAGTCTGTCTGTCTGTAATTGACAAACAGGCAATCAGAGCACAAAGAAGTGTTCTGACACAAGGCAGCCTGCTGCCATGATGGTGGGGACACAGTGGATGGAGCGGGGGTGGGGGAGAGGATCACCACCCCCCCACACACCCTGCTCCCTGGAGGTGGCAGCAACAGAGTGGACAGAAGCACCACCCCAGAAGTGCCCCACCACCCCCTCCCCCACCCTGCTCCCTGCAGGTAATGTGGGGGAGGGGGAGAGGGTCCAGGGTCAACACTGGGATGGGGGAGGGAACAGGGGGGGAGTGGAAGGGGGAAACAGTGGGCCAGGGCCTCTCCCTTGGGCCCAGGCCCACTCCTTCCCCACCACCCTCCCCCATGTCATCCCTGAGCCCACTTCTCCCATCCCCAAGCAGACCTGATGCAGGGAGAGGAACAAGCAGCATGCTGTGGCATCAGTGGTGATAGTGGGGCCACGGGAGGACTAGGCCCAGGCCTGACATGGTGAGGAGGAGCAAACCCAAGGTGAGGGAAAAGCCAGCTCACCATGGCAGGGAGGGGGGACAGGGGGCCCTGCCCATTCTGGTACAGCCCAGCCCAGCTCAACATGGCAGATGCGGGGGCAGGGGAGGAGCAAGCCTCCTCTCCCCATCGGGCCAAATCCCATGCCTCTTGCACCCCCGCAACGGCCCTGAGACCTCTCCTCCCATTTCCCCCCACCACTGCCAGGTCGGCCAGGGCCAGCTGTTCCCCCCACGCCTCCCCCCACGATGGCAGCCCAGCTTCTCTCCACCCTCGGACCCAGTCCTCCCCTGCACCAGGCCCGGGCCCAGCTCTCCCTTCCCCCTGCCACTGTGGTGGGGAGCTGGGAGCAGGCGTGGACCCCAAGTTGCAAGAGGGAAGTGGGAGTAGGCCCAAATGGGGGGGGGCCCGGGGCTCTGCCCCCCCTGCTCCCCCCCCATCATTCTTGACGGGCAATTGGCTAGTTGTAGTATTATAAAAGCGTAAGTCTGTCTGTCTGTCTGTTTGTCTGTCCGTAACTCTTTAGTCGCATTCTGATTGGCTGATGGAAACAGCCAATCGGAGTGTTCCAAGCATGAGGGAGCACTGCCATGATTCCAAAGCTGCACTGAGGACCTAACAGAGGGTGGGGGAGCCGAGTCCAGCAGCTCTGGCCTTGGCTCTCCTTCCCCACTCCCTGCAAGAAGCAAAACAGTGGCAGCATGGGGCATCAGGTGGTGGCACTCCATCTCAGCCCCCTCCCTCTCCCTGCCCTCCATCATTCTTGATGGGAAATTGGCTAGTAAAGTTTATATTGCTCAACCTACCTGTGCTGTAGTGTATAGCTACTCTTTCTAACTCTGAGTGGGGTCAGGCAGTAGATCAATGCTCAGGGAAATGAACTTACTTTAATGGCCCAAACCTGACTACCTGTGAGTCATAAAAGATTAAAGACCCTCTGGATTAATTAGTTAATTGGCATCTCCATGGGTGGCCCTTCACCCTGATCATAGAACTATTAGGCAAAAAGTAAGTCCTCCACTCCAAATCCTTGTATGACTAAGGTGCTTAAATCTAAGCTAAAGAGTATGGTTTTCTAGGGACTTCATCATGGTAGTATAAGATTACACTTAGATACTTTGGGCCAGATCCTATTCCACCTAGCAGGCACTGAAGTGCTACTTAGATTTCAAAGACCAGGACCTCTTCTGTGCCCCAGACACACAGGTAGTAGTAGTTAGTGCCACCTACACAGATTTCAGTCTAATGTTCCCTGTATATAGGTAGGCTACTGGAATATGTGTGTTTGATGGAGGTGGAGGAATTTGGCATCTTGTTTTAAATAGTTATAAGATAAAATACAGTATATAAACATTGTTGGGCAACCCCTCTCAGGAAAGTGCCCACTTCCCTGAGCAGGTGCCAAGCTCAGCAGGTGGGGTAGAGGTTGCTGGTGGTTGTATTCCTGTTCAGGGAAGTAGGCAATTTAGGTTCAACATCATTTGCCTGAGAAGCATCTCAAGGTATCCCACTTTCTGAGCAACTGCCTTAATGACTGAGCTATTGGGCAAAACATGATCACCAGTAACTTGCAGTTGCTTGTTGTGGTTCTTCACCAACTAAAGGTCTGGGGACCTGTGCATGGAATTTATGCACACATATGGAATGTATGTGCCCTCCCAGATGAACTGGGATCACCATGGAGAATGAGTGGACTTAAGACTTTAAGGACTTAAGGCATCTAGGTGGCTGCATTGGATATTTTCTGGGCAGATCTAATTCCACAAGGTGGATCAGGAACTAAAATTGCATAAGTAGCCACATCTGCATCAGGGAGATAGACTTCGGCCTGTGTCATAGTTGTCCACTTAGACCTGTAATAGGTAGAACATACTCCTGTTCTTCAGTACCTAATAGATGGCAAAAGATATGGGTTGTAGTTTGCTGAAGGAAAAAAGTATCCCAAATGCCTACCAACTGGAACATTTCTGTGTCATTTTCTTCTAGATAAACATGGGAGAAAAAAGTGATGGTTAAATGGGAAAGGGATTTGGAAATGGGACATATCAGTGAGATGTTATGCAGTGTGTAAGGACCAGCAAAGATAGGTTTTATGAACAGCAGACACAAAATAGAACAAGATTACATTTTAAAATCAATGTCAGAGGACTGATAGGCTTGCAGAGTTCAGCAGCCCACCTCTCAGTGCACTGACATTGATTTTAAAATGTAATTTTGTTCTATTTTGTGTCTGCTGTTTATAGAACCTATCTTTGCAGGCAGGAAATGCCAAAATGAAGTCTGCCATTTATAGAACTAAAATTAAGCATATGCTGTTTATAGAACCCATCTTTGCAGGTGGGAAATGTCAACATGCATACTACCCATAACTGTGTCCTTACATAGGTGTATTACAAGGCAATCGTTAATTATGTTACTGTATCACACTTGTCATATTACATGGAAAACTATATCTAGTCAGAACGTGCACAGACAGGGATCTTGAACTATTTTTCCCTTTGGAACATGTATTGATATGCTGATTTCATCCCTATTCTGTACAGAGTAAGTCTTTGGTTTCAGGTGGTCAGATGTCCCTCATTATTTTGGGTGATGTTGTGCCATTAGTCACTGCCTTGTGCTGAAGCACATAGCTGTGTAGTTCAGTCTGGCAGGGAGAGATCCACAGTCAGTCCTTACCACGCACACATTACATTCCCCAGTGTAGCCCACTTCTGCTGTTATGAGACATGCCTGCCCCGCGTAACATTCTAGCCCCTTGCAGGAATGGTGGGGCCATATAGACAGCTTGAAGAACTTAGCATTAACCATTTGATGTCTAGCTGGCAGCAAACTTGGGATCTCTAGATCTAAACATGTGAACTTTGACTACCAAAGGTAAGACACTGCGGTGTGCTGCTGAATGCGAATAACCTCTCTGTGTGGCTCTGCCACCACTAGAACTGTTATACTGGCCGTGTCTACATTAGACGCTTACTGCGCAGTAGCTTGTTACGACTGCACAGTAGCATCACCGAGCACTAACTGTGACATGACACTACTGTGCAGTCATAACAAGCTATTGCATGGTAAGTATCACTAGGCAACCATGTTGGCACACTACTGCACAGTAACACCAGTTATGCAAGTTATAACACTGGTTATGCAACATGGTACTTGGTTATGAAGTACTAAATGGCACTTGGTATCAAAGTACTAAATGACTGCACAGTAACAATTGTGCAGGCTGCATCTCATGTAGATGTGGCCACTGAGTGGATGTAGGTTACACCCAGTCATTAAAAGTGGGACACAAATTGTCGCAGAGTGGATCTGAGTTACCCTCACTGGCACATTATACTCCACTTCTGCCTTACCCCATCCTTGACAACTTACTTGCATGGACTGTGCTTTCTCCTCACCATTAAAGCTGGAATCCGGGGAGATCTTGTCCTCCCACACTCCCCACAACCATTGTGCAATATCAGTTCTGAGGAGACAGCCAGCCAGTGGTGAAAGTAGCTCTTCACCTTCCCCTCCCCAAATTTCTACTGGGTCCTAGAATCAACACAATATCATTGGCATCAACCAAACCATGTGACACTCACAGTGATCCTAAGTCAGCTCACACTTGATCCCAGCACTTCCCCCTCCCCCTGTATACATAAACCCACATGTATTATGCAATTCCATGTTCCTTCCTGCAATCACAGGAAGAACATTTCCCAAATTCATAGATTCATAGATGTTAGGAGATGGAAGGGACCTCATGAGATCATTTGCTCCAGTCCCCCTGCACTTGGGCAGGAAAGACTATCTCTTCATTTGCACCAGCTACAAGTTTACTTGTATGTTTTTGTCCTTGAAAGTCATATTCAAATGGCACCCTTCTGAATATACACTAAAAGTTCTCCATCACCAGAAGATAGATGGCTCAATCAAAGAAATAGATATGGATCTGCTTTGGTTCTGGATAAGAACTAGTGAAACACACATTAAAAGTGTTACAACTTTTCAACCTGAGCCTGGATCACCCGATTCAAGTGGTGCTACTCAAGGAAGGGACAAGCATGTGTAAAGCCAGAGGCTAAAACAGTTACATATTGTCTTGACACAGAAGAACAGAACTTTGGTATCTTTCTCAAAAGCCTTTTGCAGCTCAAACACACACATAAGTAATGAATGCCCATTGTGAGAGCTCAGATAGTTTTTAGTTTATACTTGTCTTGCAGAAATCTGCCAGTCATTTAATCCAGATGGAGAACCTCCTTCCTAATGCATAACTGCTACCTACCCGCACTGTGCTAGGAACCCAAAACCAACTTATTCCCCATTCATGATTTCAGCATAAATGTGATTGGGGCCAGATTCTATTTCACTTATTAAGCACAAAAATGGATTTAAGTGCCAAAGTGTACTTCTATTGCCCTCTGCTCAAGATCCTGAATCACTGGTTATCCAACAAGTAGACATGGGCTTCTCCTCCTCCCTCCTTTTATGATCTAATCTAAAGAACCAGATGATGGTGTGTTACAGAAATAAATACACTAATGGTTTTTTGAGGTCTCAGGTAGGGTGGAAGAGAATCACACTAGTGGAACAGGATCTGGTTCTTAATGTCTGCCTTACACTTCCATTTCCTGGAATCGAATGATTTATTAATAATCTCAGCTTTTGTTTCAAACAAAGAAAGTCTCAATTTCTTGCAGGGTGTGTCTATCTATTTCACTTCCATACCACAAGCAGAACAATCTGCAGAAAGCTGGCCTTGTACACTCAGTCCTCCTCTGCACACACCAAATTCCAGGTGTGAGGCAATGCAGCTACCTGACAGCCGCCTTGAGCACATGCCTAAGCACTGTTTTCAGGTTCTCCCTCTCAGGTAAGCTTCTTGGCACATGCTCAGAGGCACTCTAAATCAGTAACACTGCCTCCTTTCTAGAATTTGGCATGTACGGAGCATGAGGGAAGGGGCAAAGTGTTTCACAGTGGCACTCCCACAGACAGCACTAACACAGTGAGACAGGCCTAGAGGACAGAGGATACCTTGAAACCATGTATCTTAAAGACCCAGATATGAGCAGGCAAAAAGAATGTCACGTTTGCTTTAAATCTCATGATATTTAAGCCAATCTTGTCATTTGGGGAGCTGAGGGAGCTGAGTTGTGACTCTTGAGTATTTGGAGCTGGCAATACTTCTTATTATCCTGACTGCAACTACCACTTAGAAGTCCTTCCATGACTTATTTAAAAAGGGATTCTTGTGTCTACTCACCCTTGTATAATTTTGGAAAGTAAAACGTTAAGATTGCCAAGGTCACTGTGCCCTAGCAGACAGAAACACATTCCTGTTTATTGCCAATTGGTCCTCCCTACCTTGCTTTCAAATCAATTGCCTTACAGTAATCTAAAATACAAAAGAGTGTTTGCAAAACTGTCATTGGGCACTCTCAGCCCACAATATGTTTGAGAGGCATTATTCATTTATGGCGACAGGATGGGTGAAGCACTAACCCATCCCTCCCTCCCCCACCCAAGAGCTTAGCACCAAGAGGTACACAAAGGGGCATTCTGTCTCAGGAAGGAAGACTTCCTCCCAGATCTCCTTGGCATGAATAGGTAGAGTGCCATTTATTTCTTTTCTCCCCTATGTACTATCCCTGATCAGCAGAGCCACAGAGGAATGGTGGGGCCATTTGGCATGCTGTCACTCTCATAGAGAAAATCAAGTGCAATTGTCCTTACCTCCTGTCAGCAGAAAAGGAAGTGGCAATAGTTCCTGGCCTTTATACAGGTTTATTGTGCTCCCGTAGGATTTCATGTATTGGTAAGAATCAGGTTCAGTTTGACCCACTATGCCTGGTGTCCTGGCCTATAATTGATGGACAAAATTCAGTATTTTGGATTTTTCTTAGAAACAATGCATGGCCAAATACATTTCAAATTGCTAATCATAGCCTTGTACTATGTTGAATGGGGAAGGGTTACAAAGCCTACAATCGGGTGATCCAGGCTGACTTGGACAGGCTCAGCAAATGGTTGGCTGAGAACCTGATGGTGTTTAACACCAAAAAATACAATTTTCTCTACCTTGGGAGGAAAAACCTGCAGCATCCTTATAGGCTCAGCAGTGCTATACTGGCTAGCACTATGGAAGAAAGAGACTTGGGGGTCATCATAGATCACAAGATGAACACGAGCCTGCAATGCGATGCTGTGGCTAGTAAAGTGACCAAAACGCTGGCTTGCATCCATAGATGCTTCTCAAGCAAATCCTGGGACGTCGTTCTCCCATTGTACTTGGCCTTGG
>NW_017728912.1:29316110-29350145 GCF_001723895.1 Crocodylus porosus | reverse complement strand
TGAACATCTTCAAGAGCAAATTGGATGCTTATCTTGCTGGGATCCTATGACCCCAGCTGACTTCCTGCCCTTTGGGTGGGGGGCTGGATTCAATGATCTTTCGAGATCCCTTCCAGACCTAATGTCTCTGAAATCTATGAAATTGGAGGCAACATTGCAAGGTAACACTAATGAGCTAGGCTGCCTCTGATGTCCTCAACTGGGCACTCATAGTGTACCAGGGTATAACAGGAGTGCTGGTACATACCAATAATGCAGGGGATTGTGGCAGTACCTCTGAGAACTGTTAATGAATGCTGACAAGCGCTAAATAGTTCAACACATTCTGGCCAACTGTGTTGGAAGGGGACATTGTACAGTGTGTAGTCTCCCAAAAATTAGGCTTCCTCTGTTTTTATTAAAACAATCCTGTATGGCATATTACAGACAGTATCCTCTCCATCACTTTCAAAAGAACAAGAAGAGATTCTTTCATTTAATTTTCACATGCAGAATGGTAATGTTTCCAAAGAAATGCACTTAACATGCAATTCTACATGGTGATGTGCTGTGGACAGAGCTCATTTAGATGTACATTTATCTAACTGAATATTTTCTACTGACAGCTGAACTAAGGTTGTATCATTTGGCCAACATCCAGGTGTGAACTTGTGAAGTAATATAAGTGTCATGTTCAGTACACTCATGAGTCCTGCAATAAATTTACAAAACTGTATCTTGCAAGACTGACACAGACTTAGGAGAAGGGCTCTGATTGAGCATTAATGATCTGCATTTTCATTGCCTTTCTTTGAATTCCCAAGGCCTCATTTATGTGATGCCAGTCAAAGATGTTTCTTACTATTGTAATTTTTGTTTTTTGCTATTGGTAGTGGGAAATAAGAACAATAAAACATTAAATTCTCTCCCCACCACACCTTTGAATCCAATTTCTGACACCAGTTACATACAATTATTAATATATAACATCTCTAAGGAGGAATTTAAAGACAACTTTTGATAAAATACATGTAGAAACAAAGCAATTTTTTTTTAAATTAAGACATTGTGAATATCACCTCTTAAGTGGTCATTTGATGACTATTACTAAGCCTGAAATCCATACAGCCAAAACTGAGGCTTAATTCAAAATCTGACTCTTGGTAAATCAAGGATCTGTACTTCTATTCTGTCTCCCAACTAAGTCTCCCACATCTCTTCTGGTGCCAGGACTACAGCTTTGCATAAGAAAACACTAGACCAATTTTTCTTCCATCACCAGGCATCTAATGCTCATTCTTCATATTAAACCTTCCCATCCTCCTCTGTTCCACACAGGTCAATCAGAAAGGACATGGTTGTGCAGGGGATCCTGAAGAAGAGGAATAAAGACATATGCAAAAAAGAAGAGTGAAGTAGGTGGGAAGTTTAATGCACACTGGCAAAGAGCTTTCAGGGGAGCAGTGGTTTCTAATGTTTTCAAACAGCCAGGGACACAAAGTGATCAAAGGAAGATGCAGTTGTAATGTGTTGGAGTGGTTCAGCATGACCTCTGTCCTCTGTCTGGTCAGCCATGTTCCTGGGTCAACAGAGCTGGAAGAAAGACAGAAGGAAGAAGGAAGGAAGTCTGAGATAGAGATGCCCCACAATGTTTTGCTGATCCTTCTTTGTGGGCATGTCTACACATGTACTTGCAGCACAGTAAGCAGCCTTTACACCAGTATCTACATGTTCAGGCATTACAGCATAGTAACTGTGTGTGGACTGACTTGGGACTAAAGTTAGTCCCAAATTAGCCTACACATACAGGGTTACTGTGCAGTAAGATGTCTACACGTGCCTTACTGCACAATAACTACTTGGGTGTAAATTTGCTACCTGCATTATCCGCAGACTGCTATCTTTCCCTGGGCATCTAAATGTCCTACTTATGAAACTTTCTGCAGTAAAAAATGCTTACATTAAGTGCCATCCCTGCTTCACCAAAGTGTTCCCCACAAGAGCTTCAGGCTAGAATCCAGGCCACTCCACAAAAAGGATGTGGAGAAGCTCAAGAGAGTCCAGAGGAGAGCCATGTGCACGATCAGAGGTGAGGAAAATGGACCTTACGACAAGAGGCTGAGAGCCATGGGACTTTTCAGCCTGGAAAAGCGCAGGCTCAGGGGCGACCTGATGGCCACCTATAAGTTTATAAGGGGTGTTCACCAGGACCTGGGGGAACGTTTGTTCACCAGAGCGCCCCAAGGGATTACAAGGTTGAACAGTCATAAACTCCTGCAAGACCGTTTCAGGCTGGACATAAGGAAGAACTTCTTTACTATTCGAGCGCCCAAGGTCTGGAATGGCCTGCTCCTGGAGGTGGTTCAAGCACCTACTTTGTATGCCTTTAAGAGAAACCTGATGTTTTTCTTGCTGGGATCCTATAACCGCAGCTGACTTCCTGTCCCTGGAGCAGGGGACTGGACTCAATGATCTTCCGAGGTCCCTTCCAGCTCTAATGTCTATGAAACCTATGAAAACCTTCTTGGTCACACCAGGTTTCTCAAAGTGGTCATCACCTAGCTGTCCCTGCTGAGAACCACAAGGGAGTGGAAGCTGCTGGGACATGAACCCTTTCTGAAAATATGGAAACATCTCTCAGGTGCAAAACTAGAAGCTGAGCTCTTACAGGGAAACCACTGCAGCTCTGTATTTGGGTAGGAAATGGTCCCAGCTGGCAAGGAAATGAAGAGCTTCAGATGTCAGCTGAAACTGCAGTATCTTTGGATTTGGAGTCTGAGCATTGTCCTTTACCCCTTTCCTTGTGCATCATCTCATTCCCCCTGATTCTTCCCCATGGATCCCTCTGCTGGCTGAATGTGGCATTGTCTCCTTTCTTTCAACCAGTGAACAGCATTTGTCCAGGCAGCACTAGTCACATGGGACAGCTGCAGCTAAGGGCCTTACTACATATTGGACTTTATGCTGCTCAGATGTTGATAGGTGTTAGTGCTAGCTCGAATTTGGAGCAGTTGCACCTTAAGGCTAAAAAGCCTTCTCTGACTGTCCCCCACCGGCACATTTGTGACTTGCCACTAGAGCATCTGGTGAGCCAGGAAAGGCTTCTATGTCTGCTCTAAGTGGGCATGTGAGAGGTGGGCTTGAGGGAGGTGGAGAGGGAAGGAAGTGGGAAGTACATGAAGCTGGGAGACAGAGTGTTAATGGGGCAGGTAATGAAATGCAAGGTGGAAAGGAAATGGGGAGGGGAAGGGTGGTGAACTGAAGGAAGATAGTCACTGAAGGATAAAATAAAAAGTAAAAGGAAGACAGTAGGATGCTGGAGGACTGCATCTTGGGTTTCTCATCTGTGGGAAATGGCCAAACATTAATGGAACATAAGCTGGGTAAAATGGATGAGAGATAAACCTGCCCCAGCATAACTTTAAGCCATCTAAAGTTCACTTAAAACTGGTTTTATTTGTTAATATGTGGACAAACCAGAAGTTAAGAGCTCCAGGAGCCACCTAAAATTAATGTGTACCAAGAACCTCAGGGAGCTGCTGTGGGGACACAACACAGTACTTGGGGGACTGTTACTTGATTCCCCTTCCCTTTCAGCTCCTTAGGGACTGTAACTCCCTTCCCCTTCCCTCTCTTCCATCATAGACTCACTGAAGAGACACAGTTCTTCCCCCATGGGAAAGCTGCAGTCCACCCCATGTTCCCAGAGTATACACTTCTGACCAACACAGTTGTGGAGGGGAAGGCAGGAGTTTTTAAAACAGTACCCAGTGGAGCAAGAAGAATAAAGATAATTGTATTCAACTGAAGCTACAGAGGGATTTTAAGCAGTCTGAAGCAGTGTGTAACTTCCAGCAGAATTTAACCAGGGGACCAAGTCAAATGGACCATGCTTTCTAACATCCACCAGAAGTCCTAACATCACAGTGTTGGGACTCACAATACTAAACCTAGCATCCAAGCGTGCTGTTGGAGTAATAACTC
Source organism: Crocodylus porosus (assembly GCF_001723895.1). NCBI lineage: Eukaryota > Metazoa > Chordata > Crocodylia > Crocodylidae > Crocodylus > Crocodylus porosus. The sequence goes on along the minus strand of NW_017728912.1, from coordinate 29,346,182 downwards.
AGTACTGAGTCAGAGTTGAAGAGCAACACCTCAGGTATTAAATCACTAGCATCCCTTCTTGCAACGTAATTCATTTCCTTGCGAGGCGTCTGTGATGAAGTTCTTTCTAATGCTGTCAGCTGGATGTACACAACTGGAGAAGTCTTTTGATTGGAGAATAACAGCTTGATCTTATGCCCTCTGAAGTCAACAATACAGGTCCCACTGACTTCACTACACTAATTTAAAGTTTTTGCAGTACCCCTCCTGTATTATATATAGAGCGGGATAACTCATCCCAAATATTTTCTATGAATATTCATTTGAATTTTCAAAAGGAATTTGCTTTAACTCTTCATATACTGTCATATTCATTCTCTGTGAAGATTGTAGTCAGCAACTTCACAGAATCAGAACATTTTAAGAAATGTTAAAAAGAAAAATCTTGAAAGCAATTCTGGGATTTGAATAAATTAATGTTCCCACTGGAAGCCCAGCTAGGAAGTACACACTACTTTCTTTCAAGCAGCAAGACTATAGCATGTGCCTTGCATGTCCAGTCAAACTGCTGATCTGAAAAATTGTTGGGGGAAAAAACCCACAAAATTCTAATAAAAGGCTTAGTCTGTCTGTCTGTCTGTCTGTCTGTCTGTCTGTCTGTCTGTCTGTCTGTCTGTGTATCCATAATGCTTCTGGCCAACCATGCATGTGCTACCAAGAGGGTGAGTGGTGATTGGCTGGGTGACCCAGGCTGTGTGGCCCGAGCTGGGGAGTGGGGTTGGACCCAAAGCAGCAGGGCGGGGGAGGAGCAGGGTCAGACCCAAAGCGGCAGGGGGGAGGGGGGAGTGGGACCAGATTTGTTATGGTCGGGGGGCAGAGGGTTGGACCTGAAGCAAGGGGGAAAGGGGGAGCAGGGTCAGACCTGAAGCACCGGGAGGAGGATGGGGGTAGAGTGGGGCCAGATGAGGAGCAGCAGGAGGGGGGCAGGGGGCCCGGCGCAGGTCTCGATCCCCACTGGCCTCCCCTACCCCTACCCCCCTCATTCTTGATGGGCAATTTGCTAGTATCTAATAAAACTTAGATGAACCAACACTTAACAATCTAGGAGGAGCCAGAGGGTTGCAAACTGACTTGTGATCATGAGTAATAAAGATATAGGTAAGTTTTACCATGTCTTGGGTCTTAAAATTTGAAGATACTATTTGGTCTACACAGTAAACTCCAAAGCTTGCTTTACTTTTCTCAACCTACACAACCAAACCCTTTCAATTTGGCTTTTCAATACATTCACCGGAAGAGTCTGAAACTTTCTTATGCTTTTGGCAAAGCATGCTCTCTGACTTTGCTGCAGCGCCTTTATATTTTCCACAAGAGATTTTTCTCCAATTGACACCCAGAGTTTCCTTGGTAACAGAATGATGCCAGAATATTGTTCCATGGCACTTACTCATATCATTTTGGTCTCTCAGTAAAATATTTACTATGCAATAAAACTTATTTCAATGTAACTTTTGATATATGAGAAAATTAAAAAAACCCCAAACCCTCTAACTTCTTTGCCTGAAACATACAAACTACAGAAGAGATGTTTAAATTTTATCTTTCTGTTTGTGTTGTGCAGTTTTTTGGGCTTAGATTTCTTCTCAAATATGTGCAGGCAATTCTGCATGAAAATAATAGTGGTGAACACCTGGCTCCATTGAAGTCTGTAGAGAAAAAATGGCATTGGCTTTAGAGGCCAAGATCTGACCGTCAGTGATTTGTGGCTTGCACATAAGTAGGAGCAAAAACTCAGCTTTCATTTCCCTAAAATGCTAGAAGGAAATCAAAAGTTGACCAAAGGAAGAAAGAAATAAAACAGCATTGATGGCTCTTGTTGGTCCAGTGTTTGATGTGTCTTTCTCCCCAAAACTGATCATTATTTTAATGTCTGCTGGACAGCTAAATACCTCAGCCCTCCCAAACTAGGGATGCCATCATCTTAAACATTTCTGTTGCTAAGCAACTTCCTAACACCAAAGCCAGGATACTGCATTCATTGGGCTCCTGGGCTCATTCATGTGTGTTTTGTGCCATCTCTCCAATCTCAGCATGCCTTCTGTGTTCTTGTGAATTGGCTGGGGGTTGAAGCTGACAAGACATATCTACACTGTGAAGTGACTGGCAAACAGGAGACTTAGCCATTTCAGTTCTTTGCCAGCTCCCAGGAAGAGAGCTGGCAGGGATAGTGGAGTAAGGCTTTTGCTTCCCACAAAGGGAATGTTTTTTACATAGAAAATTGTCAAGGATTGTCAAATATTACGCCTGTTACTGCAATGATAACTTTTTCCTAATGAAAAATCCCACCAAATTTAACAGGTTGACCCCAATAACATTTTCTACCAATTGAAAAGCTTTCTGTAAAAATAACCTCTACAATCTAATGCCATTTAATGGAGAAGGATACCATTTCTATATTTGCTTGTTTAACCATTTCTATATGTGTTTGTTTAACCACATGATAAATAACTTCATCAGTAAATAAATTCCAAAGAATGGATTCTGTACAAGCATTGAGGCCTTTCTATTACAGAAGGACCTTCCCATAAAGAGCTGATTACTGGGACATGGTGCAGCAGATCCAAAGGTTAATTTATAGATGCTTTGAGGGTTGGGATTTTCCAAAGAAAAACCAGGATTCAAGGTTTAGGATTTGAAAGAGCAGGGGAATAACTGTATAGCACAAGAAAGGCAGAATAGTTCTACTGTCTGCCGTGCATCTGTGACTTCAAACACCTGATTACATTTGTGACCTCAAACAAGGCTTTTACCTTCTCTGCCTTTAAGATGGGCAATATTAATTACTTTAAGGAGACAGTTGTGAAGATTAATTACTCCTACCAATGTTCTTAACCCAGGTGGATCCACAGTGGACCTTTCCCAGCAGTCAGTGGTGTTTAGGATCAAAGTTTCAATTTGGGTTTGTTTCCCTTCGTTCCGTAATACCAGCTACTGTTTTGTAGAAAACTGGTCCTTCATGCATTTTGAATTGTACCATTGTCTTCACATATGGCTTCTTTTTCCATAAGCACAGACATTCAGTAATCGTCACTAGAACACCTCATTGATTCCCTTTTGAATGTTAACAAGTAAAAAAACCCCATGTTTAATAAAATAAAAAATATGAAAATCTACCTGTCATCTAGTTGATGAATTTAGCCCCTGATTTCTAAAATCAAATCCCTCTGTGTAAGCAATGACTGTTGACAGGTATATTTATCTCTGGTGCTGGAATAAATAAAAAATGAACTGCCCCTTCTAATTGAAAAAAAACCCATTCTGGTTGCTAAGTATAGTTGTTTCCACAAAAATTACTGTACAGCTCTCTTATAGCCGCGGCAATGGATTGGCAACACCAGCTTTAAATACACACTGAGCAGCTGTCTCACAGGTATAGGTGGATGCTTTACAAACTGAATGAAATAAACTGCAGAGACACTCAGCTTCACCTTCCCAACTCTTTCCATAGGAGATCCCTTTGCAACTAATTCTGTTGCAAGAAGAATGCAGGATAAGAACTATTCTGAGTAGGTGGTCAAGAATGGTCAGCCATCCTCAGTGAAGAATTTTCAATGAGATTAATCAGCATCAAGGTCAGAATTGCAGTCTAGAGTGTAAACATGCATGTCAGAAGTCCAGGGCAGAGAGGTGAAGAGACCAAACAGGGAGGTACATCTGACAATTACAGAGTAACTACAGGATCTGAAGATCTTTTTGATAGTGGTTTCTATGGCTGGACTTCTTTTTTTTTTCCAGGAAGGAAGAGGAAATTGGGGGAAAATAACCTGTGTTAATTTAACTGGGCAAGAATTCAATGAAAAGGGCCAATATGCAGTTACCATTTGTCAGGTGCTGAACCAATACTGCCCTTTGAGCGAGGAGTCTAAGGGCTCAATCCAATAAGGGACTTAGCATCTGATCTTTAAGACCCTAACCTCTAGCATACAATCCCTAATGCAGGCTCCTTGAGCACTGTATGACAAGAGTTAGGTACCTCAGAATGGCTTAGAAAAACCTTGTACTGCACAGGTTGTCACCTAGAACTAGCAAGTAGGAATTATTCCTTAGTGACTGTTCATGTGATTATTCCCAAGTACTGTTCATGTGTTTTATCCAATGGCTGTTTAAGGTAAAATGACGCTACAAGCAGGAAACTAGAACCCAGGACTGGTCTTCTACAGGAGAGTTGGAGAATGCTCCTAGTCAGGCTAATCCATTGTTTGGTAAGAGGTGTGAGCTAGAAACTCATCAGGATGAGACTGGGAACATGCGTCTCCTCTTTCCTAAGCTCAGGATCTAATGAAGAGATTATTAGATACAAAGTGGGCTCCTCCTCTGGTTGGTTTTTAGTGGAAAGTGGTCAGAAGTGCATTTTGAGTGGGACCCAATCCCATTAGTCTGTGTTTGTTGTGTTCTGAGAACACCTACTAGATTGGGAAGTGTTTCTTTTGACTAAGATGAAGTGCTGCACCTTTAGCTCCCCTATCTCCTCCCCTTTCAACCCAACACAACCGACCCTCGAGCTAACTAGGTTACATTTTTGCCATGTAACTTAGTTGTGTCCTTCCCACACTCACCCTGTATGAGATACAAAGACCTGGACAAGGGTGGCTATTTCCTTCCATCCCTTCAATTCTGTACCTTCCTTTTAGTATACACTAATAAAGTAAATCTGTAATCCAATCAAGGGTAGGTCTGAGTCATGAGCTGCTCAAACCAGATCAGTTCGAAGCATGCCCAGAGGCAGAATAGAGGTGTCCATGGGCTTTAAAGTTAAACGGGGAGGCACCTAATAAGTTTAGATACCTCCAGGCTTAGGTAGCAGGTGGGAAGGAGAGGGAGAGAGGTGGCTAATTGAGTTGCATTTTGTTGATAAGTCCTATAGGTCTGCTGGGGGCCTGGTTTAGGTACCCAAAGGCCAGATCCAAAAAGGATTTAGGTATCTAAAATGGGACTTGGAAGTACTTCCGATGCTTAGGTTCAAAACTGCAATCCAAAACAATAACTGCTCAGGTGAGGGCTCTCAGTCCCTGTTCTCAGGATTACTTCTATCCTCTATTCAATGGTGGTTTAATGTAAAATGCAAAAACAGTCAAGGGAGCAGGAGCCAGGATTGAGTACTGTAATCACTAGGCTATTTTTTGTAAAATTACTATAATCTTTGACCAGTCAAAAAATATACAGTCAATTGACAATAGTTAACTGGTCAATTGATTGGCTTGCCAACCCTATTTCAATCATGACCAAAGTTTGTTCTGGGATATCTGCATAAAGCATTGAATACCCCTCTATCTGTAGGGGAAGCCGGTCCTTCTGATATACATCAGGCATAAATACATATGGAGAACACTCATTTAACTTAGTTGAGGTTCTGTGTGTTCCTCTGAAGAGGAACTTGCCAATTACTGGGATGTGAAGTGTCCCCAAAAGCCCATCTTTAAATTCAGCTAAGCACATTTTAGAGGAAGTTCAGACTACTAGAAAGGTCAGTGGTCATAGTAGAGTCAAGCCAGGAAGAAAGATAAAAAAAGAAAGGCAGAACACTGAGGTAGGTTTCTGGGAACTCAGTGCATGAGCAACATTAAGAAATAAACTTTTACTGGAAGTAGTAAACAACCCCCATGAATGGCTAGGGAAATGCAGGGAATGATAAAGGAAAAGAGAAGAGTATCTGAGCCACTAACCCTGTAGATGAGACACTAACCTTGTGTTGATTACAGAATACAAGAAATAGCTTTGGAAAACCACTAGTGAAAAATGAAGCTAAGATTGCACAAGCTGTGAAGAAAAATAAAAGATTTTACAGCAGCATAAAGGAGTAATCTTGCTGAAGAAGGCTGTAGGGTTTTGAAAAACAGAGTAGGCATACAGAACCAGCAATCTCAATGGCTCTTTTTCTTCCGCATTCACCAGGGAGATGGGAGGAAATAGGAATGAATCAGCTGCATGTGTAAAGGAAAAAGAAAAATAACTGAAAACAGAGGAAGACACAAAAAGAGTCAGAAAAGAGTTAGATTATCCAAAATCTTAAGATGGTTCCAGGAGCTGACAATAAAATATCTCAGAAGGAATTAGAAACAAACTATTGTAGATGTTTGCAACTTTTCACTGACACCAGTCAGTGTCTAGAGAGCAGAGAGAAACTAATTTGACACCCTGTATTTGAGATGGGATCAAGGGAGTAATGGGGAAAATACAGCCCTATACAAATAGGTTAACAGATGTTTTTGAATGAAGTAATTAGCTGATTTTGCTATCTGCCTACTGGGAAACCGGCAGAGTGTTTGATTAATTGCACACTGATTTAATTTTTTTTCTTTTCTTTTTAGGCAGACCTCTCCACCAGAACAAACCTAGAAAAAAAGAGAGAATGACACCTGAATAAAATTTTATTTGGCCCGGTTTTGGGGGTTTTTTGAGATCCATCTGCTGTTATTGAAGTCCTTAATAAGTGTTCTCACAGCCCAGCTTTGCTTTTTGTTGGAGCCTGCAGTGAAGTCAGAATCCTGTGATGATGACATCAGATTGTTGCTATGGAAATGACAAACCCAGTCACAAAGTCAACACTGCTGTCTCACCACAGTTTCAAAGAGCAGCAAGGCTGGGAGGGAGCAAGTTCTTGTTGAAACTGAGGACAAATATATGAAACAATATCTGAAAGGTAGTACAATTTCAATTAATTGGAGCGATTTCAGTAGTTTTAAATCCTTATCCCCTCTTTAACATGAATTAAGGATTTGTGAAAGGTACCAGAAGGACAACACTGGGAAAGGCAATAGCCTACTTCATAAGGAACCAGCATATACATAACTTATATTTGAAAATAAGGCAGGTAGCATGTTTTCCATATCATATTCAAGCAAGACTATATATTGGCTCAGATACAAGGTTGCCAACTGCTGCACTTGTCTTACAATCTTTGGGGTTCTATGGAAATGTTAGGCCCCTGGCAACCGGTGATTTTAGATTAGACTTGCTTTGCCTAAAATAAATTTGTAGAGGAAAACTTGGAAGTATGAACTGAGCATACCCTGAAAGCTCCCAAAGGGGAAGGAAAATAAAAAGAACAGTACAAATATTTCATTTTTAAATCTTAATATTTAAAGCTAACCTTATAATTTTGGGGAAAACCGAGTCCTGGGTTTTTTAAGAGTTGGTGTTGGCAAAGCTGTATATATAAACTAATATGAAAGCAACCCAAGAATTGCAGACACTGTAGCTGTTCTGTTTATTTTTAGTCACCAAGAGCAGAAATCTACATTTATTAATAGCAAATCTCCCATGGTCACCTACTATGCATGTTGCTTTTATTTCGACATATAACTGTGCGACTTGGTTCTGTCCTACTGTGTCATCCCTTCTGTTTCAACCTTCTTTAAATTTACAACAAATGTAAGGGTGGAGGAACTTCATGGTGCATTGTGATACGCTCAGCTGATTAAAAAGCATCCTGGAGAAAGAGTATATGTTATGCTTCCCGGAGGGGCCACACAGAACTTTCATGGGCAGCAAGAGCCATGGTTAGCTTTTAGCCAACTTTATATCTTCCCAATCTTTGAGCAGCCGAGGAGTGATGAGATCCTCAGCTTCACGTAGTCCTAGAAGCCTGCCTAAGTAACAGCCACTTACCTAGACTGCCTACAGAGAGGCCCAGAATCCCTGAAGTACTGTATGCTGCATCCTTGCCACTTACCTAGCCCCTCTTTGCCCAAACTCTAATCCACTTCTTACACCAGTCTTGCCAGGAAGTTTAAGACGAAAGTATTCTGGATATCTTCCATAGTGTCTGCACTGCTGGCATCCTTTTCTCGCTAGACCCAGGGCTTTTGAGCCCTTTGAAGCCACATTGGCCCTTTTAGCCACTGTAAAGGGTGAGTAATCCTCAAAGAGCACTATACTTCACTATTGGGAAGAATCAGTGCTTGAAGGCTAGAGTTTTGGTATTGGGATAAATTCAGCTTCTGGACCATGAAGTGGTTTATAGGACATCATTTAAAAATTGTTATTCCTACTCCCTAAACACCAACCAAACTTGTCCTTTGTTAAATAGGAGGAAATATGCCCCTTACCTAGTAGTCACCCCTTAGATCTTCCATGTATATCTTTACCTTCCCAAAGATTTTGATCCTTCTTATAATCCAGGGCTGTACAACTGGTGGCCTGTGTGATAACATGCAGCTTGTAGGCCCAGCTGCTGCCTCTCCCACGACCACACAGGGTAGGTCTGTATGCCCTCTGCACAGCCAATGTGGCAGAGAGCAGGGGTCTGCACATTGCCAGCACTACATGAAGGGATTCATGCTGCTGGAATGGTGGTGGGATGATGGGAACCTAGGGTACAGAACACCTTCTACATGGTGTGCAGTTGGGGGAGTGCATGCTGGCCCCATGCGCAGCCCTTGGCCACAGTGAAGTTGGACAACCCCTGCTATAATCCATGAGTATTAATACATGTCTATTGCAATACACAACTATTCTTGTCGGCAGCCTTTGAGTAGTTTTTATTAGTATTTAATATCATAGTCTAATTGCAAAGACCTAATGAAATGTGTGATCCCTTTAAAGCAGTTACATGAGCAGGATGTTATTATTCCATTGGTTACATAATTAAAATCTAGAGTAAACCTGAAAGGATTGGGTTTTGTTACTGATTTTTATTTTTTTTTTAGCTTTTCTTTCCCATTGGCTGAATATGGGTGACTTCATTCTTCATCTTTCTTAAGGACTTACCAGGAGATAGTGTAGTACCCCACCATTCTGCAGCATATACTCCAGCTATCTAACGGAATGATGTTCCCCCAGAAGTCAGTGCTTTCTTCCTCTTTTTGTATCTCACAACCTTTTGCTCTTTCTTCAGTGTGACTCCAACCTAAACAGCCAGGACCTCCACTGTAGACTCCATAGTGCTACCTCAAGCTGACTGGACCTTCCCAGTGCCAGGTTTTTGGACTTTCATTGATAGGATCTCTGTTTTTAATTTGTTATTGCCAGCAGTACTCCTATTGTTACATGGCCACTGCCAGGTATTGCTGGCCAATTGTGTTTGAACCTCCTCCTGTCAATAGGTGGACTAATTACGATGGCAGGTGGTATAGCTTTGTCCCAGCATACCCTGGTGCATCCATGACAATATACTTTTTGAACAGAATCCACCACACAGTGCATAAATGGATTCTAATCAAAGCAATGTTTGATTTACTATAAGAAGACATTATAAAATGCTAGTCTAATCACATTGATGCAGGACAATATGTGCTAAATATATTAGCATGTGCCATCTTGCTTACCAGCCTGAGCATGGAAAAAAGTGAAATCTGACTGATGACAACTTCTGTGATGGCCCATGGATGTTTCAGTTCTGCCAACCATCCTGTTGGTTAATGTGCCAGAGAAATTCATGGTGTCAGTCCTTCAATATTCTGTATTTTTAATTAGAACATTCTCCACACTAGGGAATAGCTGGGACAGGTTTATCCTACATGCTGCAAGCATAAGTTAGATAATGTGGATCTTTGATTTCTCTCCAAGTTTATTAAACAATTAATTGTCCTCCTCTTCCCCTGCACTGATTTTCAACCAGGGTGCCATGGCACCCTATGGTGTCTTGAGATCCTTCTAAAGGTGCCATAGGGTGTTGCACAATACTAGGTGTACAACCACCTATACATGATTCACAAGAGAAACACTAAGATTTCAAACAGAAATCCATAATGTCAAAACTATTCTGGCCTGTCGTGTGCTTTCTGAGTTCTTTGTAGCACAAGAATGTCTCTATTATTTTTCTGTAGTCAAGAAATGAGTGAAAGCTGGCATTTCCGGAGGGGCATCTGAAGTCTAACAAAGTGTTCCTTAGGTCTAATGCGGGATACTTTCAGTCTAAAGCCACTGCTATAAAGTATGTTTGTACCACACATAGCACAATGATGCCCTGATCTCTTCAAGGGATTCAGAGCACTATTGCAATACAAATTGTTATTATTATTATAATTATTAGGGTAGATTATCTCCCCTATTTATTATTGCATAGATCAGATAAGACAACATTTACAGTGGAAAACTCAGGCTTGCCTTCCGCAAGATCATTTGAAAAGCAAGATATGAATCAACATAGGAAAGGATGTAAAGAAGCACCTTGCTGTTGTGTTAGCAGATCTGGTCTATCCATCCATAAATAACATACTGGTCAGACTGGGAGTTTGAGAGTATGCACTACCTTTTGCCCCTAGAGGAATAATAGCATATGGGGAACACCTGGATTTGGGAAACTTAGGGGCAGGACAAGTGACAAAGATATGGAGAGACTGGGGTAGAATATAATGTTCAGACACGGGAAGATGCCAAAACTATTAAATAAAAGGCACGTGCAATTTTTCATTGAAATGTAAGCTGTAAAAGGGAGTGCTCAGCTGAACTAATTTCTTTCAAGGCTTAGTGCTTAAGAGGATGCATTTTACTTAAGTAAGATTTTCCAATGCCAATAGCAAAAAGTGACATCATTTCCAGATGTAGCTTTTACCAGATCATTCTTAAGTAATTAAGAGATGTCAGATCTGAAAGGCCTAGTACCTGAAGCTGTAAAGAATACAATTTATTGCCAAACAGTACCAAACAGTAAAGATAATATAGAAATAACATTCTTTCACCACAAGCTTTCTATTATGGGAGTGAGCTCTGATGCACAGATTAAAAATATTCATTTTCCCTTAAAATGGAAAAGTTAAAAGAGGACAAGTTCCCAGGACAAATTCCCAGGAACATCTTTTATATGTTCTGAATTATTTGGCTCCTTTTGTTTTTACGTTTTGCCATTCTTTCAAGTTGGGAAACACACACGCACACAAACACACATAATGCACTGTTCTAACCTAGTCTACTTAGTCAGAGGAGACAGACAGCTTGACTCCAGACCTGAACATCAGCTGCTTGGATCCAGTTCTGCCCTGCTCAAAATAGTTTATAGTAAAGCATAAACTGAACCATCAAAAGTAGGATCTCAATCCTTCGAAATGTCAGGAGATCAAGTTCACTGCACAGTAAGAGCTGAGTGTTCAGTCCAAGAGGCTGCATCATTGTCAAAGGCTCAAGATTATTTAGGTGAGTTGATTTACTAACATGGCAACTAACAAGATTTGTGCCCTAAGTTTGATTTATACTTTTGTTTCATCTTGTCAGACCAACTGTAAACAATATCTGCTTAGAACAACATTTTAAAAGGGCTATTTTCAGTTTGCTCTGATTGTTCAAAAATCCCCAGTTGCACTAGCCAAGCAGGAGAAGGGGGGTCTTATACATTAGGATTAAATTCTGGTGTTTTACTTGGCTGGTCAGAACAAAGATGGAGGTAGTGATGGATAAGAACTTGACTTGGCCTGGTCCATAAATGCTACCGAACTCCACAGCCCCCCACAGGTCATGATCAGTGAGACAGAGATGCTGGATCTTGCCCCCTTCACAGGTACTGACATTTAGGAACCTATTCTAAGAGTAAAATGCTGGCCTCACTGAAATCAGGGGCAAGATTTCCACAAACTTGTAGGGCCATTATTTCTCCCAAGGGGGAGTGTGTGTTGCTTAATTCTATAGACACGCCAGGAGCGGCTTCTAAGTAGCCTGCTCTCCGAAGCTCTGTCTGCATCCACCCTACAAAACAGGGTAGCTCATGGAATTTCTGCTTCACTCCATTACTCCAAAACAAGTGTTCAAGGGTCTGGAAAAGGCAAAATATGGTCCCTAAATCATGCCTCTGTCTACTTGAATACAACCACATTTACAACCAACACAAGAAAACAAAATCTTCAATGCTACAAAACTGTTGTTTCTCACTTTCACGCCTTCATTTTTCGTGCTGCTGACCCCATCTGCAGCCCACTGACAAATAATCGTAGAATTCAATGAAAGAATATTTTTCCTGTCACATTATCTTTTTAAGTGATGTCTCTCAAGCTAATGAATAAATAAAGCAGAAACTCATTTTATAGTGAAATCAATGGATTTCCAGTAAATTTTGTGAGTGACAGTTAAGTTATAGGCCATGAACTTCAGGCAATGATCTACACGGAGCTTGCTAGTGGAACATCAGCCCTATCTACAAACACAAAGCCAGTGTAATTTGCTGTGATGTTGAATGTCACGTACTGTAATGTTGTAACATGAACTTCAACTCCCAGAAGCCACCAGGAACTGGAAGAAGGAACTGCAACATGCATTACAACTCCCAGGAAAAAATCAGAGGTCAGGAGAAAGTGGAATGAGCAGTGCCACACGGCAGACAGAGACACACACGTGGCCAGAAGGAGCAGCGGAGCTAGGACTGCAAACTGTAGCAGTGGGGCTCAGACATGAAGTCCAGGCAGATGTCACTGAAATGTTTTATGGGACCAGAGACTGGTTTGGAGTCCTCCAGAGTTGTGGGAGAGCTCAAGGGTCTCAGTAGGGACCTATTGAAATTGAGGCAGGAGCTGGCAGATTTTGCAGGCAGATGACAGGCTGGGCAGCCATTTTCGTGTGTGAGCATGGTGGGCCCCCCACATCTCTGGTTGGCCAAAGGACCTCGGAAGTCCCACCCCTTCCCACAAATTTCCAAATGGCCCCAAACCACTGCTTCCTAATAACGTGTCAATTAATGGCTTCCACAAGCTTAATTGCCCAATTAAGCCCCATGGAAGCCATTAACTGACACATTGCTAAGAATTTTAAGCCCTTCACTAAGGTCTCAGATGAAATATCTTAATAAAATAAAGCAATGCACACCATTAATTGCAAATGATACCAACTATAAACACTTTATTAACTCATGCCAACTGCATATACTTTATTAAATAATACTAAATTTATACATTTTATTAACGGATACCATCTAGACACTGAATTATACTCTAAACTGAAATATCCTGTGAAAATAAAGGTATGCACAACATGAATTGTAACTAATAGCACTGATGTACACTTTAAAGGACAATATAAAAAGGAGTTTACCAAAAACTGAATGCTAACCTTGAGACAGGCAGTTCATGCTGTGTATTAAATGCAAGTATGCTGCACCCAGCCAAGTCACTGCAGACATCCTCTGTCTCTGTACGGTGAACGCTTGTCCACACACTGAGATCGTACACTCTCAGCCACCAAGTCCATTGGAATGGTGAGGCAGTGTCTTGCCAAGGCTTAAAGATGTGGAAACTCATCACAGAAAGAGTCCCAGAATACAGGCACAAACACAGGCATCAGGTAGTCTTTGATAAAGTTCATGTAAACAGTATATTCATTGTCATGCTCTTTGCCTCATCCCAGGATTGCTTTCAGTAGCTGGGGGTCAAAACTCAGCAAATGCACCTAGTTGGGGTCCAAAATGTGAACAGCGCTAAGGAAGGGGGCAGCTGATCGTCTGAACCGTGGTGGCAATAATGGGTTGTACCTGTACTACTGGTTCCACTTCACTGTTATTGTCTGGAATAGGTCCCTTCTGCACTGGTTTTCGCAAGGACAGCTTGACAATTCTCAAGCATGGTCACTTGCTTCTTGCTCTGACCTTCAGCCTCTGCAGCAACCTTCCTCTTCGTGTGTGCCTCGGACTCCAAGTGCTGATCTATGCTTATTTTCCTGGATCCATCCAGAGTTACATTGCAGGAGGTACAGGAGAGTAACATCTATGTGCAAGGTCCCTGCAGGATACAGTCTTGTAGGGGTGTGCAAAACGAGCCATATTCAATTCAGATTTGGATTCTGAATTCCAGGTGCTGCTCATAAATGCTGAGATGGTGGAGCATTTAGAGCATCCCCCAGAAGTGCAGGGGGGTCCTACATATGCTCAGCAGTGGACCTGGAAGTGGACTGGAAGTACTTCTGGTCCACTTCCAGGACCACCGCCAAGTACAGGGGGACCCTGCCTTCCACACCTCCCCAGCTCAGTGATCCATCCAACCCCCTGGCTCTATCCACCCCACCATCTTAGCATTCACAAGTCGCCTGGTGCCTTGTTGTATGTAGAAAAGACACCTAAAGCTGTGTCTATGTCCAAATCATCAAATCTCTCCAAATCTCTTTGATTCAATTCAAAGAGATTGAAGGGTCTTCTGATTTGATTCGGATTTGGAGATTCAGCCACCAAATTGGGCTGAATCTCCACCAAATTGAATCAGCAACTGAAGCTTCACACAGTCCTACTGTCATGTACAGTCCAGTGCTGAACCATATTTGGCCATCTTAGAGGATTTCTTCTCAGCGGGCATGCCAAAGAAGAATCCTCCTCAGGCAGCAGCATGCTGCAGCAGCATGCCTGTGGGCACTTTAAAAGCTGGCATCAAAACCCTTCCACTTCCCTAGCTGGCCCCTGACTGGCTCCTGGACTGACCATATGTCAGTGGCTCAGCCTCCCATTTGCTCCCTCTTCATCCTTCTACATCCCCTCTCTCCCTGTCCCTCCCCACATGCTTCAGGATGCAAGGACTTCCCACCACTTTCTCTCTTTGCAGCTGTCCTTTTGGGATTTTTTTGTGCTCCACAATTTCCTGTTTTTTCATAGTGCCTGCACTTTTTCAGAGAGACCACCTGAAATCTTGGTGTCCGTGAAAACTGCAAAATCACAATTTCAGTAGGTCCCTAGTTCTCAAGTGTATCACGGTGTCAGTGTTTTTTGCCAATTACCTATTCTTGGGTGATTTCACCACAGTGTCACTGTTTACTTTTGTTACCCAGATCCTACGTGTATGTATCTTAATCTTTATGTACCTGTGTCTGCCCCCCTCTCCTTAACCCGTTGTCTTGTGACCCTAATCCCCAGCATCACCTATAGAAAAGTAGGAACTTTCCTTGCCAGCTTCCTGTGCCAGTTCCTAGGGTTGTAGGATTTAGTACACCAGTATGAAATGTGAAGGGAAGTTCTCTCTATCCCCATATTAAGACAAAGGGACTTTTGTTTTTAGATTTTGTCCCAGAATAAAGGGAATGCACAGGTGTTTCTTCTCAAGAAAATCACTTTATTGGAAAGCTAAATAAAAGTTTAACTAGTGTTCATATCAGGCAAATGGGAATGCAAAAATATGCAACTGGGAGCAAAGCTGGAGGCTAGACCCCAGTATCTCTGGGCTCTTGCTGGTTGCTGAATTTCTGATTCCCCAGGTCCTTAGTTCCTCATCCTTCCCATTCCACAATTACAGATATACAGTCATTAATGACATGCATCAATCTACACTTTGGTTGGGTATATGATAATAGAAGGGGTTGGTCATGAAGACCCCCCTCCCCCACAGCTAAGTGAAGAATTTTTATAAGATATTTCATCCAGATGTCCAGAGGTGATAGGATTTTCAAGTTTTGTATCCACATTCATTGTTTAGTAGTGGTTTGTAATAGGCTGCATGTTTCAAGGGGTTTGCAGCAGCTTTCATGGACTGCAGCCAGCTGCAGCCAGTAAGAAGCTGATTGCAGGCTTGCTAGAAGGACTAGCCCAGCTGCAGGCAGCAAAACCTGACTACAGGCTGCCTAGGGAATGGGACCAACAGAGAGAGATAACTAGCTGGCATCCAGGCAGCAAAAAGGCTCCCAAGGAACAGAGGCAGGGGTAGTCAGGGCGAGACAAAATTGTGGGCTAGAAGCTGAGAGCTGGAAGTTGCAAGCTGAAAGTCAGAGGGCTGCAAATGAGGATGGAGTGTTGAGTGGGAGAGAGCCAGGGGGTCAACTCACAGAGAAGCCTGGATACTATGCCAAGAATGCCTCTCTCCCAGAGGACCACAAGTATAGCAGAGACTCTAAGTAAGCCCTTCCTGTGGCTGAAAGCAACAGTGAGACTAGGGAGAAAGCAGACGTGGCAGCAGAACAATGCCTGAGGACTCCTTCAGGTCTGGGAGAAGACCCCATGTACTACAATTCATTTGATTTACAGATTGGACTGTTTATGTTGACTTCTGCTGTGAGGGAGTTTGTCCTGGAGGAATAAAGACGGTGGTAAAAGACAGTGATCAAGCTTGAAAGACTGTGCTGAGTGAGCAAAACTCTGAACCTACTACACCACAGCTTGTCAACTGGGGGTACATGTACCCATGGGGGTACTTGGAAAGGTGCTGGGGTGTACGCGTCAGCGGGCGGGGACACAGCACCACCACCCACCAACCCATGCCGCCAACTCCCAGGAGTACAGCAGGGGAGGGGGACGGAGCAAGGGCAGCGGCTCCCCTCTGCAGGCCAAACAGGCAGCGCCTGGCCAGCCAGGCATCAGGGAGTGGGGGAGAGCTCACATGCAGCCACCTCTGCCACCATCCACCACCCCATGCTGCCACTGTGTGCAAGCTCCCCCTCCCCACTCCACATCTAGCCGCCACCACCAGAAGGGGTACACTTCTTAAAAAAGGTTGCAAACCCATGAACTACACTCTCAACTAGGATCCTCTTCAGAAGTTATCAGTTAGGTTTCAACTCAACACTGGGTGATGTTCCTTATGGTACATGTTTTCAATTACTTTGTTTCTATGGTTAATTTAATGGAGTCTTGTTTTTCAGCCCCCAAAAAAGGAGTTTGGCCTTCCAAATCTTCCTTTAGACAAGGTGAACTTAGAATTTTTATTAATTGAGTTATATATGTACAGCAACAACATGCAATTCCATTCTTTTTTCAGTGGAGGATTTCTAATTTCATGGTCATTTTGTTGTGTCCCCCACACTTGGCGTTGATTGGCAGAGAGGCCCCACCTCTCAGTGCTAATTGGTGGAGAGGCCCTTGTGGGGAGGAGAGACAAGGGGGCAGCCACCATCTTGATTGCTGACTGCCCTTCATGGGGCCCTGTCTCTCAGTGCTGAGTAGTGGAGAGACTTTGACAGCTGGTGCCTTCCCCTCCCAGCAGTGAGGACTGATGGTTCAGCATTTTATTTTTAAGTTTCCTTTTTGTCTTGATTTTGCAGATTTCATGGACGATCCCAGATGTCATAGTTTCTGTGAAATATGTGAAACTGTAAAGTAAATAGGTCCCTACTTATGCCAATAACTCTAATGGGGTCCTTACACTATGCAGTTATCCAGTTTCATCGTGTTTTAATATGTATCTGTTTAATGGGGACAGATACAGAAAATACAGCAGAAACAGAGCTCATCGAGTTGCTCGAAGGACCCATATTACAAAATCGTGCAACACGATTCATGATAGGTCTGCTGCTGTATTGAACTAAGCAGACTGATCTCTTTTCCAGTCTTTGCAAGGCTGTGGCCAAAATAAATGGCACTTTAGCAAAGAAAGAGTCTTTGTGAGATCTTCAAAAATATTACGGGGAAAATGCTCAGTTAGTATAAATTGTTTCCATTCCAGTAACTTCAGTGAAGCTAGCACAGATTCTACAAGCTGATATCTGCCTCTGAATTTTCACTTGCATTTTCTTCTCTCTTTCTGTGCTGACAAGTGGTGGGCAAGCAAGAAATATATATCCCTTATATGATTGGAATATTATGGATATTTATAATAAGTAAATGCTGTCCAGGTGATAGCTGTTCTGCCTACATTCATCTGTGTCATCAAGTACCATATTTTCTCTCATATGACATGCTCTGGAATAAAATATGCACTTTGCTTTTGAAAGGCAGAATGAAGAAAAAAAAATCTTTCCTTGAGTAGCAGCAGTTAGCGACCTGAGCCTACTCATTGTGTTCCCCCTGTGGATCATGTGCAGACTTGACACATTTGCTCAGTAAGTGGCAGAAACTGCTCCTACCATGTTTCCTCACATATAATGCATGCTTCAATTTCCAGCAACAGTTCTCTTTTCCTTTTTAGAAAAAAAATACAAGTTGCATGCAAGAAACTGTGGTACATTGAAAAGATTTGGCCAACGAATGATTTAGATAATAGGCAGAATTTTTGGTCCTTGACAGTTTTTTGAAGCTACACTTTTTTTCAGAAAACAGTGAGTTTTGGGTAACTAAGGTTCATCAGGTAATTTAGGTTGCCTTGTGGTATGTTGATAAAATCCTTTGAGATGTTTCCTTTATTCATCATTATTCTCAAACCTGTACCCACACCATTGGTAGTCACTAAAAAGGCTATGACGATTTTTTGCATGAGCTGGTATGTCAGTTCTAGATTCCCAGCCAGATTCCTAGTGTGGAGTTTACACCTAAATTCCCCAGCAATTCCGGTAGCATATGGGGTTCTTTATTTCTTGTCCAAATCATTGTGAAGTGATTTATACAGCTGCCATGTTTCATCATATAGGTAGTTTCATTTCAGTGGTAGACTCAGATGACTCCTGTATGAAGTTGGTAAGTGTTTGGAGTCCTCTGAGGGAAGAGCAGTTCTATAATTGACGTTACTGTTAGTATTATTTTAGTATTAAATATATCTACATTATTAGCTCTGTAACTAAGGTGACAATTATTGTAGTATATTTATTGTATGTGTGGTCTCTATTCTGATAACTAGAAAATGGAAGTAGTCTCTAAAGATACTGTGGGTTTGATTTATGAATCCCAGACTGCTTTGTGTTGCTGATGTATTACAGATGAGTGCAAACCTCACAGCCTTTTGCACAATTTGCACCCCAAGAGAGTTGTCCAGATAGCTTTTGCAGTATTTTTCTATTAGCTTTTTGCTGTGTGAAAAGTGAATATTCACAGAATGCTTGCAAATTTGTGAAGGTTGACAAAACGGTGCCAAAATTACACCCCAGACCTCCACCTTAAGGGCTAGGCAAGATAATAACTATATACACTGTAGCCCACGATGGCTCAGCGGGCAAGCTAACTTACTACGTCAGCAGGGAATGTTTATCCTTTGCATGTAGGATCACCTTTACCTCAAGCAGTTTGGCACAGAAGAGTTGATAAATTCACAGTGTGTATTCAAACACTGCTCTCAGAAAAATACTTCCACATTTATGCTGGAGATGTTCAGATGTGGCTAGTAGGAGCAGTGAAACTCTTCACAAAATAGAAAATGGAAATGGGATTGGCATTAAAGAAAAATTATAGCCAAATGCGGAGGTGGGGGATCATGCATGTTCTCTCAGCCATGTCATTTCCTCAGCCATACTCTTTTCACAACCAAAGAATCATCCTGTGCATAGACAACATGAGTACTGTTATAAGACAAAGTCCATACAATGATGATGAATGATAAAAGGTGAGTACAGACCAAATGAGTAAGTTAGTATAATGCAGCTTAGTGCAACTTCAAAATATGTGAAGAGCAAAATTATACAGATCCATGAAGTATAAGGGGAATAAAAACACTATCTCATAGTGCCAAACTGAGAAAATTATCCAAAAAATTGAATGTCTGGCTCTAAACGATGCAATTGAGTGAGACAGTGAAGATAAAGCAAGTGCATAATGACTGTGGCTGGAGCACCACAATGTAATTGCAATGTCTTTTCTTTGCTGCAGCATATCACTACACCACCTCTGCTTCTCTTAAACAAATGCATTCATTGGAGTGAAAGCACAAAATAAAGAAAATGAAAAAAGAAAACTTTTCCCTTTCCTGCGAAGTCAGCATCCCAATATATGCTATCGTGTTATGGAGCTGCGGTCCTGAATCCACCATTTTAGCTGTGGCATTAGGCCCATTATTAGCATAATTTTGATATTTCCA
Source organism: Crocodylus porosus (assembly GCF_001723895.1). Classification (NCBI taxonomy): domain Eukaryota; kingdom Metazoa; phylum Chordata; order Crocodylia; family Crocodylidae; genus Crocodylus; species Crocodylus porosus. The sequence goes on along the minus strand of NW_017728912.1, from coordinate 29,326,596 downwards.
CCCCATGTCCCACCTTCCTGAAATACTCTTTTGATTGTCCAGAACCCATCTTTGCCATCCTCCTTAATCTACTCTACCTCAATGGCTGGATTAGTGCTCCAAGACCCTAACATGACCCAATTGATGGCAAGGGACCTGCCAGCCAGCCAGAGTCCTAGCCACTTGTGTCCCTTTGACTACTGTACACTATTGCAGAGGATGGCCCCTGAGTGCAAGTACCACATTTTGCACAGACATGTTCAGGCCCCGCCCCGTTCCAGCTTCACTCTGCATAAGAAAGCTGTGCTGGGTGAAGTGCCTGAAGTGACTCTTTGCTGTGCAGAGGGAGGCATTTTTTCTCCAAACTCATGTAACTTCTTTATGCATGAATTTCATCAGCCATTTGCATCATTCTCCTCCTCCCAAGAACATTGAAGTGCGCTGAGATTCCCCAGATGGAAGATGCTATAGAAATGCATTATCTCTCGGTTCATAACATGTGCTGGTGTTCTAACAGAATGTGGTAGGCCAGAAAAGGTCAAACGAGACTACTTCCTTACAGAAAAAGAATCTTTCAGGTAATCCTGGTATGCCATAGGAAAGCATCTTTTTAGGTAAGTGGATGTTTTATTCCACTTCCAGCATCCTAAAGACCTTCACAATTCAGATTGATACAACCCTGTTCAAAGACAACACTGCTGGTATTAAACACATCATCATCATCATCATGCCTGCCACCCTTCTTCTTACTATTATTCTACTCAAAGGGAATATCATTTACAAGGGTAAGAAAAAAATAAAAAATCAGAACTTTGTTTCACAGCAAGAAACCTTTTCTCTGAATTTCCCTAGTTTACATATTAGCTTACTAGCTAGTATTACTTGTTGGGAAATATGTCCTATTTCCTTTTCTTTTTTTTTTCAAATGAAACTACTTTATTTTTATCTTATTGGAATTTTCACAAAATATTTCAGAATTGTCTTTGAAAAATTAAAAATCAGGCAGTCAAAAATTTTCCAGTTTTGGAAAACTGGAAAATGTTCCTTTAAAAAAAAAATAAAGACAAAAAAGTCTGAAAAAAATTCACGAAAAACCTATTTTTTAAGAAAAGACATTTTCTCTTGAAAATGTATGTATTCAAAACAAGGCTTAGAGTGAAAAAAAAATGACCCATCTTACTGGTCAGTTATATGCTAGAATGGTGTGTCTATAACACAGAAAATATGCTGTACACACACTGAAAATCCGTTCTGTAATATGTGGATTTTTACTCTTCCAAGTACAAAATTAAGACAAAAATAAGTTCAGGAAGCCTCAAGTGGTAGAATTCTGCTTTTGTCCACAGGATCAGCTGTGTCACCTCAGTCTGTCGAAATGGCATTTTGCTTTGGATAGTCTACCGGGGATAATTACAGTAGCCAAAATGAAGAGTATCATAGAAAATTTAGCCCGGTGTAAGTGATTTGGCAAAATACATCATTTCTATCCTGGAACATTCATAAAGTTAACTATTGCATGTCCTCAGGGATATCATGTGATGTTTTGAAGTGGATTAACCATTAACATCGACAGTAAATGGTAAAAGTCAGCCAACAGCATTTTGGGTGATCATTCAAGCTTTCCCAGAATGGAATGCACTATTGTAAAACAAAGCTTTCCACTAAAATGTAGCATGAATAAACATAAATCATTTATCTCCATGGAAACAACTCACCTAAACCTGAAATCAAGGAAGCACTTAGTATACACTCTGTAAATCGATTTAAAGTTTAACTTGATTTGAAGTTTATGGGCATCAAGGACATGCTTGCAATCCTACATTTACTCCTGCAAGAATGTAGATGCAAATTATTGCATGAGCAGCACAGAGCCTCCTGTATTGCTGCTCACTGTGGTACTTTCTTATTTTTTGCCTAACCAGTTGAAGTCAGCAGAAGTGAGAAAGTTCTGCTGGATGGCATGCCATCAGGGGTGCTAACCCAGCCCAGGTCATGAGACACTGAGCATCTGACTGTTCAGAAATACTGGTTTCACAGAAACCTTCACATGCAGTTCTGTCAGGGGCTTACCCACATAGCAGCTGCCTGTTCTCTTAATTTTTTTCTATATCTTCAACACACACAAGTGCACAGCTATTCCAAGGGCAGATCCTTACATGCTAGATACTGACACAATAGCACAGAACTGTTGGTGATGTTAAGTGATGTTTGAAGTAAAAGTCAAGCTCCCACCCAGAAACCACAGAATGTGTAAACACAGCCCAGGGACTTGGTTATCAGTAGGAAAATTCTGCTTATTGTGAGAACCCATTTATGGCAAGGAACTCAAGCTGTTATGATTTGACTTTGATAGTAGAGATGCCTAGAAATGGAACCTAGCCCTTATTACTGCCAAACAATGGGAGGAGGTAAGCCTGTGGCCTGAAGCCATCAGTGTTTAAAACCATGTCCCTCAGTTTGGTCCTAAAGGTAGGGAAAATGTGGGGAACACAGGGACATTATGGAACATTTCTAAGACCATTGTGCATGCCTTGCCCTTCCTACCTTTTCTACCTGATGTCCTATGTGGGGTTGAATGGTCTACCTTACACCCAGCACTGGGGAGGGAGGCAGGTCTGCAAGTAGCTGCATGGAAACAGTCATCATAAATCGACTGTGACCACTACCCCCGGCCAAGACAATGACAGTGCCAATAAGCAGAGATTAATTTATAACAACTGGAAGCCAGAATCAGGGACCACACAGACCTTCTGGAGAATCATAGTTCTAAAAAGGAAAGGCAGGAAAGGAGAATGGATAGAGACTTCATCCAGGACTATCTTCCTACTGTGTTCAGCACCCATTTGGGGACCAGTATGCCACTAGTCCCCCTCTCTAGTTGGGAAAATGAAGAAAACTGGCTCCATTCTCTTACCACTGAAAAGGACTCAACTAGAGTCCTATACATGCCTGATCCTCCTCCACAGAAACTGGAATACCATAACAACTGCTATAAAGAAACATGGAAAAGCTGTGATGCAGCAGAGCGGCTATAGCATTGGCTGGAAGCAGCTGAGTGGTGGCAGTGAAGAGTGCCTGATTTAAAACCAGCAAGTAGAGCACCAGCCCATGTGCCAAAAGCTGGTGAAAGTCTCCCTTCCCAGAAGCAGAGCAGTGGTTGCTTCATTTGAGAGAGATGGTAGAGCCCCAGAAGTAGCATGCCCCTTCAGTGTGAGGCATCTACCTGTCTGAAATATGCATGTTGCTCAGCTAGGACAATGATCTGGGAGCCTATTATCACAAGGAGAGACTGTTAGTAACAGCTACCTAATGAGGGAAGTTGAGTCGGGGCTATTGTCAAGGGACACTGGGGTTGCCTCATCTGCTGTTAATTATTGTTTGGGTTTTCCTAAATTGTTATCTGTTGTGTCTTAACCTTCCCTGAACACAGACCATCTTGATTAATCCCCAGTACCCATGACTTCTCTGGTGAAACTTTGTGCATCTTGAGTATTCAAGTGGTCCAGTTCTGTTATTCCAGTTGTGGGCTTGGGCTAGCACTAACTGTGTTTTAGTTGGGCCCCTAGAAATTTAATCTGGCCCTTTTTACTTCCAGATAGCACCCAGTAGAAGAATTACAGAAGCCAATCCCTGCCAATCCAGGAAGAGTGCTCGAGCATACATCCTACATGTGACACTTAGGACTTGGCTTAAAACAACTGCACCAGTGCCCTCAGTCTTCCTTACCCATACACTATGCCATTTCTCCCCTGATTCATCAGTGTTCCTTATAGTGTCAGTGGCAGTGCTAAGAGCCAGATTGCATCAGTTTGCCCAGTTCCTAACTACCTGGCACATTCTCCTATCCTGGACAGAAGCCTTTCTGCACAGCTGCTGAACAAATGCTGATGGCTGAGACCTGGTACTTTGACCCTCCAAGCTCCCCTCAGCTCCCCTCTGGAACCTGCATGATTGAACTCCTGTTATGCCATCATTATTTTAAAAAGCAGTTGCATGTTGCCATATGTTGTAATACAGCCTCATCACATACTCGCCACTGATGGAAAATCTGAATCCCTCGAAATCTGTATCCACAAACTGGTACAGCACACACTTCGTTATGAAGAAGTGAGCAGTAAAACATGGCATACCATATTGTTGCTTTATCTTAATGCATCCTTTAGGTGCCTTTAGTTCAAATGCATGTCCTACTACACATTGACCATGTAGAGGACTACAAGGGTATGCAGATTCCACTTCCTTCCTAGGTTGGGCTCTCTGCATTGGTGGAGCCTGAGTGGTAGGGAGAAGGCCTGCCATTTTGGGTCAGACTGGGCATATCCTTAGCGCTGGTCAGTGCACTGAGGCCAGTTTGTATAGAGTATAATCTCTGGCAATCCCTCAAAGTCAAGAATAATTGTCTTCCATGACTGTCTTATCTATGTATCTGAAGATGGCAAACTAGGCCAATCTAGGATTGATAGACTCCGTTGCAACTAGGACATGTGTTTCCATGCAGGGTGGGTGGCCCTGGATTCTTGATTCAATCCACAACACGATGTTTCTGCTGCTCCCACTTTTCCATCTCCTGTTGTCATCATAAGTTTTCAAAGTACTGAGATCCTTGCAAAAGATTCTTGCTTCATTTGCGGTGGTCCTGGGCAATAGTCTCCCACAAGCTGATGTTGATGTTGCATTTTTTCAAGTTGGCCTTCAGGAGGGCTTTCTCTGCCCTCCTTGAGCATATGCCTTGACTGAGTGGGGGCAAATAAGATTTGCTTCAGGAGTGTGTAGTTGGACATCTGGTTGAGTTGACCAGTGAAGTTGATGTCAGATGATCACCTCAATGCTCATGGTGTTTGTTTGTAAGAGGATATAAATGTGATGTGTATATCTTCCCACTGGATTCAAAGTATCTTCTGAAGGCAGGATTGATTGTACTTCTCCAGTGACTAGAGGTGCCTCCTGTATGTTGTCTATGTCTCAGCTCCATACAGTAAGGTGGGGATCACCTCACCTTGATAAACCATGAGCTTGTTTTCAGATCTGATATCATGATCTTAGAACACCTATTTTCTCAGGTGTCTGAAGGCTCCACTCTTACTAGAAGCTTGTTGGTAGTCAGATGTAGCATCACTGTATGGAATATTGAGCAGAGTGTTGGAGAAATGATGCAGCCTTCCTTAACTCCAGTCTTAATCTCAAACGGATCTGTGATAGATCTGTTACTGAGAACCACCATTCACATACCAGGATGGAGCAGGCAAAAGTAGTGATGGATTTCATTGGGCATACAGACATCAGAAGGATCCTCCACAGTGCTTCTTGGCTAACAGATTTGAAGGCTATCATGAGATCAAAGAAGGCCATGTAAAGAGGTATATATTGTTACCAGCATTTTTTGTGTAGCTGTAAAAATCATGCCAGGTGTGACTCTTGATGCCCTAAACCCACACTGAGATTCTGGGAAGAGCTCTTCAGCAAGCGGAGGGAAATGGTTCAGGAGTGTAATTTCTACAGACTTGTCTCCTTTCTTGAAGATTGTTACAATCATGGCATCCCTGAGGTCATCTGGGATTTCCTTATCATTCCAAATCCTTAAGATGAGGGCATGGAGCTATGATGTGAGTTCCTCTCCCACCTTCCTGAAGATTTCAGTGGGGATTCCATAAGCACCTGATGCCTTGTTATTCTGCATCTGCTTGATGGCTTTCCACACCTTGTCAAGGGTTGGAGGGATTCTGAGATCATCTCGGACTGGGTGCTGAAGGATGGAGTCAAAAAAACTCTCATCAACCACAGTCTCAAATAAGAAGGTCTTCAAAATGTTTCTTCCAATGGGTGTTGATGGCTTCCCTTTCCCTGATCAGGTCTCTTTCATGCTTAGGTCTCAAGGGGGTTGGTCCCCAAGTGTGTAGACCATAGATGACACTAAAGAAACCATGCATATTGTGGATGTCAGTGAGATGTTGAATCTCTTTCACTTGTCTTCCAACCATTTGTTCTTCATATAATGGGTCCTCCTTTTGATTTCTGCCGTGGCTTGTTGGAGATTCAGTTTCTTTTGCTTGGAATTGATGTTTTTTCTGCCAAGCACAAAAGGCCTTGGATCTCCAAGTCATTCTTATCGAACCAGTCTTGATGTTTCCTGGTAAATAATCCAAGTGTCTCTTTGCAGGCACTGATGACAGTGGACTTGAAGGCACCCCAAGCACTTCCCATATTCTCCCATTGTTGTTGATTGGTATTCACCAGTTTTTTGTTGAGGCATTGGTAGAAGACATCTTGCTTGCTTGGGTCCTTGAATCCTTCAGTATTGATCTTCCATTGGTATTATTTCTGCTTCAGCCATCATTTGGGAGCCAGTCTGAGCAAGACAACTGAGCAGATAAGCTGAATATTGACCAGTCCAGCAATTAGTTAGCTCCTACCATAGCTTGGGTGATGCAGATATATTTGTGACCTTAGGCATGAACAATGCCCTAGTCAATCAGGTGCCACTGCCTACATCACAGGTGTTGCCATGATGTCTTGTACCTGTTTTTCTGGTTGACCAGGATGTTGGTGATGGTAAATCCATGTTCCATGCATTTGGTCAAGAGATGAATGCTATTGGAGTTGACCTGTCCTATTCCTTCCTTGCTGATGGTTCCCCAACAGAGGTTTGAGTCCCTTCCAATTCTAGCATTGAAATCACTGAGAAGAATAAGTCAGTCTCCCTCCAGAACATCAGAAAGGACTTGGTCAAGGTTTGCATAGATTTCCTTCTATGAACTCATTGAATTGGTTTATGAGTTCATTCTTGATGGCAAAACCAACTCCATGAAGCCAGCATTCTTCTTCCTCTTTACCCTTCCATAAGAAGGTATAACCACCTTCATGTTCTTTGAGATGCCCATCTCCCACTCACCAGGTCTCACTCAGTGCAGCAACATCAAAGTTGTGCCACCTGAGTTCTTGAGCCACAATTGTGGTACAGCGCTCTGGACATTCACTATTAGGGTTGCCCATGAAGGTCCTGATGTTCCAGGACCCAAAATTGTGTGTGTCTTCATTGATTTTTACCACAGTAAAGATGATTCCACCAGATGTGGTTATCCAGTTAGGAAAAAGGTAGACAGACTAAGTTAGGGCAGAGTGAAGAAGGCTGCTCAGTCACTATTACAGCTGCCAAACCACACTGGTCTCCTTGTCCAAGTGCTAAATGAAGCTCTTCTTGTATCTGCCACCTTCGTTCCAGTTCATGACTAGGAGCCTCCAGACCTCACAATCCTGCTCTCGTCATCACTATCTGGTCACCAAAGGGCTTGAAAAATGTTTTGGAAAAACCATTTTCATGGAAGATGACTGTGCACAATTTTGTTTATTGTGCAGAAGCTGCTGCACATCAGTTTCCACACATTTCTTAACAGAACAGAACCTTAATCCAATGGCAAGGAGACCAAGCTAAGTGGAGATCTTGTTCCGCTATAGCCTGGCAGCAGACCTGTTCTGCTATGCAGCGTGTCCATAGGTGGAATGATCTTCTGAGAAACTTAGCTGTGAAATAAGCAGGGGTACTTTGATGAATAAGTAGTCATGGACCAAGCAGTGGCAGCATCACCAGGATGTGTTGGGGACAGGAGATGATAATGTCTTGCCTCCTGAAAAACCACATAAATCCTTTGACAGTGTTGTGACATGGCCCTAGCTCGGGGGTTTTCAACCTTTTTTTATAAGTGTACTCCCAATGGCTGGATGCAGAGCGGGGGAGGTGCAGGGGGCACAGTGGAGCAGCGGCAGCGTGGAGTGGTGGATGGCAGCAGTGACTGCTACATGTGAGCTTCCCTGCCCCCCCGCCCCACATTAGGCCAGCTGGGCAGTGCCTGTGGGGCCCACAGAGGGGTGCCATTGCCTTCGCCCTGCCCCAGTCTTGGTCCTGGAAGGAGCAGTGCATGGTGGGGGTGGCAGTGTTCCATCCCCACTTGCCTGTGCATACCCCCTAGGGCCTTCCCAAGTATCCCTGGGGGGACACATACCCCTGGTTGACAACCCCTGCCCTAGCTAGAGGGCTGATACAACTTCCTTGCTTCTTGCTCTACAAGGAATCAGACAGGATAGATTAGAGTTACGCCCTGGCTCCTACCCTCTGCTTCAGGCCATGTGAGACCTGCTGCCTGGGGTATTTAGAAGTCAGCACAACTCAATCGCCAGTTTAGCATTAATGATTGTATAAGATGGGAGGGGAAAGCACAGCTACATCTACTGCAGTTGAAATGCTAGAGCCATCAAAGATTAAGGTGACTGGAGAATTTCCATTACCACTCCTCCCAGCCTTCCCCACCATTCATTACTTCCCCACAATGTCATCAAGCTCCTCTCTGTCTGAAAATGAGCTTTTCTGGCAAGTGTAAACAGACCCAGTTCTGACAGTTTGCTATGTGTAAAATGTGTGTTTTGGTTGAGGAGAAGGGAATGTACTTTTTCCCATTCTCTCAAGGAATTCTGAGTTTTCAACAGGCTTTTTAAAGACTGCAGAAGCCAGGTCCTTCCTTTGTTCACCATTGCACACTTAAAGAAGCAGGGGCTATAATACTGCTCCATTGAGGCTCCTAAAGTGCCTGAAAAAATAGCTTAAAAGAGCATGAAGGTTCAATATACTCATGTAGGATTAGGCAGCCATACAGCACTGAGACTGTCAACGGCACTTCTGTGTTCCCCTAATGCATACCCTCCCCACAAGCCCTGTTCACAATATGCCTGCCTGAACATTGTCCTGGGCCACTGGGAGCTAGGAGGTGAGAGTCATCCCCTTCATTTGCAGCAAATATCAGAGACACTTAAAAGTTGGCTTTGGTATCATGAGTAGCAGGAATCAGACAGCTGCTAAAGTCAGCAGGAAAGCTTTGCTGCTTCCCAGTTGCAGATTTGGAGAGCAGAGGAGGTAAGTAGCCTAGTCGGGCCATTTGTGCTAAAAGGATTTTGCTTCCACTGATGTGCAGAGTGCACTAAATATGACTTAATCTTCATGAGATTAATTCTGGACTGCTAGGCCCCTGATTACATAATTCAACAAGATGTACTACCTAAAGAAAAAGTCACACAGTACAGATTGGTTCAGAAGCCAAATGTTACAACACATGCTAGTTTTGCATCAATTGAAGATAACAGAAAATCATGCTTAATGCTATTGCTTCTTTTCTGGAGAGTCTGGTTGGTTGACTTTGTAACTAGGACTTTTTTAGAGGCCAGTCTGTGGAAGATATCTGTGTGGTGGAATTTTGAAGACAAGCTGTGGGTCTGCTTTGTACAGTAATGAAGGGGTGGAGAGGCATTTCTGAAGATGTCTGGTTGGCTGAGTTCTTGTTCACAGGATTACCTAATGCTGCTCAGATTTTATTGTGTTACTAATGAGGTTAGGGTGCCTGGAGTCTTGGCTAGACATCTTTCTATTGTTTTAATCCCATATTTACTTACATGGGGTTTCACAGAGTTTAAGGCCAGAGAGAATCATTATATCAACTTTTCTGGCTTCTTCCATATCACAGGAAAAAGCTGGAGATGCCAAGAACTGTAGAAAGGGTTCAGTCCTGAAGGTCCCTGAGTGTAGCAGAGAAAAATGCAGAATCAATGTGCTGGTGTTTCACAAGTCACCACAAATGAAACCACCTCACCATCCCAGCTTCTCTTCCATACATTTTACACGTTTGGAGGGAGCAAGGACTCATCTTCCCTGCTTCTCCAAAATTTTACTACTCGTCTTTACCAAGCAAGCTTCAGATGTTAATATAACAACTGGGATTTTATTGTGTTACTAATGAAGTGAGGGGGCCTAGAGTCTTGGCTAGACATCTTTCTATTGTTCTATCATTATATTACTTGTTATAATAGTCATTATATTAATAATTAGCTTTTTATTCTGCCTCTAATAGATTTCTGAGAATGTTATGAAGCTAAATAAGCATTACTGTCATTATAGAGAGAGTGACTCAGAATCATGGAGTGATTAGGTGGCTTTCCCAAAGCATTAACATCACTATGATCATTATAATTATTATTATTGTTTTTTAAGGGTGCTGTATTACTGGTCAGTCAAAAACAAGAATTGCTGGCCAGTTACTTTACAAATGGAGAGCAAAAAGAAGGTTTGTGCACCAGGGAGCTTGTAATCTGAGGCCATATACACACACATTCAAATGATCTGGCATAATTCCCTTGGGTTTGTTTTTCTGATAGAAAAAACTTACCCAGAGATGCCTGAACAGATATTTAAATGCTGAGCCCCTGAAGAGCAGATGGCTTGCAGTGCTGACTCTGCACACCCAGAGGACTTCTGTGCACACATCTCAACATGTTCTGCAGACTCTCTCAGTCTGCCTGGAGATACAATGCCAGCAGTATAGATTTCATAGATTTCATAGACATCAGGGCTGGAAGGGACCTCGGGAGATCATCAAGTCCAGCTCCCTGCCCAAAGGGCAGGAAGTCAGCTGGGGTCATAGGATCCCAGCAAGATAAGCATCCAATTTACTCTTGAAGGTGTTCAATG
>NW_017728912.1:29263034-29315277 GCF_001723895.1 Crocodylus porosus | reverse complement strand
TTAAGAGGCTGTGACTTGGAAGATTACACAGTCCGGTGGGTGGCATATTGGCTAGAGGGTCATACCCAGAGAGTGGTGGTGGATGGGTCAGAATCGACCTGGAAGGACATTCACAGTGGGGTCCCACAGGGCTCGGTTCTTGGACCGATACTCTTCAATGTCTTCATCAGTGACGTGGACAAGGGAGTGAAGTGTACTCTGTCCAAGTTTGTGGATGATACAAGAATGTGGGGAGAAGTGGACACACCAGAGAGCAGGGAACAACTACAGGCAGACCTGGACAGGTTGGACAAATGGGCAGAAAACAATAGAATGCAATTTAACAAGGAGAAATACAAAGTGCTGCACCTAGGGAGGAAAAATGTCCAACACGCCTACAGCCTAGGAAATGACCTGCTGGGTGGCACGGAAGTGGAAAGGGATCTTGGAGTCCTAGTGGACTCCAAGATGAACATGAGTCGCCAGTGTGATGAAGGCATCAGCAAAGCTAACGCCACTTTATCGTGGATCAGCAGATGCATGACAAACAGAACTAAGGAGATGATCCTTCCCCTCTATTGGGCACTAGTCAGACCGCAGCTGGAGTACTGCATCCAGTTTTGAGCACCACACTTTAAGAGGGATGTAGATAACCTGGAGAGGGTCCAGAGAAGGGCCACTCATATAGGGTTAAGGGCTTGCAGGCCAAGCCCTACGAGGAGAGACTAGGGCACCTGGACCTCTTCAGCCACCGCAAGAGAAAGTTGAGAGGCGACCTTGTGGCTGCCTACAAATGCATCCTGGGGGTGCAGAAGGGAATTGGTGAGGCTCTGCTTACCAAGGCACCCATAGGGGTCACAAGAAATAATGGCCATAAGCTAGCAGAGAGCAGATTTAGACTGGACATTGGGAAGAACTTCTTCACAGTTAGAGTGGCCAAAATCTGGAATGGGCTCCCAAGGGAGGTCCTGCTCTCCCCTACCCTTGGGGTCTTCAAGAAGAGATTAGATAGGCATCTATCTGGCTGGGGTCATCTGAAGCCAGAACTCTTTCCTACCTATTCCGGGGGTTGGACCTGATAATCTATTGAGGTCCCTTCCGACCCTAACATCTATGAATCTATGAATCTATGAACCTGTGTGTGGAACAGTGCCTGGAGGGCTTCCAGAGTGTGGGCTCAAGGGAAAGTTGCATTTGGAGGGTGCTGCCTGCAATCTGGGGCAGCACCCACTCAGCTAGCACCCCGCCTAGGCAGCCTGGGGGATTTGCCACCACCATGGAAGGAAGGACTGGGCCTCCCCAACACAGCTCAGGGATTGTGTGGACTGGTGGCAGCTCATGCAGGCAGGCTCCACTGAGGAAAAAAAAGTGGTGAGGACCTTGATCCTTTTTTTTTCCCCACAGAGCCTGCCCACCTTTCCCACTGCTGGGGGGCAAGCTGCTGATGAGCCCTGAGCTGCAGGGGGCCCTGGACCTTCCCCCCATGGTGGCAGTGCCCCCTGGGAAGCACCCACCTACTTGAAGCCTACCCAGGCAGCCCCAGTGGGAAATGCTACCACAGAGGAAAGGACTGGGGGCCTCTGCAGCTCAGGGGCCATTCAGCCCACCAGCAGCTCGCCCCCTGGCTGTGGGAGAGGTTGGCAGGCTCCACAGGGAAAAAGAAAAGGATTGGGCCCCTCGCCATAATGGTGATGGAAGTCCCTCAGTTGAAACGGTGGGCTTTTAATTGTCACTATTAAAAACCCACCATTTCAATTTAGAGGACTAATTCCCATCACATGTACAAGCGCCCAAAGGTATAACACAAACTGAAACTGGTCCAATGTTGGGGCAGGATTATGGGGAGAGTGAAGCAGACAAAGCACACTGTTTAGATATGCTTCATTCTCTCCTGACTCCCTGTTCACTACTGGATACACTTCAGAGAGTTTGTCCAGATCTCATAGCCCTCAACTAGCTGGAACTGAGCTATTTTATTACCCATCTCGCCAGCTATTATGCAGGAAGTTACAGCTGATATAAACTAAAGTGACAATATCTCCCCAGACTGGAAATACTATTCAACTGTTTTTAAAGCAGTTAACAGAAGATTTTCAATAACTTGGTAAACAGATAAACTAAGACACAGCAATATCTTGACATATGCTTGCTTTAATGCCAAAAAAACTAAACAAAAAAACCCTGATATCCTGGAACTTCTAATTCTTTAATTGCTGCATGAAATAATGTCTAAAGATTACAAATTCTGATCTGGACCACAGAGATAAAAAAATATGTGATAGCTTTGCTTTATGTGAGCTCATGTGTCTGACGCACACACAATAGTCACCAAACAAAATGCTGGTTTCATGCAAAAGGCTTTCAGTCATTTAGTTCCTGTGACTGATCCAAATTCAATCCCTACTCTGGAAGAGAAAACATTGACAGATCCCAAAGCAAAGCAATTGTTTCAATGTAGTAAATTGAATCCAAACACAAAAATGAGATAGAATGCCTGTTTTCCAGCATTATAGGAAGCCTAATTAGACCCCTCAGCTGCAAACTCCAGAGAGCTTAATAAGTGAGATTTGGAGGGAAAAAAATCTTACAGGAGAAAGTAGAATAATCTGCAGAAGACCATAATGTATTAATTTGCTCCAAAGAGAAAGATAAAAAGCATAAAACTATTGCTAAACAATCTGAACTGCTAAAGGAGCAAGAAACTTGGTAAGAAAGGTTCATTGGCAAATACTCCCAACATATGAAATGTTCTTTCTTAGTGCTATAAAGTCACAAGACTAAAAATATTATTAGAATTTCAAATGTCTAAACCTGTTTGGCTGAAAATTTGACTACCAATACTCATAAGAAACTTACCATATTTGCCCAAATCCAACACAACTCCAAATTAAAGACAAATTAAGACAACCACCAATTATTAAATTTTAGACAGGGAAAAGTATAAATTTGGTACAATTATCCATGTCTAGAATCTAGTTATTAGAGAGTCCTGTTAAATTCATTCCCCCACCATTACCACAAGGAAAGTAGTGACAGGAAGAGCAGTGGCTGGGGAGCAAGCAGCCTTGTCCCATTGTCCCTCCCTTGCCACATGCCTCCCATGCTTCTCCCCCTGCTGTCTGCCCGCCCCTCTCATACCCATGCATTCAGTGCCTTCTCCCTGCTGCAACTTGTCCCCCTCTGATACCTGTCCCCCTCTGCCGCCCATGCCCCCAGTCGCTTACCCTTGCAGCAGCTCTGGCTCTGGCTCTGTTGGGGGCACAGAGCACCTGGCCAGGCCAGGTGGTAGCAGCAGCTGGCTTCAGCCTCCAGCCTGGGTTGGGACTGAGGCCAGAGCCACAGCAGTTCCACACACCTCTTCCCCACGTTCTGCATGCTCCCCTCATTCTGCACAGCCCTTCCTCCATGCTCCCTCTGCCACCCTTCCTCCCTCCTGCCCACACCATGCACCACTTCCCCATAATCCTCTCAGCACTGTGCACCCTTTCCCTCATGTGTATCCTTCTCCATGCCCCTTCCCTGCACTCCCCTTGCTCCATATATCCCTTCCCCTGCATTCCCTCTGCCGTCCTTTCCCCCATGCTTCCCCTGCACCATGTGCTCCTTCCCATGCTCCCTCCACCACCAAGAACCCCTTCTTCCATGCTCTCTCCTTCACTACACATATCCTCCTGTGCTTCCCTGCTCCATGCACCTGCTACCTCCTGTCTGTAGCCATAGCAGCTGCTTGCCTGGCCCATACTTAAATCTAAAATGGAGGGGGGGTGGTGCCCATGCTGAACTAGGAAAAACCCTGTCTTAGATTTGAGTCAATAAGGTATTTCAAACTGATAAATTATAGCCGCAGAGCAACTAATTCATCAACAGGTGCTTTTTAGTTGTTAATGGACATTACATTTAACAGTTGCTTAAGAAGAATAATGTAAATTATTTAGTAGCTCAAGGTACACAGCCCATGATAAGCTGAGCTCAGCATGAGAATAATCATATCCAAAATGAGTTTGCAAGTATCTGCAGCTCTGGTGAGTTACTTGAATACATGGGATTTTGTTCCAGGAGCTTCCCTTTTCCCCACTTTGCATCATTGTGCTGGGCAGAAGATCTGCCAGAGCTGCTTAATCAATGTAAACATTTCTATGCCCCTTAGCACTGGATGGAGGATGCCATCCACTTTGCAAATGGGAATGTGTGATCTTGATGCTGGCCCTGAGAATTAGGCATCAATACCCTCAGTTTGCATTTGAGGGAGCAGACTTGCAGAAAACTCAAGGGCAGAATTTTCCAAAGAACAGAAAGGCATTCAGTGTTTCATTCCCACTGTAAGTCAGGGTAAGTCAAGAGTGCACAAGTGTGTTAAAATGAGTTTGAAAAGCCATGACTTGCTCACTGGAATACAAGCTAAATGTCCTGATTCCCACATGCTATTTAGTGAGTTGTTACACACATATGTGAAGACAGATCTGTTTGAGCACTTCTGGGAGAAGAGGCAAGACCCAAGGCTTTCTCTTCCCCAGGGGAATGTCCACATCATTGGCCGACAGTCAGCTCCTTCATGTGGGCTCTTTTCTTGGCCCCATTGACTCTTGCATTCCTTTCTACCCAGTGGTCCAGCATAAACAGAATGAGTGGGTGGTACCACCCAGCCTTTTTTATATCTGGAGGTTCACACATTTTCAGGGAAGGTTCAAGCCTTGCCTCACCAGGCTTGGAAAGGCCTATAGCCCAGGCCTCCCACTTCTGAGGCGAGTGCTCTAAGCACCATCCCAACCTATTATGCCAAAAATAGGCATTAGCAACACTGCCAGCACCAACACTTTTAAATAGGAGTGGCCAGTCATGCTGCGCCTTTGTAATAAGCTCAGTACTGTCACTGTGTATTAGACATGGTGTGTACATGCCTAAGAGAAGGAACTTCTCCAGGGACCTATATAGAATTTAAGGGTCTCCCTAGCTCTTCTATGGTCTGCAGTGCAACCTAAATGAGACCTATGGGCATTTATAGATGTGCTCCGGGAGCAATGGGAGGCACATTAAAGTGCCGAGAACATCATGTCTGTCAGTGTCCACATGCAGAAAAATGATGATGGGGCGCTTTAACTCAAGCTCATTAACCAAGCTTTAGTTAAAGTGACCTCACTGCCATTATTCACTGCCTTTATGCACTGGGTACACGTGACACTGGAGTCTGCTGGAGTGTGGTAATTACCATGCTCCAGCAGAATTGAGTCTGCTCTGATGTGTTGTAATTACACCGTGTTGGAGCAGCCTCCCTAAATATGTATAGGTGCCCTACTTGCCTAGCTGCTTGAACTAGATGTGTCTGAAAATATTTAGAAGCCTGAACTGGGGTCCTAGACAATTTTATAGGCCCAAATGAGGGAAGCAAATGAATTTAGATGCCCATGGGATTTTGCAGCCACTGGAGCAGACTTGAACTGGATATTTCCTTGTGAGCTAGATGCCTAAAATTCTGATAGTGACCCCACAACTTCTGGCTGAGCACAAACAGATTCATTAGCAAGACATCCAGTCTTGCTATAAAGGCTTCAAATGATGGAGGAAAGACTATTTCCTTTGGTACAATAGAGCCCAGTTTATAATAGACTTAATTTGCAGCTGGGTTCAAAATTAAGAACATGATGCTTAATTGCAGTACTTCGAAAGTTACTGTTTCTCCACTCAGGTAGAGTTCATCAGTGGTCTTATCCAGCACATCAAAAAAGCAGCATCCTTTTAAATAAAAATGGCAGCACAACAGCTGGAGTAGGGGGAGCATGGGGCCATCTGGCAAGAGCCTCAATACTTTGAGTGCTACAAAAAGTATAGCACTATGGGGATATACATATTCAGAGCTCCATGGCTGAAGTGCTAGCAAATTGCCACAAAAACATTCTCTGCAGCAGGAGAGCAATAGGTCCATCCTTGCTCCTCCTGCTCTCAGAGGAGCCTGTCAGTCACCTTAATCACTGACATCCTGCCTTCTCCCCTGCTGGGGAAGGGGGGCTGGGCAGTCTGTCTGCTTCCCATGGAGGGCAGTATGCAGCTGCCCTGGTACCCCATCAGCCACAGTGACAAGCTACCCAGGTGTTCCTGTTGCCTCCAAGGCAGCAGCAGCCACCTCTTCCGCTCCAAGGCAGCAGCAGCCACCTCTTCCACTACTGGGACAGCTGCCCCAGTCCTTGCCATTTCAGGGGCAGCTCATCACAGCAAGCAAAGCTACAGCCCCAGGTCCTGGCTAGGGTAGAGTTCTGCTCTCTGCAAGCTGTCAGAGAGCCAGCTGCTCTCCCTCCATCACTTTCTGGAGGAGTAGCAGGGGAGAAGAGGGCAGAGCAATGTAGGATACTAAGGGACCAAGGGATCCCCTATATTGTTACAGGCAACTATCCACATGTTACATGTGGCACTACAAAACGTAGTACTACAGAGAAGTTCCTGTTTGAAATGAATACTTTTGTGATGCATCTGCCACTTTTGTAGCACTGCAAGTGGTACAAATGTATGCACGCTTGCTTTTTGTACCATTAAAAGGGCATCTGCAGCGCTACAAATGCAATGCATGTCCAACGCCTCAGAGATCCCATACATCTGTTGCTTTGGCTATATACACCTCACCTACTTCCCAAACTCTGATCTTCATGAGCTAGGAACCTCAGCCTGTAAAATACTTAAGTTCTATTGTAGTGTATGAAGAGATTGGACAAATGAACCCCATAAAAATGCTACCTCATAACCTTTCCTGTGGTATTAAATGCTTTACTAGAATAGCCAGATCAAGAAAA
This sequence comes from Crocodylus porosus, assembly GCF_001723895.1. Lineage (NCBI taxonomy): Eukaryota > Metazoa > Chordata > Crocodylia > Crocodylidae > Crocodylus > Crocodylus porosus. The sequence continues at coordinate 29,308,519 of NW_017728912.1, read as the reverse complement.
GGGGAAATTCAGATATATCATTTTCAGCTCTAAATAATCTAAATGAGAGAGGGATCCTCTGGTGTGTCTGTGTATTAAACCCATTGTTTAATAATCTGTGATTGTAAATATATTTCAGAATAATTTATTTCAGAGTAGAAACCATTTAACTATGCTTTCCTTAAGGAAGTGGTTGCATTTGTAAAGATGCTTTTAAAAAATCACAGCTAGAAAGCTGTCTGTTAGCCTCTGCACTATGTTCTGGACTTGCTGAGTGCCAAAGTATTCCTTTTGTTTTGACAGTACATCACCACTCTGAAAAATGACACCAGAAAACAAGTGAATTAACCTCTCAACATTGACTATTGACTTAGGACACCCTAAAAGGAGACACCTTACAAGGGCCTGATCCGAGATGGTGTTTAGTAAATGCTGACTAAAAAATAACACTCCTTTAAGTGGTCCTCAAGTTGCACACCCAGAAAATGAAGCACCCAAAACCATGAGTCATTTCTGAAAGTTATGGTGACACCTTTTTACTCAATTCATTTGTTGCATAGCTTGAGAAAAGCAGTGTCTTCTTTAGCTCAAGCAGGGGCACCAGGTCCTGGTATAACCATCACCCACATTTCCTTTCCGTTAGCAGCAATGGGGGCTGAAATGAAGTCTCACCACTTACTCAGTTTCTATAGTTTAACACTGCCAAGTATTTGCCCATAACACCTCAGCTTGCATCTACAATACTTGGCATTCTAAAGTAGTCTCTCATGCAGCTACAAGCTAAGCCCAAAGCTGCTTGGCTTCCATACTCAGCTGCTACAGGTGAGTTAAGTCCAACAGCATCACATTCATAATATTACTAAATTCTAGATAATTAGATCTGTGCAAATCTGCTGAAGATGACAGATTTACTGAGGTTTCACTGTGAACCCAGTGAGACTTGCAGGAATGCTATTACTCATGGTTATGCAAGAAATGGAAAGAACTCATCATTTCCAGAGAACAAACTTTTTGTAGGGCTAGCAGTTATGGAAACATTTATCAGTGAGATATCATACATATGGCATATCATAAATATGGCAACACAGGATAGCATCTTGACCAAGACAATTTTGAGAATAAAACTGCACATTAACTGATATAGTTGTGCAAATGATATATGAAATAACATTATGGTTAAATTAAAACAGAAGCTACTTCTTGCAGTTTTTTAAGCAATATTTTTATTGATTAGGAAATATAGTTTTAAATTTGAAATTCTTGAAAATTCCAAGAATTCAGACAAAGAAAAGTGGGTAAAGATATTAAAGAGAAATGGTCTCTAGTACGCTTTACAGTATTTTACTGAGATTATTGGGGAAAATATAAATAATCATTTTAACTGAATGACACACACTACCCATTTTCTTTTATTTTATATTCTCTAAATAGAGGAAAGTTAATTTAATTGCTGTCATCTGTACCCCTGTAACACCTGGTGTGTATATTTCAACTGATGTATCCACAGAATCTCTTCCTACTATCTCAATACTTTCCTCATTTTAATTGAGAAAGTATGACATTCTATTTCTTCACATCTTGTCCTGTAAATTCATATGCTTAATTGATTTTAATTAATTGTATTCATCTTAAAACAATGAAAGTGGCAAGTGTGGAACACATCAGCTTAATTGATGCCTCAAACATCCAGACATTAATCAGAGCCACAGAGCTACAGTGAGGATACTACCACATAGGTTCACTGGATGAACTGCTCTCTGTTTCTTTTCTCAGTCTCCTTGGGAGTCTAGCTGTGAATTAATGAAGATATGCCTATCCAAATGCCTTTGTGTGACACAGTATGCAGCAAGCTTAAAAGTATGAATTTATTGAGTGGAATGTCAGACCCATGTAACAAATGTCTTCCAATCTATAAAGAACAGAAGGCCCACTCCCCAATCTGAGAAAGAGGTCCAGGGACCAAGAAGTTCACTGATAATGGGGGACAGATAATAAGAAAACAAAAAGAGAGAAAGATGGTCAGAACAAGCTGGTGAGGTGTTCCTGCAGTGTGGTGCCACAGATAGGAAAATGTACATAGGACCAAGTATACTGGAAAGTGCAACCAGAACTTCAGCAGGAAGTTTTGGAGGAGATAGATGTGGGAGAGCAACAAGGCAAAGTGTTGGTAGTCATGAACCAGGGTCTCTCTCTAGCTGTAGGAGTGACAGGTGACTGGATTTTCTGTGAACCTTGCCATCCAAGCTGACAGAAACTAGGGCTGTGCGAAGCTTTGATCCCTAATTCAATTAGTTCCCATTCAGTAGCCAAATCTCCAAATCTGAATCAAAGCAGAGGACCCTTTAATCTCTCCGAATTGAATCGGAAAACTCTGAATCCGGAGAAATTCAGAAAGATTTATCGATTCAGACATAGACACAACTTTAAATATTTTTTCTATGTATCTCTAGGTACCAGGGGGCTCATGAATGCTGTGATGCTGGGGTGCATGGAATGTCCCGCAGGAGTGCAGGGGGCTCCTCAGTGCACTTGGTAGCAGACCCGGAAGTAGACCAAAAGCACTTCCAGCCCACTTCTGGGTCTGCCAGGGAGCACGTGGGCCCCCTGCACCCCCCCAGCTTGATAGCTGATGCCTCCTGGGTCTGGGGGGCACCCGGGGTCTCTCTGCGACTGATCGCTGAGCCAGGGAGACACGGGGGGGATGGGCCTGACATGCTCCTCAGTGGATCCGGAAGTGGACCAGATGTTCTTCCAGGCCACTTCCAGGTTTGCTGCCAAGCACGTGGGGGCCACCCCAGCACTCCTGTGGGACGCTCCATACACCCTAACATTGCAGTGTTCACAAACTGTGCCTGGTACCTCGAAGTATGTAGAAAAAACCTTCAAAGCTGTATCTATGGCTGAATCGCTGATTCTCCAAATCAGGATCAAATCTTCAGATTTGGATTCAGCCGTATTGAATCATGGACAGTGATCTGAATCAGTTAATCAAATGACTGTCCCCAATTCAGGCTGAATCTGAATTGAATAGGGCCTGCTTCGCACACCCCTAACAGAAACCCTCTTTTACCGACAGCACAAACAGTGGCACTATAGATCCCACGAGTGGTCCTGACAAATAGCTTCTGATTCATTCTGTTGGGACTACTTTGGGGTCAAAGGACAGTTCTGACCCATTCTGTCCTCATGACAGCCTCCCAGTTAAACTGCCAGTTGGCACTGCTTTTGGAGATGGTTTGGCGGGGTGCCTGGACAGTTAGACACCGGATAATGTTGTTAAGAAATAGTCATTTTCCCATGATTTTTCGAGCATCCCTGCTGCTATACATACTGCACTCCTGTCCACCCATCACCAGATTGTCATTTCTAGACTCAAAATAAATATTACACTTCAGACTAGAGTGCTGGGTAGGCCAGGCCTGGAGTAAGAGATAGTGGGCATACAGCTGTGTAGGAAACTTCTTGATGATAAGCTGCTTTATGAGGTACAGCTAGATCTGTCTGGTATACCAACCTTGCTCCAGGTTCTGGTGTGGTGAAGACAGGAGCTGGGACTCTGACCATGCATTTGCCCCTGCTGAAATTAGGAGACAAAAGTCCTTGTGCTTTCTTGAGGCTGCACTGGTTACTGACAGGAGCCATATAAATATGAGGGAATGCTCCTTGCCTCCAGCAATGTAAAGACCAGATGGAGTCTGGCCCCTGGTGCTTTAGTACATTTTTGATGAAGGGACATGCTGTGAGAGCCCTCCAGTTGTAGAAATCCCATAGAAGTCAAAGGAAGTCTAGCTTGGTATACCCTTGTTACAGGATAGCTCCAGACATACTAACACGCCATCCGGCTGTGCTGGCTGATAAATTCCTGATGGGAGAGCTGACTTTATCAGGAAGTTATAACTGGAAAATACATAAAACAAGCTCAGCCCACACAGGAAAGAAAAACACCGTTGAGCTTTCTAGATCCTAATCTGTTCTTACTCCAAATCCTTAACTCTCTAATCCACACACTGTGTAGTTAGTTCTCTGCCTCAGGAACCCGTCTAGGGCACAGTACAATACGCGGCCTGTTTATTTTTTTCCAAACTCAGTCTCCATGCCTATAACATATAGTTTATACAGATTGTTCCCTCCAACACAAGTTTTATAGACTTTCTGTACAGTTTTTTATGAAATGAATAAAATACATTTTAAACAAGTAAGTTAATGAGATAGACCTAGACATACATTTTTGGAAATAATGGTTTTATGTTGAATCAAACTTCACTTTCCCTCCCTCCTCTTTGTCCCCAAACTTGCATGAAATGACTGACAAATTTCATCCAATGCAGAACATTTAAGTGAACGGAACACCTAAGTGAATGTTGAGTTCCCTTGACAGGCTGAAAACCTGGGTCAAGTAAGCGTCCGAAATCTCAGATGATTCCATTAAGCATATTCAAACTCACATTTATGTGTGAACATTTGAGCTCTACAAGTTTTATTGAAAACATTAATGGCAACAGCATCTACAATATCCTGCAAAAAAATGTATTAAATCTTGGAGGAAAGAGGCTTTAGTAGCTCCTGAGCATGGGGTTAGGAGTACAACCTCTGAATTAGAACTTTCTACACCTTTAATGCTGGAGGCTGCAAGTGAGAGAGGAACAGTAGAGAAAAGCCTGACCATACCTAGTTCACTCTCCTTTTCAGTATCCACTCTCTACCACTGTGGGCTCATGTAGATGCTTTTCTAGATGAGATGCTTTACTGCAGAGTAGCATAGTTTACTGTGCAGCAAGCATGCACATCTACATGTGCACATGCATACTATGCAGAAAACCTCACTAATCACAAGTACATTTGCTACCTGCATTTGCAAGTAGCAAATTTACTTTCAATTAGTAGCAGTGCAGTAGCACTTGTGTAGACACCTGACCAGGTGCAAATATGCTCCTGGTCAGCTGGCCACCAGGGTGCAGGAGATTGCTCCTTGCCCCCAGAAGCTGCCTGCTGCCAGGGTAGGCTACCCCAGCAGCAGGGATTTCCAAGCCCCCCACTCCAAGATCACAATCAGGGAGTGAAAGACAGGGAGATCTCTGTGTCTCAGCCTGAGCCCTCTGACTCCAGAGCTCGGGCTGGGAGATAAGGATGGCTGTTCCCAGCCTGTTTCCTACCCAGCTCTATGATCATGGGGATGAGCAGGGAACAAGCTCCCCACCCTCCTCCCCACAGTCATGGAGCAGAGGCTGGAAACTGTCCTAGTCAGGGGTAGGTCTCAACACCGTGCCCTGATCAGGTGATCAAGGCATGGGGTTTGGAAAGAGCTATAAGGGTTTAGTAGGTCCCACCCCTGCCCCAATCTGTCAGTGGGGCAGCTATCAGTAAGATAATTGCTAGCTGCCCCACTCGCAGATCGGGGTAGGGTGCTGGGACCTGCCCCTCCCCTGCAGCTCTTTCCAAGTCCCCTGCCCCTGATTGTAGACCTGGGGCTAGGAGCTCCCTGCTGCTGGGGCAGGGAGGACATAATCCTTGCCCCAGCAGTAGGCGGCCCATAAGGGCTGGGTGTATTGTCCCAGCCCCAGCCAGGAGGCAGCCCCAGGAAGCAGAAGTGGTTTGCTGCCATTAGCCGCAGGTCTGCTCCTGTTTCCCTGCATGTGTAAATGCCTGCCTGGGAGGATTTACTTGTGAGTAGTATACTCATGAGTAAACTGATGCCCATTCAAATGCATCTGACACAGGATATTGACCAAGACGGACCTGTGGTCTGACATAGGAAATGGCAGTTCTTACGTTCTTAATAGGGTAGGGCAGGACTGACTCCATTGCGCCAGGCACTGTACAAAAATAGAACATTGTCCCTGGTCCAAAGACCTTTTAGTCTAAATTTTTAATAGCCTATGTAAGTTTATTAAAACGAGAATTCCTCTTTCAGGAAAAAATCCAAAAATATCTTATCTTTTTAATTTAGATAACAACCACGTGTTTAGTTTGGATTCATTCCATGTCCCTCATACCAATGCAATTTTGAAATTAAAAGAATTGGAGATTATAAGTAATCTTAAAGAATCTCAATGTATGTGGTTCCTGAACAGGTACCACAGAGAACTGAGTGACATGCTTAAGGTCACACCAGATGACAGTAGCAGTAAGAAACTAAATCTGGGTTTTCAGGATCCAAACCAGCAACTTCACCACTGATCCGTCCTTCCTCCCTGTTCTGTCTTGATAATGTTGAACTGTTATAATTTAATTTTAAATGGTAAACATAATACAGCATAAAATATTGCAAATAAAAATAATATTGCAAATAACAATGTAGCATTATGCCAAAGTTTATATAAAGAGAAATGGTAAAGCAGAAGCATTGTTTCTATTGTTGAACTTAATACCTATTTTATAACAAAAGAAAAACAAAAAGCTGAATTTATTTTATCCCTCCTAAAGTTTAGTTGAAATGGACACTTTCTCATTCAATGTTCTGTATCTTCTGGTGGAAAAACATTCGATCAAAAATTGTTCTGACCAGCACTCATTGCCAGATACACTCAATATAGCATTAATCACAGTGTCTCTAAAATGGGGCTTGCTACAGAGAATATGACTTCTACTGACCTGTTGTATTCAGATTGGAAAATGTTGTTCAAGATGTTTGCAGCCTTCTTGTGGGAGCTGATTATTAAAATAAAACATCTGAAGCAGGCAAGGCATCTACCACACAGCTTAATAGCAAATCATGCAAGGCAGTATCTGAACATAATGCAAGTGAAAATGACTGAAGGTGAAAACATGCTAGCTAATAAAAGACCATTTGATACTAGTGAGCAAAACACATTAGCAGCAGCTCAACAAAACCTTGGATTTTAAGGTATTATACACTTTAAACAAAGGACCAAAGACCTGATTCAAGGCCCATTGAAGTCAATTGGAGTCTCTTCATTAATTTCAACAGGCTTTGGCTTTCAAGTCCTAATAATCCTGCTAATTGAAAATAAAACTCTTTCAAAGTGGTTTTCTATGCAACATACTATTGTTGACAAGGTTTTTCATAGTGTTTTTCATTGCTTTAAGGGTCTGAGAGTGGTCAGATTGTGCCTAGTGACACCTTTTACAGAACAGATGACACCAAACTATGGGGTATAGTAGCCACATTAAAGGGTAGGGAGTGAATTCAGGTGGATTTGGATAGACTGGGGAAATGGGCAGATCAGAATAGGATGCAATTTAACGAAGACAAATGCAAAGTGCTACACCTGGGGAGAAGGAATCACCAATACACCTATAAACTGGGAAGTACCGTTCTAAGTAGCACAGCAGTAGAAAGGTATCTTGGAGTCATAGTCAATGCAAAAAATGAACATGAGTTGCCAATGTGATGAGGTAATTAGTAAGGCTAACTGCACTCTTTCTTGCATTAGTAGGTGCATCACGAGCAGGTCTAGGGAGGCAATACTTCCTCTCTATGTGGCATTGGTGAGGCCATAGCTGGAGTATTGCATCCAGTTTTGGGTGCCACACTTCAAGAGGGATGTGGATGACCTGGAAAGGATTCAGAGGAGGGCTACTCATATGGTTGAGGGTCTGCAGGTAAGATCCTATGAAGACAGATTGAGGGACCTGAATCTCTTCAGCCTTTGCAAGAGAAGGCTGTGAGGTGATCTTGTGGCTGTTTACAAATTCATCAGGAGGAGTCAGCAGGGAATAGGGGATACTCTGTTTACCAGGGTACCCCTTGGGGTTACTAGAAACAACAGCCATAAACTGAATGAGAATAGATTTATACTGGACATCAGGAAGAAGTTTTTTATGGTGAGGGTTGCTGAAATCTGGAATGGACTTACAAGGGAGGTGGTGCTTTCCCCTACCTTGGAGGTGTTCAAAAGGACATTAAACAAGGAACTGGCAGGGGTTACTTGACCCCAATGCTCTTTCCTGCCCAGAGCAGGGGTCAGACTCAATGATATAATAGGTCCCTTCCAATCCTAGAAATCTATGAAATAGGATACAGGACAGAGTAGTTTGATCCTCTCTCTTGAGAGCTTTTGTTTATATGCTGTAAGGAAAGGTGAAAAATAAAGGAACACATTACATTAGTGAAGGTGTGCCTTGTGTTGCTGCAAAGAGCAACACATCATCTGTGCCACTTGCACTACCCGTGGAATCATTCCTGTCAGGTCCTCAGAGAGGAGAAGGCCTCTCTGTTCTATGTACGCAGTTGTAAAACAGCACAGGTCCTGTTCCATGGAAGGAGCCCCTAGGCACTATTTCAGTGTGAATAATAACTAGAGAAGGAATGGGAAAATTAAGGGGATTTCCATGTGGCAGGTATTAGGTAAGGTGATGTTGCACAATAATGGTTGCTGATTCTGCTTTGCAAGGCCACCAGTAGTAATTCTTGATTTCCAGTCTATTAGGGAAACAATAGGTAGGTACCTCAATTGAATGGTTGGCAAACAGGTTAAATTGCTCCCCCCAGGCTTAACATGCTCCCCAGATTCTTTAGCCAATAACAATAAAACTGTCATAAAAATTAAATATCTAGGAATGTATTTGATAAGCACTTCAAATGCTCTCCAAAAATCAATTCATTTCATAACACTTAATAATGCACTTCAAAAACTGTAAAGATGAATGGGCTTTCCTACCACACTGAGGGGGTGTAAATATCTAATTAGAAGAGTATGATTATCAAGGTTTAATTATATTCTGCAAAGTATACTGATAAGAATACCCAAGGATTTTTTTTTCAGAACAACTTGATTCTATCATGACTTCTATTATCCAAACTAAAACAAACAGCAAAGCATTATACATTATATATATATAATGCATTATACATTATATATATATAATGTTCGTAGGCATGTATGCTTTGCTGTTTATTTTAGTTATATATATATATATATATTAGTGTGTGTGTGTATGTGTATACACACACACACACACACACACACACACATACGTATGTATGTATATACAGAGCTGGAAACCTCCTGAGATCATGTCTTACAATATGAGGGAAATGCTGCTAGGGGGGAAACTAAGCAATACTCAGACTGTAGTTTTCCATTTTCCTATAATAGAAGTTTCTCCCTTTTTCAGTTAAAATATATTTTGCTTTGCTTTTTTTAAACATGAGACTTACACTTGACTAGTATTCTTATTGGGCAAGCAGCCAGCTGAGATAATTGCCTACTATGCAAATCATGTTTGTTTTATCAATACATTATCTTTTTCATGCACCTATAGTGCATGAGGAAGTGGGCAGATCAGAATGGGGCAGAATCTAATCGCCTTTTATGATCAGGTCACAAAAGCATTGGATGCAGGTGTCGCTGTGGATGTAGTCAAGGCCTTTGACATCATCTCCCACCCCATCCTCATTAAAAGATTGGGCAACTGTGGCATTGATGCCTACACAGTCAGATGGATTGCAGATTGACTGCAGGGTCGTACTCAGAGGATGGTGGTGGACGGGTCATATTCGACCTGGGGAGAAGTGGGCAGTGGAGTCCCCCAGGGCTCGGTCCTTGGGCCTGTGCTGTTCAATTTCTTTATCAGCAATTTGGATAATGGGGTGAAAAGCTACCTGTTTAAATTCACTGATGATACCAAAATTTGGGGTGAGGTGAGCACACTAGTAGGGAGGGAAAGACTGCAGCAAGACCTGAATAGGTTACAGGGGTGGGCTAACAAAAACCGGACGCATTTCAATACTGACAAGTGCAGGGTGCTGCACTTGGGCAGTAGTAACCTGCAGCAAACTTATAAGATTGGAAACTCCATTCTTGAGAGCACAGAGGCAGAAAGGGATCTTGGAGTCATTATTGGCTCCAAGATGAACATAGGCCGACATTGCGAAGGTCACAGTTGGCAGCGCTAACCGGACCTTGTCGTGTATCCACAGATGCATCTCAAGTAGGGCCAAGGAGGTGATCCTCCCCCTCTCTGCAACACTGGTCAGGCCACAGCTGGAGTACTGCGTCCAGTTCTGTGCGCCCCACTTCAGGAGGGATGTGGACAACATTGAGAGGGTCCAGAGGAGGGCCACCCGCATGATCTGGGGACAACAGGGCAGACCCTACAATGAGAGACTGTGGGACCTAAACCTGTTCAGCCTTCACAAGAGAAGACTGAGGGGGGACCTGTTGACTGTCTATAAACTCACTAGGGAGGACCAGAAGGGTTTGGGAGAGACCTTGTTTCCCCTAGCGCCCCCTGGCATAACAAGGAATAACGTCCACAAGCTGTTGAGAGTAGGTTTAGATTAGACATCCGTAAGAACTACTTCACAGTCAGGGAAGCTAGGATCTGAAACCAACTTCCAAGGGAAGTGGTGCTGGCTCCTACCCTGGGGGTCTTTAAGAGGAGGCTTGATGCCTACCTGGCTAGAGTCATTTGGGCCCAGTTTTTTCTCCTGCCCAGGCAGGGGGTCGGACTTGAAGATCTAGAAGGTCCCTTCCAACCCTACTTCTATGATTCTATGATTCTTTGATTCTGTGGTTCTGTAGTGACCTTAAAATGGGCTTAGATAGTGAACTTGTTGGTGAAGAGGACTATCTTAGAACTTTGTACGGTACCCGGCACAGCAAGGGTTTGTTCCATGATTGGGACTTCCAGGAAGTATCCTAGGATGAATAGTTTCTGTGGTACTGTTCATCCTGAAGGATGAAATTCTGCTTATTCTGTTGTTTGAATGCTGGGTCACTGTATGTATTTTTATAAAACCTACCAACGGAACATGGTGTTGTTCACCTTTTAAAAAAATGAAATGTTTCTTTGACCTTTAAGCACTAATGAAGGCAGATGACAACGTGAGCCAAATGTGTGTCTTAAGTGTTCTGGGTTATGTGGCTTCAGTGTAAAACATCTTCTAGAAGCTTAATTACTCCCAGAGCTACAAAGGGAAGGCATTGGGTGAGACAGGAAAGTGAGTTCAATATTTTTGCTCTTATTTTCTGAAATCAGGCGATCAAATACTCCTGCCCATTTATTAATACAAATTATATTCCTTCCATTTCTCATGACTCAAATGAGTTACCACTTGCATGCTGATGTGGTAGGGCAGTGGGGGCTGTGTTCATAGCCACCCAATAATGGATGAGAACCTTAGCTCTGAAGCAAAAGAGTCCTCTGGAGGCCCCACAATTTGCCAGAATATATTACATTTTTCCATGTTTATTGAATAGCAGATGATTAATGTTCCATACTAAGATGGCCTTTTCAAAGACTGATGGGTAGGGGTAGAGGGGGTACCTCAGAAGACTAATTTTCTATCAGCACTTTGTGATAGAAATGCATATTTGCAAGCAGTATCTTGAAAGATACAAAATCAAAGAGATAACAGAGTCCTGTGTGGAGGTGAAGGGATAGATCCTACATGGAGGTATTTCAGCACAGCCCCTGCTGAAGTTGATGATGATATATCAAATTAGATACAGGTGAGGATCTGGCCCACAAAGTACATGAGTTATCTGAGAAATATGGTATACAGTAGACATGGAGGGCTGAAAGGAACTACCCACAAAATAAAGAGGTACTGTTATAACACTGTCATAGATCAAGGACTGGTCTCATCTACTGAAACTCCGCTGCCTACAGACAGTGAAGCACCACTGGATTTATTTAAGAGTCAGCTGGGTCTCTGAAGGCCCTAACTCATGGGTAGGCCCCTTAGCTTTAACAATTAAATGGTTTAATTGAAACAAGGATTTTCAATTTTTTGTTTGCAATCAAATGTATTGAGTTCATTCCCCTGTTGTTTGTGGAGCGATAGTATTTGCTGTTGGTAAATATTTCAATGATAGTTGCTTTATTTTTAAAATGTCTGTATGTCCCATTTCAGCACAGGGGACTGTTTCTCTAAAGTTCTGTATCTGGAGAGAAATATTTATTATTTGGTGCTTGGCCTTAGAATATTTGATATTCAGCTGTTTAAAAACGATGAGTTGGCCCATCTGGGAAAAGTGAAAAAAACTATATGAATTCAGAACAAACCAGTCACAGATTATGAATAACAGACAGCAAGTAGTAAAAATGATCATTTAGTAAAAGAAGCACAAAGGCTAGAACTCAGAGCCTTATTACAGAGATGTGCTACTTCACACACTTACAGCTGAGCAGAGTTGTCTGCTTTCTGACATGCTCTAAAATCCACATGCACAAGTTGACTGCTTCAAAAGTGTGCTGTGTCATGGGCCGGTTGGGTGTAGTTTAGGCTAATTTGTTTAATATAAATTAGAAATGTGCATATTAACACCTTCATAGAATTTGGGATTGGTCTTTGAACAAAAAGAAAGGGTCACATTATGGATTACTGATTTGCAGAAAATAACCATACCTGTTATAAATTTCACTTTTAGATTTAGCCTTTTTTCCCAAATCTATTAGTTCCTACTAAAGTGATCAAGCAATGCTTTTTCAAGAAACAAAATGAAGAGGTTCTAGAGCAGAGGAGGCAAAATACAGCTCACAGGCCAATGACGGCCCACCAGGCTATCTCATCTGGCCCATGGGTGGGCACCCTTCAATGAATTGTATCCAACCCAGCCTGCAGCCGTCCCTGTTGCACTCACATGGGGCCTGAGCCCCACGCACTCCTGCCGGAGCAGCATGCTGCTCTCCCACCCTTATGTCAGGGAAAGTCCTGGGTCTGGCCAGCACATAGCTTCTGGGCAGGGCTGCTGGTACCACTGACAGGGGAACTGCTCAGCTCCCGCAGCTCTCCTTGTGTCCCTGCTGCAGTGCTCTGGGCAGCAGGTAGAGAAGTACCAGGGGGCAAGGAGAAGCTGCAGCTGGCTAGGAGAATGGAATTTGAGGCACACCCACAGCAAGGCAGCAGGAGTGTGGAGCCTGGGTCAGCTTAGTTCCAACTCACATGGCTCCCTGTGGCTCACGTATAGCTCCTACAACTTGTGTGCCACCAGGGGGAAGCCCCACCAGGGGGAAGCCCCATGAGATGGAACCAATGGCTTCTGCCATTCCCTGCTGCAATGTGCAGCTTCCAGGACTCTGCCAGAAGTGGCAGGGAGCCGCATGTGGTGGAGTCTGGCCAGCTTAGCCCCACTCCCTGCTTCCCTGTGCAGTCCCAGGAGCTGCATGTGGCAGCAGACAGTGGGGCCAGGTCACTGGCTCCATCACACAGGGCTCTCCTCACAGTGCATGGCTCTGGTCAAGTCCTGGGAGCTGGATGTAAGACACAGAGAGCCCCATGCAATGGAAGCAAGCCAGCTTGACCCACTCCTTGCCACCACATGCAGCTCCTGGAAGTAGCTGAAACCACTGGCGCAGGCCATGAATGCCCTGAAAGCGTACCACTTGCAGGTGCTCCTGCCTTGGTAGTGGCAGCTGTGTGCCATGGAGGGCATGTATGGGGAGCAAACCCCCACACACCATCTCCCACATCCTCCCACACACACACTCAGATCCCCCACACCATTTCCCACACACCCTCACACACAACCACAACCCACCGCAAACCCCACACCCACAAACCCACCCACCCCATACCCTTGATAAATGCCACACCCACCCACACACATACATACAAACACACACTACCACACACACCCCCAACCACAACCCACACACAATGTACAAGAGTAAGACTTTATTTTTGAGCTATTATGCAATCACCTCTATATACACTATGCAAACACATGTAAATGAGGGCAAACATATCTTTTAAAATAAAATTCAAATATGTTACAGTACATGTTTGATTTTTAGCATATATATTTTTTGGCGGGGTTTCTGGTTCCAAGTTGGCAACCTTCCCCGACCCCCTCACAAAAGGAGTACATCTGGTGGCAAAGGGAGGAACTGCTGGTGACAAAGATCAGGGGTTAGGGGTGGAAATTCTGGTCCCCAGATGGCAACCAAGGAGTGGAGCACCAGTCAAGGGGTGGGGCTACCCTTGTGGCCACTGGCAGCCCATCAAATGTCATTAAGTGGCCAAAGTAATTCCCCACCCCTGTGCTACAGCATAGCTGAATACATATAATTTAAACACACAAACTTTGAGTTGTCATGTGAGACTTACAAAAGCATTCTTGTTTATTACTGTTCTTCTTCCATTGTAGAAAGTAATCTGGCCCTATTAACTAATGATTTAATTCTGCTTCTAGCTTCACTGTAGCTGTTTGAATATCTCATTTATTTTTTTTCCTTTTCTTAATTTTTTTTATATTATCTAGAGTGTGATCTAAACTCACACATTATTCAAGGAGATTTCAAAATAGGGAATAAAATAAGGACATGACAAGAATTCCATAGTGGGCCTGTCATATGCAAATCAATAAACAAGCTGCATTAATGTCTGATCACTAGTAGCATATGCACAAGGGACCAAAGCAAGTTCTCTTCTGGTTGACATTAGCAAACTGTTTGTGAACAGTACACATTCCTTTGTACAGTATTTACATAGCTTAATGGAGTTTTAAAAGGTCAAAATCCAAGCAGTAGACATTTTGGAACTGTGAATTACATGTAACTGTACTGCTGAATTCTTAATTATAGCCTTAAAGGCTTTACACAGGAGAACTTTCACAATGAAGCTTAGATTCACTTCTCAGGCTTCTTGTGTGTTGTGATGGGGTGAATGGACCAGCAAAGTAGCTTCTGTTGAGGGTGAGATTAAAGTTCCTTCCTAATTGCAGAAACAGATGGATTAGAAGGTACTCACCACAACAGTGTTAATGAACTTCATTAATATTACCCACCTGATTCAATATCATACATTTATAGAGAGGCTGTAGAGAGGCTGGAATGGAGCTTAAAACTAAGTTAACAAAAGCTGAAACCAGTCTTATTCAATATGGGTTACTTCATGGATTGGTTGCAGCAAGGCTTTACCTTGTTTTAGTCCAGAACTCTGAAGTTTTTTTTATCTTTACTCCTTTAAAGAAGCAGGATTCTCTGCTATGATACTGTATTTTAACATATATGGAGTTTTCCTGCTGCAGCATCTCACATGTGAACTACACTGGGCATGATTACACTAGATGCTTTACTATGCATTAGACTAATCTAATGCACAATAAAGTGTCAGCTTCTATACGTGCGCAGGACTTACTGTGCAGTAAATTAGGGTAATGTGCCATTTGCTAGTACCAACAAATATAGGTGCTAGATTAATAGTGTATTAACTTCTGTGCAGTGGCACATGTGTAGACACTGACAAGAAGCAATTTGCTCCCAGTCAGCCTAGGCAGCAGGAGGAGGAGCTGTCCATGGCTCTGGTGCTGAGCTCAGGATCACAGCCCAGCTTGGAGGCTCTGGCTTGGGGTAATGCCGCATGGCCAAGTGGCAACAGTGCCCTCAGCTCTCCCCTGGCTTTGCTTGCTGAGGGGACAGGAAAGCTGTCTCCTCAGTGCCAGTCCATGGACAGAGAACTTCCCTAGCCCCTCAGAGCACATACCCCAGTTGGTTCCTGTGCCCTGCCTATGCCTGGGGGGGGCTAAGCAGCACTGGGACTGGGGGAAGAGAGCTCCCCTGTCGCCACAGCAAGGAAAGTGAGGCAAAAGCTCAGGGTGCTGCTGCCTCTTGACTATGGGGCATTGCCCAAAGCCAGAATCCTCCAGCCAGGCTGCAATCCCAAGCTCCACATGGCTGGGAGCTGTCCCCCACTCTGGGACAGCTCCCTCCTGCTTCCCAGAGTCCAGGGCAGACCCCCAGGTTCCCTGTCAGTCCAGGGTTGGTACCAGGGGAGCATGGAGCTCCCCCTGGCTGCAGGGGCAGAGCAGAGCAGGAGGAGGCAGGAACAGCCCTGAACTCAACTGCTCCTAGTGGGAGAAAATTTGCTTCTGACATGGGTGCATGTGTTGACACATTTCTGGGTGCAGTTTACTTGTTCCTTTTGTTAAGGTTCATTAATTGCACATATAAACACGCCCACTGTGTAGTATGTGGGTACTGAATGGGAGCTATGTAAATGGAGCCCATGCTTCTCATCACTGTTTACAGCTGAGACCTTCAGTAATGAAAATACAGGCTTCTACCAGTATATCAAAACGAGATGTTTTCACCTTATGAAAGAAATGGCTTCCATATTCACAAGGGACAGTCACTAGAAGGCAGCAGAATTGCATAAAGAAGATCCAGAAGTAGGGAGCTTGATGTATCATCTACAACTAGTCTGTGGTATGCTATTCACAATGCAGGTTGCCTTTCATACCACTACCAACAGAAGGAGTTGTTGCCAATATAAGAGGCAGTTTTAGCTTCACTAAAGAAGTCATGTTGCACCTGGCCATCGTGTAACACTGTGCAACCATCTGTGAAGCACTGTTTCCAAACTCAAGTGGGCAGAGAAACAAAGTGGAATATGAATTGTAAAATAGAGCATATCAGATACCCTGCTGGTGTAAATCAGCATAACTGCATTGACTCCAAGGCTAGGGACAGATATTTAAAAAGCCTGAGCCTGAATTGATTCAATCTTTGTGGGTTAATCTGACCTGCAAAGCTTGAACTGATTTGGAGGTGGATAAACATTCCCTTTTCATTCTATAAATGCACTCACATGCCTGCCATGGCTCAGGCCAGAAGTCAGGGGGTGCTAGAGCATCCCTCTCTTCCCTTCAAACTGCTGACCTGGGCGGGGGGTGGGGAGGGAAACAGTGTGGCCAGGCCCCAACAGGGCACTCTGATTAGCCCAGCAGAACATTGATAACAGTGTTTATCACCCCAAACTCAGTGTTTATCACCTCATTAAGAAAACAACAGAGGGACATTACCAGCTACCTGTTGATTCTGCCTTTGTCACAGCAGGGACTGGAGCAAGCATGTGGTCTGCTAGTTACTACACAGACATCTCTCCAC
The DNA here is from genome assembly GCF_001723895.1 of Crocodylus porosus. NCBI lineage: Eukaryota > Metazoa > Chordata > Crocodylia > Crocodylidae > Crocodylus > Crocodylus porosus. The sequence goes on along the minus strand of NW_017728912.1, from coordinate 29,291,743 downwards.
AAGGCACAGGGGAGGAAGGAATTCCTGCTTAGTGAGGGGATGTGGGGGAGCAGCCTGCAAGTCTCTGTCAGAGCTGCAGCCAAGGGGGAGGTAGGGGGCGAGGCCAGATATGCTATAGAGCAGAAAGCCCATCCAGCCCAGCACAGAGAGCATGCTGAAATGCTGGGGGTGTCTGGTTTATCTTAAACCAGCAAGGGGCCTGGGACAGACATTGCATAAACTGATTTGAGCCAAATCAGTTGGTCTGCTACTACATTCAACCAGGTCTATCTCAAACCAGTTTCAGACATTTTCAAACTGGTTTGTGCACACTGAACATCTTTCTGTTACAGGTTTAAATGAGTTTCTGATCACTTAAACTGGTTTTATATGTAATGTCTGTCCCTAGCCCAAGACAGTAACTTCAGTTTATACCAGTTGAGGGTCCAGCTCACTAAGCTCAGACCATTCCCAAATGGCCTAAGCCAGAAGGAAACAGTAACTTACACTAGGTGCAATTTAGCCCCTGTCGATCCTTTTGAGCCCCCTTTAACCCTCTTGTTCATGTGTTTTACCAAGTGAATCCTATAAAGACCTTACTGTGCAAGGATACTAGCACTAGTACACAGAATTCAGCTGTGAAATTCCAGCTGTCCACAAGCAAGCAGACTTTGGTCTTGTCTCAGATGACCGATCAATCAGTCCCAACACTGGCAGGACAAAGAGCTTAAGAGAACATGATGGATGTGAGACCCTCTAGGAGAATTTGGAACCTGTCAATGTGAACATGTGAACCAAAGTGTTGGGAAATGTATTGAGGGAATATTTGTTGTGTAGCTTATTTCAGTTTCTGCTGGTTGTGGTAGTGAAACAAAAACACTCCTTTAGGGCTGCTCTACACGGAAAAACTGATGTAGAGTAATCTCTGTTCTTAAAGAGTAAGCTCTTCAGCAATAGTTCCCCATATAGACACTCTGTTCCAGAAATAAAGTCATTTTATTCCAAAATACATACTCTGCTTTGAGCAAACACTAATTATTCCAGAGTAGAGTAGTTTTTATTACAGAACAGAGAGTACACATGGGAGCTATTCTGGGATAAATTTTCTGTATAATTTCCCAATCTAAGCAAGCCCTTAGAGCTTTATGTGTATAATTCCCACAGGAATTCAATGGGAGCTGGGTATCTAAATTAGATCCATCAGAACAAAACTCCCAGTTTGGGAATATTCTACAATCATCTGAACAATTTACAGCAGTTCTGTGACAATCTAATCTGCTATTCTGTACTTTTCTGCTTTATTTGCTAAGCAAACATAAACTACATATTTAGGCTCCCCTTCTGCTCCCCAGAGAAATACTGGCTAGACCATTTACCCGAGGTTACTTAACAATCCAGGTGTTATTACACCATATCAAAGTCAGTTTAATATGCCTCCTTGATTTGTTTCCTCATGCTTCATTACAGGAAAAACTGAGCTAGCAAAAATATGGAATACAACCATCTATATAAGTTTTTAAAATGATAATGTTTAAGGCACAAATGAAATGAGAGAGTTCATGGAGAGTGGCATGCACAGAGTGCTACATTCAAGAACATCAATCATCTCACCTAATCTAGCAGCAAGTCTAGGGCAAACTATTCAACATTGGTATAATCCTGCTTTTTTTTAAACTGAGGAAGAGATTAACACTGACTTCAATGGGAGCTGAGTTAGGCCTGCACTGAGTGTTTTTGTTCTTTCAGCTTCTAGTGCATTGGGAAGAGTAGGAAGGGTACTTCTTTAAATGTAATTTACCATGCCACAAAATCCAACATACATTTGCTCGTGGTTTTTATTCTTCAAAAATATTATGTCCCTATAGTCATCTTGCAGTGAAATCTTACATGCTGTGTCATATCAGAGTTAGAAGATGGTGTGTTTCATCATTATTGTACTTAATCCAGTTATGGAATCTTTGTTCTTCTAACTATTTGACAATGCTGTCTGTACACAGAGCTCCATAACAGACTTTCATTTTTATAGACATGCTTTTTTCTGGGTACATGTCCCTATTTATGAAACCTAAAACTCCTCCACCATTATGTACTGCAATATGTATATCATTATATGATCCTTGCTGATATATTTGCAGCCCATCTCCTCTGGACTGAAAGCTGTGGGCCTTAGTCATCCCTGAGTTATTCCAATTTTATGCTGAAATCAATGGAGTTATGCTGGTTAAAACTGGAGTAACACAGTGGTGAATCATCTTTGCAGAAATTCAGTGTCTCCTGGGGTTATAGTACCTACCTTCAAATTAAATTGTGCAGTGCTTGAGGGTATGTATTGCTGAAGTAGATGTGGGTGCCTAGCCTGTTGAAATTATTTTTCAGAAGTATCATAAAGAAGAATTCCCTCTCTACACTCTTCTTGGGATAGCAGAGAAAGTGTAAAAGTAAAGGTACAGCAATGTCCTTATTTATTTTTAATCTTTTCCTGTGATTTATTATCTGGGACACTGGATTTCCCCTGGAGAGAAGGGATACTGTGCCATATGTATTCAAGTCTGCCATTTGTTCGTTTAGGCCCAGAGATCTGAGCTTACAATATCTGATGTTATAGCAAAGTTCTTGCAGGCTCAGGGAGTTTGTTAAATGGAAATTCCACTTTCATTCAAAGAATTCTGCTTCCTGTGGGAAAACGTCAGTAACATCTTAATGGCTTTGTGTTTTCTAAGCACCCAATTTTTTTATCAACATATGCTGAAAATGATGTAATGACTTCATACTCTGAATATTGGTTTTGGTTCATAGAGGTTGAAGGGGAGAAATCAGGAGTTATCACAATGCCAAAGAGTATTAAAAATATAAAAGGTGATGAGAAGGGCTTAGTGTGACTACCAGCTGAGAATAAACATGAATAATGTGCAGCTTAACAGTTTTGATGCTATTTCTATTAGTCTTATCTATGAAAGCTAAAGCAAGTGCTGCTTTGCCAGTTAGCTGTCAGACATGTCCCTCATCTCTTCAATTTAGTCCTATTTGTCCTCCAGGCTCATTCAGTCTTCAACCTAAACTACCCTGAGCCTGAGCCTGGCCCTCCTCCCATGAAAAACATGCAGCGGAAAAGTATCAATTCTTCAGCACAAGAGCTCACTGTGCAAAGGAAAGTAAAGGAGCAAAAAAGCAGTGGATCTTCTGGACAAGGTCAAAGGATTCAAGAAAGTTCCTACTAGGCACATCTACACAAGACACTTAGCTGCGCAGTAGCATAGTTTACTGAACAGTAAGTGTATGTGTATACATGTGTGCAGGCTTACTGTGCAGAACCGCCCCCCCAAACATGAGTAAATATGATACCTACAAATGCAAGTATCCAATTTAATTATGATTAGTTACTGCACAGTAACACACATGTAAACATGACCCAGGAGCAACTAGCTCCCAAGTTAGCCCTGCTACTAGGGTGTCAGCCGCTGCAGGCTCTAGCCAGACCTGCTATCCCCCAGGCCCAGGTGCAGGCAGCTTCTAACTGCCAGGCCCAGCTCTACCTGCCCACAGCTTTCCCCTAGCAGCCTGCCCTGAGTCTGCAGGTGCTGCAGTGGCCAGTCTTATGCTGGGCCCCTGTGCTGGGTGCTACAGGCTGATGCCTAGGCCTGGTGAAACATGAAAAACAGCTGCACAGAGGCCCAGAGAGCTGATACGGGATTCCTGATGGCGTCCTCCTTGCTGACGCCTAAGCACTGGCCCATGCCCTCCACCCAGGGCCCCAGCTGGTTGCAGAAGGAGACTGGTGACCTTGTGGCACTGTGGGGAGAGGCAGAGGTACAGTGCCAGTTCGAGCAGGGTGGGCACTCCAATGCCCATGTCTTTGAGGGGCTGTCAGCCTGGATATGGGAGTGCAGACACAACTGATCTGCATGGCAGTACTGGATAAAGGTCAAGGCCTTGCGGGCACAGTGGGTGGACATTACCAACCACAATCTTTGCTCAGGGAGTGCCCATAAGTCCATGCCTTTATGCAGCAACTGACATACATCCTTGCACCATGGGACCCAGGCTGCAGTCATACTATCTACAGCAGCATGGATGGCCTGCTCAGGACCCTGCCCCAGGCTGGCACCTGTGGTGACATGTCACTGGGGGAGGGCCCATCCCACCAAGCTCCCCAGCTGCACCCTCCAGCAACTCAGGGAGCCTGGGCTAGTGCTTACCATACCAGATCTGCAGCCACAGCCTCCACCATGAGGCGCTGGTGGCCATGACACCACTGGCCACCAGCAATGCCAGCTCCTGCCCGGGAGCCAGGCACCCGGCTGCCATGCCCCACCCTCCAAGGACACCGCCTGGAACCACACACAGCCAGGACCCAGCAGAGCCGCCAGCTTTGACATTCTCTTCATGTAGCTTTTTATGTTATGCAGATGTAAAATCTAATATGAATAAAGATGATAAAGCTACACTGCTCTTGGTTGCAAAGGAAAGCTTGAAAATGTGTACCATGTGCTGCCAACAAGTTTAAAAAGCAGAACAACAAAAAAAAAGAAACGAACTTGCATTTTTATTTTAAATCCTATGATTTTTAAATCTTTCTTGTGAATTTGGAGGGCCTCAAGATTTTGTCAGTCTCAGTATTTGGCTGAAGTAGATGACATGATTTTTATACAGCAGGACTTGGTAATCCTGCAGACAATTTAAGAAAAGGGAAGTGACTAAGAACAAAAGCAGAACAGATTGGACCATTTCCACTGTCCTAGCCAAGCAAGAAGCAAAAATTAGCCAGACTCTTACAACAGTATAGATTCTTAAAATTCTTTTATTTTAAATCATTATTAGCAACACATATAAAAGGGTTTGGAGGTTTGTTTTATCTTTCAGTATATGATTTTTTAAACTTGGGACAGTTCCTCTGAGAAGTCTTCAGTTTCAAGTTGGCCGTCTTCATGTCTGAGTCAGGGATAGAAACATGATGGCAAAAACAGACTTTGAAAAACCTCCCTGTCTTGGTTTTTAGCCCTACTATACACTAGAGGTCCTGAGTATGTGTGTAGATGCCCCCCATCTCAACAATGTTCAAGAGAAATAGACAACTTTATAGCATTTCTTGGGAGCAGAGGGGGTTCATTGTAAACAGACTATTTTTGTAAATTGATCTCTAATCACTGGGCACGTCTACACGAGATACTATTGCACAGTAGTGTTGCTGGGCACTAGCTATGACATGACGCTACTGCACAGTAGCTCATTACTACTACACAGCAGCATCAGAAAAAACATGCAGGCACAGTACTGCACACTAATGTAAGTGATACTGTGCAATACATAAGCAAGTACTAAATGACTGTGCAGTAACAACTGCATAGTCTGCCACTCATTTAGACGCAGCTCTGTCATGCAAATGTACACAGACATCATATCCAACTACAAAGATAATTGGGTGAAATACACGCTTATGTGGAAATAAGCTTGTGACAACATTTTTTGCAAGAATAATGTGAACTATTTTATTTTGAATTTCTCCTTTCGTTTTGATCATGTCAAATCAATAAAGCAAAAAGTTTCAATCTGTCTTGGAGTAATTATGCTTCTACTTTTATAGTGAAATTTTAATTTTAATCTTCCAGAAATATATATTTGGCTATATACTGGTAGAATATTAAAATTGAAATTGATTCTCCATCAAAATGCTTTCACAATATTGAAGCAAAAAAACCTTATCCAAAAAAAATGTTTTCACAATATTGAAAGAAAACAACTCAACATCATTAAAATAAGATATTTTTCAGGGAATTTTGTTTTCTGGGAATTTTCACTTTGATGTTTTTTGTTCTTCAGAATTGTTATATAAATATATCATCAGCAAAATTCCAATTTATCGTCTTTGTCATCAAAATTCCTATTTCTGACTGAGTCTATCCAGAGGTCCATGTTTGGCTGCAGAATATTTTTAGTTATTTACTAAAGTAATATGCTATGTCCCCAACACTTCCTGTAAAATGTTTTTCAGTAGCCACCTAAGCAGTAAATTTTACAGCAGTGCTCACAGCTTTGGGCCCTCTGCTGTAGTAGTATTTATCACAACACATAAGATCAACATTTCTTTTACTCCATCCTTTTAGCTTGACTTCTTACAAACAAACAATGAGACTCATCTGCAGAAATTGTCCTATTGGCTTCCAAGAAGCCCACCCCATTTCCCTTCAGATTCCTCCAACTCATGCATTCTTGTTTCCCAGCCTTCATTCATACAGCATCTCTCAGCTGGAATCTCCCTGCCCTTCCATGCTCTCACCCTTTGCAACTCTCCTTAAACTGTCTTTCTTCAACAGCTCCAGGAGTGCTAATCTTCCCCTTCAGGGAACTGTGTCTCTATGTAACTCTTAAAAAGTCTGCATCACTACTACTACCTTATCATGCTACTTCCACCTCCACAGTGTTTTGTGAGTAAATAAAATGAATGTCTCAGCAGTGCTTTTTGTAAGTAGGATTTTTGCCTATGGGTCTGTGGGTTAAGAGCAATGTTTGAATGTCTCAATAAGCTAAACCACCCTTAATAATGGATAGGCTCAGCAGGAATAATACTGCTTTGGAAATGACTGAATTATAAAATATTTACACTGGGCAGGGGAAGCTTATGAAAGATAGGCTACCATTATTTTGAACACTATGGGACAAGCTGGCTAGAATAACGGAACATGTATCCTGGGAGAAAAACACTAGTCTTACAGGCTTTGATTGTTAAAGAGGACACAGGCTAACACTGCAGTTTCCAAGGACTCTAGTTAAAGAGCCAACTGATTACAATATCTAGTAATATATCACCTGCTCAAAATTCAGAGCTCTGCTAAATCTTCAGGTTCTGATGCTATGCAATGTAAAAACACAGGAATGAACTTTGGAACATGTTCTGTGAAAGCTACAACCTCGTCAAAATGAAAGCATGAGGACTGCTATTTGAATGCATTATGTACTGTAGGTCCTCTTGAACTGTAAAGTCTACCTTGTGTTATTTTTCAGGTAATGAGGGAAATAGATTTCAAGGCATTTCTCAGTTGTTAGATACAGGAATTTCAACATACCACATCAGAAAAGCCACATTGCACTGGAACTACTGTCCGTTCCATCCAGTGTCTTCTTTCTGTAAGTGACCAGTACTGAATTCTTCAGGAGAAGGCACAAAAATGCCATAGTAAGTTGCTGTGGGCAGCAACGGTGCTGAGGCAATGCAAACCATGTAACTGCATGGTGCCCTGAGCTGGACAGGGCATTCCAGCTAGTAAAGATAGGGGTCCAAAACTGAACCTTTCACAGAGCCACCAAAGGTAAACTCCACTGATAGCTACGAAATGACCTGCCCCCCTTCCCCTCCTGGTCTGTTGTATGCAACTCATACTCTACTCAGTATCACGGGCAACACAGACCTCCGGCTCAGACCGCTTGGTCTAAAAGGGAACGAGAAAACTTTTTCATGCAGAGGAGAAAAATCAACTGTATTTCCCTGCAAAATTGTTCAGAGACAGTAGACATCAAGGCTGCTCACCAGAGTAGCAGAATACATGAAAAATGCCTGGAAGGTAGTGGAAGTGAGAGGAGTAGGACCAGTCTTTTAAATATTGACCCTGTGTGGCCATAGGTCTAGGTATCCATGAGGGGATGAAAGCCACCCCTGTGCTAAGAGACTGTACAAGGCCAATGCTCCTAATCTTGACCCTCTCTAAAAGGGGGAGGGAGGGGATTTTTGCCATGGGTTTCAATAGCAGCAGTGTTAGAAAACCACTGAGGGCTTTTGAAAGCATGGCTTTTTGTGTTTGCATCTCATCACAAATTTGCACAAAGGGTGTTACTTAAGTATATTGAACACTAGCTTATTTATACTCATGTATTAAAATATATTTACCCTGCCTATACCCTGATGCGTTGGGGCATTTCCTCAGCTTGGGATCTTAGGGCAGAGAAAAAAAAGGACTTGGGGCAGCAATAGAAGGAGAGCTATGTGAAATGGTTTTGGATCCCTGACTGAAGCCAAGTCCCTAGCCAGCAGCATAATGATGCAGCCAGATACCCAGGGTAGGTGCCACACATAGGCACAACTGTGAGGCTACAGTGGCAGCTTTTTTTTTTTCTGGTCCTGGGTTGGCTGCCACTGTCTCAGGAAATGGGTGAGAAGGACTGGTTGTAGCTCTTTTAGACAATTAACAGCAATGACAGTGGTATTTTTAAACAGACAAACTTTATTCAAAGTTTATGTTTCTGGATATAATGGAATGTATACCAAGGAATACAAATTTTTGAATGTGTGGGACTTGATTTTAAAAATAGCATTGCAAATTTCTAATGCTAGGTAACAGAAACCTTGGCTGAGTTGTGGTTTTTCCAGCAGTTAACAAAGTGGCTAATGCTATAGAGACTTTCTGCTGGATAAAGACCTTTGCAGCTCACGGAAATCTTTATTAAAAAAAATAACAGAAAACTTCATACACAGAAAAGAGCTGGGGGTTTGTTGGGTGTTCATTGCTCTCTTTCCAGTTGCAGTAAGAAGAAATATCCAGCAGTTCCTCTTTCTCAAGGGAGACCCAAGCAGTAAGCACAGTCTTGGTTGAGGCATCCAGGGAGAGGCTTGCATTTTTTTTGTCTGTTTTTGTTGATTTTTTTACCCTGAAATTATCATTTGCACATTAGCAAAGTAGTGAAGGGAAGTGAAAGAGTCAAGAGGCAGATTAAAAAACATGACTGATTTTTCTAAGGGATTTTTAAAATATCATGATCTCAAGAGCAAACCTCTTCATTTGGGGTGGGCGGGTCTGGGTCACAATTTTTGTTCTCTTTAGCTGGCACTACTGCGCAGAATACCAGCACATCAGAATTCTTCAGTTCTGTTGCAATTCATGTGTAAGCAGGCATGCTACACTACTCTATTTCTTCAGTCAGTAATATGGCATATGTTGTTATATCTGACTTGTTTTCTATGGCTTGTTCCTCTGTGGGGCTATAAGTTCCCTCACATACAGCAGACTGCCAAACATTTTTGATCTATTCAGTACTGCTGTCAGGGCCATGTCACAGGTTCACTGGCAACAGTTCCAAATCATTGTGACCTATTAGGCTAGGGACAGAAGTTACATATCAACCAGTTTAAATTATCAGAAACTGGTTTAAACCTGTAACAACAGAAGCTCAGTGCACATAAACAAGTTTCAAAATGGCTGAAACTGGTTTAAGACAAACCTGGTTGAATGCTTTATCAGACTTAACTGATTTGGGTCAAAGTTATGAAACTTCTGTCTTAAGATCTTAAACCTAGTATGTGTTAAGAGATAACGTTTGCCTGAAACGGAACAACTTTGCAATGCCACAAGGGCACACATGGGCAATGGGTGCCTCCTGAGTCGGGGGGGACACTTGCGCCCCCCAACGGCCAGTCAGCGACCAAGGCGGGGGGAGGGTTCTCCATGGCCAATCCCACTAACCCGCAAGTGGCAGTGCTGCGCCGCTGATACTTCCAGGTGATTGTGATTGGCCGCAGGGTCGCTTCTCCTGGCGCCCCCACTCCCCAGCCAGTGCTCTTAGGGGAGCACCAGCACTCTCACCTCCCACCCCTTAACCGGGAATGCTGGCTGTCAGGGGTGCACCAGCACTCTCAGGGGGCGCGCGTGCACCCCTGTGCACTCCCTGCGCATCACCACTGAGGGCATACATACACTAAACTGTTTGAACATGTGTCTGCTTGCATTTTAACTGCACTCAGTGTTATGTTGAACATGTGACACCACCCTCAGACAAAGTTAGAATGGCTTCACTCTTGGAGACTTTTACCTGTTTTGTTGTGTTGTCCTCTGATGATAAAACAACTGCCATTTTGACTGAAAGTACTTTTGTGTGGGGGCAAACCATACAAATACATAGTGGAAAAAGAGATATATAATGGACTATATATTCAATCTGTCAAAACTATATGAAGGAAGTGTGGCAACATCACATGAAGAAAAAGAGGACTGAGTATATAGATGTAGTACAGATAATGACGGCCATGTGTATGAGCCTGCTTAAGCCAGCTATCTGCCTCATACATCCAGGTTGGGTCTGGCATACTAAGCTGTAAACATATTCAGTTTAAATGGGATCTAGAAGACTACCTCACTTACGCATTTCAAATGGTCCCAGCCCATATCATTGGAAAGTGAATGGAAAAGCAGTTTATACTCAAAGCAGAAAGGGCAGGTCAAAAAGTTTAATAAAGAAGGAAAAATATCAAGAGATGGTACGAAATGGAGAAGTTGGCAGCTGGCCAGGAAAATACAGACCCACATCCTCCAGATCAATAGACCTATGGAAGTCTAGAGACTTTCAGACTATTTTCCCTTATTGCAGATGACAATGACCCTATGCTACTTCAGCATCCAAAGGGAAGCTGGAAATTCACCCTGTTTGGGGGATTGTTATGCCACAAGAGCACCTATGGCATTTTATTCTAGAAAAAATTCACCTATGTTGGAAAAAGCCTCCACTGCTCAGATCCAGTGTTTTATAGGCACTTTGCAGCAGCCACTCCTAGGAGCAGAATTCAAGAGTCTTGCCTCCAAAACCTGCTCTAATATCCTAGATGGGGGGAGGCAATTATTTTGCGTGTATGGCCGCTTAATGAGTTTTGGTAAACTGTCAAGGGCTGTATGGGTAGTCTTGCCCCTTCACAGTTGCCCCAGCCCCCTTGTCACCAACTTAGGACTGGAAGTCCAACCCCTAACCCTTTACCTTTGCCACCAGAATTCCTTCCCCTTGCCCCCTGGAAATGCTCCTTTTGGGAAGGGGGTTGCCATCTTAAAACCAAAAAACCCCCCAAACAAATCATACACTAAAAGTCAAACGCCTACTATAAAATATTTTAATTTTATAACAAAAAATAATTTTGTCATGATTTGTGTTTGCAAAGTGTATATAGAGGTGATTGCATTATAACTCCAAAAAAATTCTTAGTTTTGTATATTGTAGGGGAGGGTCTATGGTACGGTGTGAGTGTGTGTATGTCTGTGGGTGTGTGTGGTATGTGTAGTGTGCATGTGTATGTGGGTGTATGGTAAGTGTGTGTGTATGTATGGTGGAGTGTGGGGAGGAGTGGGTATATGTGCATGGTAGGATATGGGGGATGTGGGTATGTGGTAGGATGTAGCAGGCTATGTGGGGGTTGTGAGGGGTGTGGTCGTGTGGGGGGGAATAGGGTAAGTTGGGGGGTTGTGTATATGTGGGGGGTTCTGGAGGCAGTGTGTGGGTACGGTGACCCCCCCCACACACACACTCCCCCCATGGCACAACAGCGAGCAGGGGTGTTCAGGGCACAGGCACTAGGCAGGGTGCAGCTCCACCCAGTGCTGCACATCACAGCGAGGGGCACAGCCTCTGCCAGGCTGCCTGTATCACTGGTGCTCCCTGCCACTCACATGCAACCTCTGTACTCGTGCAGCAGGGAGGGAAGCCCCACATGCTGGAGCCAGGTGCCTTTCCTGCCAGTGCTGTACAGCACTGGAGAGAAGCTTCAGGTACTGGAGCTGGCTACCTTCCCCACAGGGGCTGCGCTGCCTGGGAGGGAAGCCCCAAGTGCCATCCCCTGCGGGGTGGGGAAAGCAGCCAGCTCCAGTGCCTGAAGCTTCCTGCCTGTGCTGCACAGCCCATGGGGATCCAGCACATGGGGCTTCCATCCCTGCTGTGCAAGTGCAGGGGCTGTACGTGAGTGTCAGGGAGTGCAGGTGATACAGATGGCCTGGCAGAGGCTGCACCCCTCACCATGATGTACAGAGCTGACCAGAACTGCATCCCACTGGGTGCCTGCACCCTGAGCACCCTACCTCCTGCTGCTGCCACTGTCTGCCAGGGCTGCACATCATGGGGAGAAGAGTTGTGGGTGGATCCCCACACCCTGCCACTCACACCCACATGCTGCCCACCCTGGCTCTGCACTGCTGCCGCCCCCTGCCCCCCGGGCACAGGCTCTGTGCTGCCACCAACCTCAGCCCTACCCTCGGTGCTCCCTCCCAGCTGCAGTCCCACCCCTGCTGCTTACCTACCTGCTGCCCGGAGCAAGCAGGAGACTGGGGAAGTAGAGCAAGTCCCTGGGAGTTGCAGCAGTGGTGCATCAGCCCTGCAGGGAAGCTGAACACTGGCTGACCTGGCCCTTCCACCCATGAGGGTGGGAGCCAGGCAATAGGGTACATTTTGTGGGGCTGCGTGTACACATGGGTGCTTTGCTCCTACCCTCTTAAGCTGAAGAGCTGGGCAGGACACAATTGGTTGGGGGGCCCTGTAAGCCAGATGAAAGTGCTTGGAGGGCTGGATCCAGCCTACGGGCCATATTTTGCCCACACTTGTCCTAGATAAAACTTCTTTTTTAGCAACCCAACCTATAATCTCATGCAAGTATATCTTTCTGTTAAGAAACCCTGCTCCCCAGATAGCTGAATGAATGGATCTTAAATGTGCATTGTTTTCATAAAAAAATGTTTTTGCAATAAGGGTTGGTAAGATGGAAATCAGACCTGTGGGTTCCTTGGTAATTTGCAATAACTGTGGAGAGGATGAGCTGTTCTGTTCTACAAAGCAGAGCCTACAGAAAGAACCCTTTTAGATGAGCTACCAAGGTACTCAAAATTAAAGTGTGTATGTTTGCCTAATGGTGGTTAACCTCTAATGGATAGAAAAGTGTGTAAATCTGACAGATCCAATAAAATAAGGGTAATTATACCTTCTGTATCAGGCATTTTAGAACATGAACAATGTGTGTTAAGGATGAATAATGTTTCATTGAAATCATGGAGGAAATAATAGCAACTAATATTCATAGGGCTGTAACAAAATATTGTTTACAGATCTCCACCGGTTGTGAAATTATCTATATTGAAGAAACTGGATGTACTCTAAACCAAAGACTGAAGGAGCATAAAACATGTAATATTGCAGTTACAAGGCACATAAAATCTTATTGGATCTGTGATAAATATTTGTGCTTGAACAATTTTACTATTTTACAAACTACTTTCCTTGGGGGATGGTTAAGGAATACAAGGATGCCTTATTTATCAGTTTTAAAGTATGGCAACTCCCAAGAATAATGACGAGGAGGGTATACTTGCTCTGAAAAGTATGCAATTAATGGTATATTTTGTATTCAAAAAGCTTCTTTTTTTCTTGATTAAAGCTTTTATCAGTAGATAGATGGGTCCTCCCATGGGCTGCATAAATCAAGGCAGGAAAGGTCCCTAAAGGGATGCTGGTGAGATTGAAATAATGCATTAAAGAAAGCTACCCTTGAAGAGTGGTGACTGAGGACTCAACAGCACTGTCTGATAGAACAGCATTAGATTGCAGTAATTTCCCTCATCCCTTCCCAAATTCTTTGTGGGACTGGGGTAGCAGGGCGGGGGGGGGGATACTTTTTTTTCAAAAGTATCTATTACACGTCTACAAATATGTAAGACAGGTGCCTCTTGAGAAGGTCAGAAGGCCTAAGCAGTAGGTCTGTGTGAAGCTTCGGGCCCTGATTTGGTTCGGCAGAGATTCAGTCCAGTTTGGTGGCCAAATCTCTGAATCCAGATTGAATCAGAAGACCCACTAATCTCTCCAAACCAAATCGGAACCCTCCAAATCAATTCAGAGAGGTTTGGAAAGATTCAGAACTAAACACAGCTTTAAATGTTTTTTCTATATACCTCAAAGTACCAGGCAGCTCGTGACTGCTGAGATCCTGGGGCGGATGCAGCATCCCACAGAAGTGCTGGGGAGGCTCCCCAGCATGCTTAGCAGCAGACCCAGAAATGGACCAGAAGCACTTCTGGTCCACTTCCAGGTCTGCTGGGAAGTGCATGGGGGTCCCTCCTTATCCCCCTGGCTTAGTGACTGGTGCCCCCTGGGTCTGGGTGGTCACCCAAGATCTCCCCATAGCCAACTGCTGAGCCCGGCGGGGAGGGCGCACTCACCTCAGCAGACCTGGAAGTGGACAAGAAGTACTTCCGGTCCACTTCCTGGTTCACTGCCGAGCGTGTGGGGGCGGGGGGGGCGCGCTCCTCTGGATTGCTCAATCCGCCCCAGCATTGGCGTGTTCACAAGCCATGCCTGGTACCTCAAGGTATGTAGAAAAAGCATTTAAAGTTGTGTCTGTGGCTGAATCACCGATTCTCCACATCAGCATCGAATCATCAGATTCGGATTCAGCCAAATCGAATCAGAGACAGTGATCCAAATCAACGAATCGAATAGCTGTCCCCGATTCAGGCTGAATCTGAATCTAGATCGAATACGACCCGTTTCGCACACCCCTACTAAGCAGAAGCAAGATACCTTTTAAGAAGAGTTGGACATCTCAACTGCCTAAAGACACTGAAAAATTGCACAGAGCAACAAAATACCTTTGGAAACCTGAACCCATGTTTATACCCATGGCACCCTGGGCTCTGCCTGGTGATCACCTTCTCATCCTCACCCATTTCTCTAGAGCTGTGAATCATTTTACTGCAGAAGTTCTTCCATGAAAGCCTAGGAGAGGACCAGGTGCCAGAGAAATCAATGTGCCATCCAGCTATTCAACCACGAACAGTTAGGCGTGGAAGGAAGTAGAAATATTGGTTAGCAGATCTCCACTGCCAAGTGCTATCGGTCAAAGAACAGCTGTCAGCCCATAATTACCTTGACTGTTTCAAAGCATGTATCTGCAGCTAGAAGGCTTGATTCATAACAGGTTTTTAATGGGGACAGTGTAACCAATTCTGCAAATGGTGGCCCCTATGTTGTTTATTATATTGCTGTGCTGCCTAAAAGCCTGGTTGAGAACAGGGTCTCATGATGCTGGGCCCAGTATGAACAGACCTTTCCCTAAAGAGCTTATTTATCTAACCAGACACACAAATCAGAGGTAAACAAAGGCACATAGAGCAGAAATGACTACCCGAGGTCATTCAATAAGCCGCTAGCAGAGCTGAGATTAAAATCTATGGACATTTTTACACGTGCTAAGAGAGGCATGGGGGAGTGCTTTAATTAGCAAGCCACACTAATTAAAAGCGCCTGAGCGTTGTGTGTATCAGCATCTCCCACACTGAAAAATGGCAGCAGGCACTTTGAACTAAATCTCATTTAACATGCTTTAGTTCAAAGTACCCAGCTGCCATTTTTCAGCCTGGGGACACTGATACACGTGGTGTTAGAGTCCACTGGAGTGTGTTAATTTCCACACCCCAGCAGACATAATTAATCGAGTCTCCTGCAACATGCTGAAATTCCAGTGCATCGGAGCCAGCTCCCTACATGTGAATAGGAGCCCTATGTCTCTTAGATCCCATTCCTGTACTTCAGCCACTGACTCTGTGCTGGCTACAGTGCCCTTTACTAGAAAGCATGTTATGGATAGAGTTGGACAAACTAATGATTTGCTTATTGAATAAAGTTCTGATTGGAAATTTTTCATTTTATTTTGGGCAATTTTCCAGCCCAATTTTACATGGAGATCTACAGCAGCAGCAGCTGGACCAAAAACTAGGCTAGGTTTATTTAAGAAAGTGCCTGTTTATTTGAAACACAGAATGAGCAATGTAAGCAGTCCCAGCAGACAGTGATGCCTCAGTTGGTTCTACACAGGGCTCTCCAATGACCTCAGAGCACTACCTGTTCTTCGAAGGTGTGAACAGCTGCAGAAGCAATGGCATGCCATGAAAATGTAATACCAACTAAGGAACTGAAGCAGAGGCAGAAGCAGCAGCAGAGACGGTCAGAGACCTCCCTGTTTGGTTCTGAACTGGGGTCATTTCCCACTGTTGTCAATAAGCAGTCAAACCATTACCTCCTTTTCACCCTCAAGTATTTATGGCCTTGTCTCAAATGGTCTATGAGGCTCATGGATGACCACATTGCCAACCATCCTTGCCATTAAAGGGATACTGAAACCTCCTCTGCCTGGTGACCCAAATCCAAGCAACCTGACTCTAAGTCTCTTTCCAGTGGTCACTGCCTGCAGATCTCCAACAAGTTGCCTGTGAAATATAAATGTGTTTCTGCCACAGCAGGAACCCTGAGCAGGGCCATCTGCACTAAGATTCCTTCCCCGTGATCTGACTATCAAACCTACATGTAGATCACATCCTGATTGCTCCAGGTACTATGAATCCAACCTATCATATATACATCTATGGTTAGTATAAAAGTATCCAGGGGGTACATGCTGTGGATAAGTAGTACAGGATGTATTTGTAGGAGGCACCAAGACTGATGGAGTGATGTACTGTCAGAGTCTCAGGAGATGATCAACAATGGGTGGCTTTCTTGCATGTGTACTGGCCTGTGGCTGCTTTACCACTCCATCCAGGAAGTGCACATACCATCTGCAGACACTTCCCCAGCCTGCCAAAGGGTGTTTATGCCTGAAAGATTGCTAAGAAGAATTTTTCCAACTATTTGAGCTGGTTTAATAAAAGATACCAAATTTACCCAAATAACTTTGTCTGATGTATTCTTCAGAAATTCTGCTGGAACAGCAACTTCAGAAAGGTAGCAGTTCTGCCCATCTCTTAGGTAGTCATAATAGTTCTGTAGTATAAATTAGAGCAGGCTGTTCTAATTCACTGCAGAAGCCACTACCAGATTCAACAGAGTGCAAAGGTGAGTTGTAAGCCACATAGAGGAAGTGTCTATTGACATCTGTGCAAACCTGCTGCAGCCTGGGATCTGGCTGCGTACAGTTACCCTCAAGGGGAAATGGGGAGGCAGGCTAAAAAAAGTCCTGGGGAAAGCACAACACTGGCTTTCCCTACTTCAGCCTCCTAATTCAGAAATCTTCTCTGCCTGAAGTGACAGTCACTTGTGTGGGTTAGCCCTTGTAGGAAAACACTTCAAGAGGCAATTTCAGTAATGAAATTGGTCTTCTAGTGAGGGTATTTCTTTCCTTTTGGAAGTTTTAATAACTGTCACAGATTTGAAAACCTTTTGATATGAATATTACCAAAAGTGGAATTAATATTAGAATCTGGCATGCTGCCCAGATCTGGGTATAACTGGGAGTTAAGAGCACACAGCACTTTGAAGGATTGAGCTGGGGTCTTAGAACTGAGCTATAGTTACAGATTGTCCAGTCTAGATGGAGAGAGATTCTACAACTATCAGTATAGCATATTACAGCATTAACATTAAAATCAACCTTTTCAAAAGACTTGAAAACCAAAAACTCAACTCCAAAATTATGCAAGGCACTAAGGAGACTGGATACCATTTACGTTCTTTGAAACTTTGGTGACCTGGTCACTTCTAAAATTTGATTAGGTGAGGTAAGCGCTTTTGAAAAATGTATATAAAAGCTTGGTAAATACTACAACATATTTTCCCAGCATACTCACTTTTCAGCAAATTCACTTATAGATGCACCATGTACATGAGAGTGGTAAGATGTTTCTGGAAAGCAAATTTCAAGTGTGGTATCATGAAGAGCATTCATTTCTGAAATCTGTCAGAAAGCGGTTTTCTCTCCCAAGTAGTCCCAAAAACATATCATGTGATCTATGGTGGAATCAAAGCAGCACAGATTTTCAATAGCCCATGCTCACAATAAATTACTTGCTAGCCAACTGCTTACCAAAAAATATTTTGAAGACACCATTGACTGAATAAATTATGAAGATTTTATAAATAAAGAACTTATGAGTTTTGTGACAAGTAAACAAGTACTGGAACAATGGAACAATGTCTGGTTTCTAAAGGAAACCATGTGATGTTAGTGGTCTGGCAAGGCTTTTTACCTACAGACATGCTTAACAATTGGAATCTTCTCTACTTTAGCTCTGTATCACACTGCATTGTTGACCCATTCACTTTTTGGGTGTGTCCAGACGAGCACACACGTGCGATATGCAGAGCCACAGACCCATCTGCAGCGCCACAAACTGCACCTGCCACACATGCAGGAGTTACCAACGCTGCTAATTTGCAACATGGCGGGTGGGGTTCACATTGGGAGATCCCAGTGTCAAACAAACCCACATTTGAAAAAAGTAGCGGATGTCCTGAACCCCAGGAGGCCACCAGGACCCCAAGTAAGGCTGCTGGGGCCAGTCCAGATGCTACCCCAGCCACCCCTACCCCACCTGAGGCAACTTGCCATGCACCAGAGCACACATGGACAGACATTCCCAAGACAAGTAGCAACAGGACAACTATGTTCCACTGCTATTTGTCCCCAGGGAAACACATCTGCACACTCGTCTAGACGTGCCCTTTGTGCTAACAGCAGACTGGAATAGACTCACACTTAGGAACTTAAATCCATCTATGTGCCTAATTGATTAAATAGATTGTGCCCCTTTGTGGGTGGGTGGGTGTGCATGTGGGTGTGGGTGTGTATATATGCAGACTTGCCTGTACTTCACTTCTCTTGGATTGATTTAAAGTTGTAGTAAAATATATTACATTGTAGTAAGTATCATCACATGCCTGTGCCACGTTTCTGATTTTTTTTTAACAAGCTAGTATGTAAATGGATTATAGTTTGCCAATCCAGTTCTTTTGAAATACCAGTTCTTTTGGATATATGTATCTTCAGAATCTTCAAGGCATATGACCTTACTAAAAGGGAGCCCAACACTTCTCACTACAGCTGAACAGCATCGATAATCTAAGCATAGTATGTAAGAGTTAAATGCAAAGGAAAGAAACTAAATGCCAGGTTGCTGTAAATAACCTCAAAGAATCCTATCTCCTTAAGGTAAAAGATCTTTAACTGGCTGATCACTTTCTATTAGTTATCTGTTTAGTGTTGAGATTAAATTACACTCTTGCAGCCTGTCTAGAGGTCTTTTGTAACATACAGGAGCATACAGACAATTTGGCCTCTGGGCTAAAGAATGTCAAGATTTTCTATAGGCTGGGGCTGCATTACATGAGATGAGACTCTGCAGTTGTTACTGAGCACTTATGTAGCACTTGTATAAACAAGTACTAAATGAATGCGCAATAACCCAAGTTATTCAGTAGTTCCAACGAATGCCTTTTTTGTGACACTACTGAGCAGTAGCGTTGTGTCACAGTTTTTGCCACATGACACTACTGCACAGGAGTATTGGAGTACTGTGCAGTCAGCGTCTCTTGTAGGTATGTACGCCTGGTAGGCAGAGGCAGAAAGTAACCTTCTCACCCATTGCGTTTCAGGAATAGTGACTTATGGCAAACTGACAAACAAGGAAATTCACCACCAAACCTGAACATCTGAATCAGCTATTCTGGCCAGCTGCAGACTTCACTGATTGCTTGCTCCTATTTTTATGATGCATGACGATGAGTTAAAGCTGAGCATTTATTTACTATATAGTTATGTCAATTTTAACAAAAAAAAAAGCTCTTATTCTTGCCTCTGTGTGGTCTTGAATATTTAAATACAATTATTTTTAATAATGAATCTAGTGAGTTTGCTTCAAACTTCACAGCCAAAAATAATAAACCAAGAAAGATAAAGAAGACGCTACTTTTGTATGTGCAACAACAGCCTTCATTATTCTTGCCCCACATATATATCCCTCATGCCCTGAAAGCTTGGTGGAATAGACTGTGCTTTGCATTGGTCCTGAAATTCAACAGGCTCTGGCTATAGTAGATAAAGCTTGGATGCAAGTTCCGAAGTTGAAGGCCTTTGTGGAAATCTCCCTACATTAAAATCAAAAGGGGCCAAGCTTAGACACTTCTGAAGACTGCAGTCTATGAAGAGAAGAGGTAGTATCTCAAGTGAACAATCCCTAAGCCACTGAAGAACTCCCAAGTGAAAAACAAAACCTATATCCAAGGCAATAGGCAATCAGTGTACTTCAGGGATTGCTTGCATTTTACATGCAAGGTACCTTCTGCACTGCCTTACCTTTTAGAAAGACTTGAGGCAAAGACCCAATTAGAGGACTTTGCAGAAACCTTGCTACTTTTGAGGTGGCAAAAGCATGAATTATGACAGCAAAGTCCTTGCCCTGAAACGAATGGCCACTTCACCTGGACAGATGCAGATGGAAGTAACTGTGTTAAAGTAAGCACTGTTGGAGTCCAATCAGAAATAGGACCACATTGTGCTAGGGTCCATACACATCAACGGAAAGACCCTGCTCCAAAGAATGGTGATGACTCTACTGTGCAAAATGTACTATCATCCCTGTTGTTGCTCATCCTGAATCAGGGTCTGGGTATTTGAATAACTGAGATGATCATCTATACTATTACTGTGCTTAGGCCTTAACATAGCTCCTGTACCAGGGAGACTCAGTTTTGCACCTTTAATTCAAGGCTCTCCAAACATTTTTGAGTATCAATGCATTGCAACTTAAAATAGGTGGGGATGCATGGAGAATGAGTACCCCGGTTGTACAAACAAGACAGCATAGGCACAGCGAAATTAAACTATTTATCCAAGGACACAAGAAATCTGTGACAGATGCACAAATAGAATACAGATCTCATTACTCCCAGTTCAACTCTTTAACCACAGGTATTCTTCCCCTTAGCTGACCTCCAGTTATACGTGTATGTGTCCACATTTGAAATCATCCTATACATCCCACTATGCATTGCTGAAATAACAAAAGCTGCACTCCTCCGTGGCAGCACTGATTAACTCAATTCTGTTGTTTTCTTTATAGCATAATTTACTATGGTTAAATGCAACAAATATTAAAAAATAACTAGCTGGGGAAATATTATTTTCATTGAATTGCCTGTTTTGAATAAAAATCAGAGTCAAGATGCTAGATCAACAATTTTCCCATATGAAATATAGGATGCCAAGATAGCTGCTGTCTTAATACATTTGTGGAATTTGCTAAGCATTTTCCTCAGAAGGACATGCCTGGCTTTCACCAAGGTGAGGAAAGTCTTTGCTTCATGAGTGGCTTCACATTTGAAATGGACTGACAGGCATTTAGTGCTCTGTTCTGCAGCTACCACTAAGCGTTCCGGCTCTCTCTAAAGATTAGCATCCTACACAAAGAGATTTACATCCTTGTAGGCAATCCTGCTCCCACTGAAATCAATGGCCGTTTTATCACTGGCTTCAACAGAAGCTATCTCAACCCCTGTGTAGATACATGCTGATTTGCTTGGCCCTACAATCCCTTCATAAAAGTCCACTGTTTATTGCAGA
Organism: Crocodylus porosus; assembly: GCF_001723895.1. Classification (NCBI taxonomy): domain Eukaryota; kingdom Metazoa; phylum Chordata; order Crocodylia; family Crocodylidae; genus Crocodylus; species Crocodylus porosus. The sequence continues at coordinate 29,270,649 of NW_017728912.1, read as the reverse complement.
AGTAAATTCAGGAACAAATACAGCCTGGAGCAGGCAAGGATTTTTGTGACCCCTGCACTTTTAATTACTGGGAAAGAAGAGCTAAATTGCTTTCCAGTTAATAGTCTGAAGCTAGTGGTAATAGGAAATGCAGGGGGTGGGGCAGATAGTCTGCCAGTATAGAACAATATCACTTCACTAAAGTCAATGAAGTTATGCTGGCTTCTACCAGCTAAGGACATGACCATAGAGGGATAAATGCTTTAAGATGTTTAGAGGGCAAGTGCCATGTTAAGACCCAAGCACCATGCTAGGAGGTGGTGCTGAGCCTCATTCTTCACAGGATGTTTCTGGAAGTGCAGCTGGAAGACACCAGGGGTGAGGTCCTGACTCCCTTGAAGTCTCAGAAAGTTTTGTCATTGATCTGAATGGAGCTAGGAGTTCACCCAGCAGTGTAATGACATCCTTTTATAGTACACATTTATCCAGCAGGCAGGGCAGGCTCAGTTCTCCGCTCTCAGGCCCCTTTAAAAATCTGGAGGCATGGCAGTTGCTAGACAGACATTGTACACACATTGGAGAAGGCAGTCTATCTTCTCCCTTTTGCCCACAGGCCTAGGGCTGGTAGCTAGTTTGTATGCAATGGCAGAAAAAAAGGATTGATTAGGTGTCCATGGAGCCCAGTCCTGCTGTTCCCTCCAAGCCAACAGCCTCTCTGCCTCCTAACACTTCAGCCTGTTTCTAAGAGTCACATGGTTTCATCAAAGTTATATCACTCCCTTGCATGCTGGTCCCACTAAACTTTTATTGCTTCCTAGACCCATATTCTATCTTAAAGCTCTCTGAAGAGATGAGCAAATTAGAAAAAATTAATGTACAGTAAATGATTTGATTGTGACTCTTGCTATCACCAACCCATATGTAGGTCATCTTTTTGTTTCGTTAGCACTTTTCAGTTAAACTGCTTCATTGACTTAAGTTAGATAAGCCCACAAAGAGAGCAGGAACTCTTATTGCTCTGAGCCACTCAATAAGAACCACTGCCAGCACAGTATACAAGAAAGAGAGCAGCTTTTATTTACCAACCTACTTGTATGCACCAACTTCAATCCTCAGATAAATGCCCAAGTCACTGAGCTCTGGGTATTTAAAAGGGACACATACCCCTTTTTTCTGTTTCTGAGTCCAAGACCAGTAGTCATGAGTTATGGACAACTTAAATTCTGGGCATCTAAAGAAACGATGTGTCCACAAGGGGCATGCATATAGGCCCTGTCTATTAGTATGCATGCTCAGTCTGCACGACTGTGTAGTCACCTATAGTCATGTTCATGTCCAGGAATAGAATGCCAACCATAGATGATCAGGAAGGGAACAAACAGAATTATACCCATAGTGTTTCCTCTGTTAAAGTCAGAAAAGAGTCATTTTACGCCATACAAAAGACTCTTTGGAAATCCTGTTATCAGCACTAGCAGAAATCAGAGGTTGTAGAGGAGACAAGATTGGCATGGGTAGGAGACCAGGAAAAGCATACCATAGAATTAGCTCAGTAGAAACCATAAATGGGATGTTGTGTTCAGAATGCTCTTCTGTCTTGGATGGGATAAAAGCTCTCATAGGAACGTAGCAGGATGACGTACACAGAATCTAGCTGAACAAGGAATGGAGACTGGCTCACCATTCATGCCTCAAGGCATCTTCATTTCAGTAAACACCCAGCAGAATACACTTGAATTATCACATGTTGTGTGGCTGTTAACTTCTTACATAACACAGGAGATGAAAAGAGGGGATTTTCACCCCCTTTGCTATGGCAAGTGCAGGAAGAGATGTTTGGATCCACCAATTTTTCAGAGTGGATCCAAAACAAATGGAGTGGAGAGCCAGAAAAGCTGCCACAGGGTCTCTTGTAAAAGAAACAGGCCATGCTTAATCAAAGCTGACACAAAATCAAGACTTTTCAAGGCAATACCTGCAGTAAAGGATAAGTATTCAGACACTGTCAGTCTCTTCAAACATCTCCTGGTGCCACCAGGTAGAAAAAAATATCCCCATCAGCAATCTGTGATTGTTATTCTGCTGTGCATACTGCCAAACAAGCCTTTCTTTAAGTTCTGCTGCTGAAGCTTCTGAGGGAGAGTGAATTATCCAGTGCCTAGGCTCCAAAACACCACTGAGAAGGAAAAAGCCACAAGGGACTTAATGGCCAGGAGAAATAAGATTGGAGAGGGGACAAGGGAAGATTGAGAAACAAAGCTGAATCAAAAAAACCAGGCAGGGTCAAACTCTTCTCTCTCTCAGACAGACATTCACCCTGATTGACTTCAGCAGGGTTGCATGCATTTTAACCAAGAACAGATTTTGCCCCATGGACTTGAATCATTTGTTGAGAAAGTCAACATTGTGTGTGCAAGAAGTGGGTAGGTAATCCTCACAAAGAGTCCACATGACAGAGGTAAATATGGTACACCAAGCATAGCTGAAATGGCTGCTGAAAACACTTCTCTATCTAGTTTCTACTCCCCCGAACATATTTAATTACCTGGGGCTCACTGATTCCTGGGAAAGTTTGAAATTAACATGTGATTGTCAAAATCTGAGTTTTGAAATAAAGAACACTATGCCACCATTTTTTTAATGTACATTTTCCCCAGAGCAGCTATTCAGTTAATATTCATATTTTTAGATGTACCTCATGCTGGGTAACAGCATGAAAGGACTGTATATTTCTAAAACAAAACTAGCTTTTCATTAAAAGAGTTATTTACAGAGTTGCTACAAATGCAGCAGCATCTTTTCAGCCACATCATGCTCTCAAATGGACTTCTGACTTCATTTTCCAAATTCTTCCTATTTTCAACCTGTGTTTCCTGTTCCAAATTCCACGAAGGCTTCTGTGCCTTTCCTCTTAACAAAGTTTGTCACCATTCTTTCTTTTACACCGGCATTTGTGATGACTTGCAGGGCCAGATGTTTCTCTTAGCCTTTATTGCTAATCCATTTGGAATCACTTTCCACCTGATTCTGAGCCTTTTTCCCATCTCTTGTTTGTACTGTTGGTGGGGGAGAGCTGTTTTCACCCTGGATGCATACACATGCACTTTACTGCAGAGTTAATTAATTTGCTGTTCAGTCAAGTTTTACTGTCTATATGTGCTTCCCTATAGGCCTCAGGAAGCTAATTAACTCCACTACAATACTGCCCATGAATGCCACATGCCCCTGGAGGCTGGGGGGGCACAGCAAGCTTCCGTTGGAGGTGGTGCTGTCAGCAACAGGAGCATGGTGGTGGCAAGCGAGGAGCTCCCACAGGCAGCCATGGTGCTGTCAAGCACCAATGGTCGACAACCACCCGCAGATGCTGCCAGCAGCGTTGATGGCAGCCAGCAGTGACCATGGACCACCCACAGATGCCACCAGCAGTGTCAGCGGTGGTGGGGGGATGGCAAGCAGTGACCACCTGCAGGCACCGCCAGCAGTGTTGGTGGCACCTTTTTGCAGGGGGTGCACCACCATGCTCGGGGTGGACGTGCACCTGTTTGCACCCCCTATCTGTCGCCAATGGTACTGCCCAACACAAGTACTACCCTACAGCAGAGTTTAGTGTACCACAATGCACATGTAGATGGTGACCAGGGCTGGCTGGGGCACGAGAGAGCTATACTGTGGGGCTGCCTGCAAGCTAACCCACACTGTAGCACCCTCATGCCCCAGCCAGCCCCTCCACAGCACATTGAGCTGTTGTCCTGGATGCATATGCAAACACTGTGCCCAGGAGCAATAAACTACATTGCAAACTGCACCAAGTTTATTCAACCATGCCAATTGCATGTGGAGATGTGCCCCTGTTAATACATTTGTTCTGGTCAGCAGCATCCTGTTTTATGAATATAACTTGTCTCTTTTGCCTCTCTGACACCTGCCATGTGTTACATATATTACATGATTAACTGGTTAATTGTACAATAAATGTAGACCCGCCACACGCAAAAGAGTAGGACTGGGCAAATACACAAAGTAATTATTATGCCATAAAAAAATCCAGCCCGCTATAAAAGGACAAACCAGCTATAAAGATAGTGCTTGAAAATGTGTAACAACCTTACAGCTGGTTTCTCTAGCTTTAATTTAAATGTGTGGCAGGGCCCTCCTACAATAGGCTAGCATTCTAAGTCCTCTTGATTCTGGCCCCAGTCACATCTGTCTGGATGTGCTGGTTCTTCGCTGCCATTTCACAGCTGTCTTAAGTTTCATCTTCACTTATCTGCCCTGTTTTATGTGACCCACTGCTGGTTGGGCTTCCACTTTCTGACACTGCTTTAAGCTAGACCAGCTCACCTGTGCAGAGTGCTCTTGAGTCCTGGGACCTTTTGCTGTGACATAGCTCCCATACCTGGTCTGTCACTTGTGTGCTGGAATGCTTTTGGCTATGCCTTTTGGGAAGCAGAGTCTAGGTTTTCTAGTCTCTGTGCTGGGTTACTTTCTACTCTTTGGGGAGGATGGTGACTGCTACCTTTGCATCAGCTCTGAGGCCTCCTTTTGATGCCTTTCCATGGCAGCTTTAGCTGTTCTTCAGGGGTGTAGTACTTTAAGGTTAATGCCTTAATCTGATTTTCCTATATTTCAAATGCCTGCTTTTAGGTCTCTGTCTATTCCCAGGTGGCATTGTAGTATGTCTAAAGGGTCCACATTTGATTGGTGCGGGAAGAATACGCAAAGACAGCTGACGAACCCTGTAAATCAATGGGCTGCTATCCTCTGCTCCAGGCATTTCTTTAATGGATCCTTGTTTCTCAGGTTCTGGTCAACATGAAGAAATATCCTCCATCCCCATCAGCTTCAGCTTGTTTGCATTTAGCCAAATATTCCACTTTCAACAGCCATTTAGGAGTTCTCCTAGGCAGACAGCATGATCTAGGGTTACTTTCCCTTGACATCTCATTCTTCTTCAATGTGAATATAATTAGCTATAAGCTTGATGTTTAAGAAATCTTCTCTTGTCTGGTTCATTTTCCAAAGAAACAGTTGCAGGGCTATGCCAGGTCAGCTGGGACTACACCTAGTGGTGCCTGCTAAGATGTATGGCAAAGGTTGTCATGTAGTTGAATGGTTCCTATAAAAAATGTCAGAAACCCACTTTTCACATCTCCAGGTGGATCTACACATGCTATTAATGTGTAGCAATAAACTCCAGCACATATCACACCAGAGTTTAGTGCTCCCAAGTACCACTTTTGAACCTGTGTCCAGGACCACAGCATGTTGAGCCTGGTCGGAGCATGCCTGGCTGGCAGGTGGCCCAGAGAGTCAGCCTGCCAGCCCAGGACTGGTCTGATCCATCTCAATGTGCTGTGGAGGGGCTGGCTGGGATACAAGAGTGCTTCAGTATGGGGCTAGCTGGCAGGCAGCCCCCATACTGAAGCACCCTTGTGCCCCAGTTAGCCAGGTCAGCATACACATGTATTACTGCACACTAAAAAACTCCACAGCAAGACAAACTTGTATTTATAAGTACTACCCTGCTGTGGAGTTTATTAGTTTCCTGCAGCATAATAGGGGTGCACATGCAGACACTGAGATGTTTACTGTGAACCTAATAAGGCAGCTCTACAGTAAACATCTGGTGTAGATTCACCCAGGTCTGTGCATTTGTGAGATCCTCAGTTTACCTGGAGACATTCTCAACTGCTAGGTTAGATGTATTGTGTGCTCATTTCAGTGGGCAGACTTTCAGTGGGCAGGCTTTCCCAATTCCTCCTTCAGAAGTTCTGCCACAGTGAAAGGGAACTCCATTTTAGTAACCTTCTGGGCGTTATGTGGCCATCTGTTTCTAACTTCAGATGGCCTTTTAGGTGTCCATCTCCTTAAAATGTATCATTATATTCTGTTAAAACGATAGACAGGGCTCACAGTGACTGGTGGCCTTCCTGGTTCTTGGTGAGTCTCTGCTGGTGTTATACTGAGCTCAAAGTGAGGGTTTGCACTGCCTTGATGTCCAACAGATGCCAAGTGAGAAGGTTTCTCATTTCATAGGTTTGTTCTTGGCAATTTTGCATTTGCCAGCTAGTGTCAGAAAATTTTTATTGTACATCACTATCACTTGGCCACATTTCTTCAGCCTAATATTGCTGTTTTCCATGTTGCCAGGATTACACTGCAGCTAGCTTTGATCTGATAGCAAAGGCACATGTTTAAAATTAAGCACAGGCTCAACAGCTTTCCTAATTTGGGAACTAATGATGTTTCTTCACGAATTTTGTGCCTGCAAGCTATAAGCTATTCTTCCCTCAAACATGTAAAGAAATGAGTAGACAGACCTCCAAACTATTGCTGAATTCTGCTTTCAGTTTCAAAAGCACATCCAATGTAACTGAGGACAGAACTGAGCTCAGAATTGGATTCTATCTAATTCTGGGGTTTGTTTTTGTTTCTGTTTTTGAAAAAAAGAATGCTGTTTTCCAATGATCAATTTTACTGTAAATATCTGTATTCTCCCTAGGCAACTACACATAACAAGCTTCTAGAACTATATCAAATTACAATATAATCATTTGGTATAGCCTCTGCTAGGCCTAATCAATGGAAATCAATGGAAGGGCTCTAGGGTCAGATTCTATTCCATCTTTTAGCAGTATAAGTGGAGATAAGCATCTAAGTGCAATTCTGTTCTGCCCCACTCAGGTCCCTGATAATGCAAAAGGTGGGTGTGTCCTCCTTCTCCTCCTCACTGCTTTTTTCTAGCTCAGTCTTAAGAACAGATGATGGTGTGTAATGAATAAAGGTGCATTAATGAATTTTCAGGGACTCAAGCAGGGTGGAATAGAAATGCACTTAAGTGCATATGTCCACTTAGTTGGACTAGAAGCTGACCCAAAGTGACTTGAATAATGTCATATTTCCTTGCATACAACAAACACCCTTTTCTCCAAAACTAGCTGCTGGAAATTGGTGTGCGCATTATATGAAAGAAGTGCGGAAAGAGCAGATTCTGCTGCTTAGTGGGTGAAACTGCAGTAAAATCAAAATCTGCAGGGATCCACAGGGAGCAGAACAAAAAAGCAGGCTCCCTAGCTGCTGTTACTCAAATGATTTCTACAAGGAAAGACTTTTCCCCCTCATTCTACCTTTCAAAAACAAGGTGTATGTCATATTCTGGGGTATGTTGTATGAGAGAAAATATGGTAGATTAGGTCCTTCATCCTTAGGGGTGAGATTCTGCCACCTTTGCCCACCAACTTTGCCATTGCCTCTCTCAGTGAGCAGCCATATTATAATCATTGTAATCCCATTGAAATCTACAGGGTTCTTTTCAGATTTGATCCTATTCTGAACATGCTAGAATCTGGCTGTGTATAACCAGGGTTTGAAATCCTCATTTTGATTATTGGTCACATATCAACACTACCCTAATCACAAACATTGGATACTGAAAACTCCCATTAATTTTACTGGATGAAGGTAAACAGTACAGTTGAGCAGAGAGTAGGGAACCCAAAACTAATGCGAAATTTTTATGGCAAATGCAGCTGAACTAAGAGATTCTGATTTCAAAGTGTTCAGTGGTTGCTGTCTAAATCGATGCTGGAAGTGGCTTGTGTGAAGCACCTGATGCTGTTCCTGCTCCAGCTTCCTC
>NW_017728912.1:29247517-29262934 GCF_001723895.1 Crocodylus porosus | reverse complement strand
TTTTATTGTACATCACTATCACTTGGCCACATTTCTTCAGCCTAATATTGCTGTTTTCCATGTTGCCAGGATTACACTGCAGCTAGCTTTGATCTGATAGCAAAGGCACATGTTTAAAATTAAGCACAGGCTCAACAGCTTTCCTAATTTGGGAACTAATGATGTTTCTTCACGAATTTTGTGCCTGCAAGCTATAAGCTATTCTTCCCTCAAACATGTAAAGAAATGAGTAGACAGACCTCCAAACTATTGCTGAATTCTGCTTTCAGTTTCAAAAGCACATCCAATGTAACTGAGGACAGAACTGAGCTCAGAATTGGATTCTATCTAATTCTGGGGTTTGTTTTTGTTTCTGTTTTTGAAAAAAAGAATGCTGTTTTCCAATGATCAATTTTACTGTAAATATCTGTATTCTCCCTAGGCAACTACACATAACAAGCTTCTAGAACTATATCAAATTACAATATAATCATTTGGTATAGCCTCTGCTAGGCCTAATCAATGGAAATCAATGGAAGGGCTCTAGGGTCAGATTCTATTCCATCTTTTAGCAGTATAAGTGGAGATAAGCATCTAAGTGCAATTCTGTTCTGCCCCACTCAGGTCCCTGATAATGCAAAAGGTGGGTGTGTCCTCCTTCTCCTCCTCACTGCTTTTTTCTAGCTCAGTCTTAAGAACAGATGATGGTGTGTAATGAATAAAGGTGCATTAATGAATTTTCAGGGACTCAAGCAGGGTGGAATAGAAATGCACTTAAGTGCATATGTCCACTTAGTTGGACTAGAAGCTGACCCAAAGTGACTTGAATAATGTCATATTTCCTTGCATACAACAAACACCCTTTTCTCCAAAACTAGCTGCTGGAAATTGGTGTGCGCATTATATGAAAGAAGTGCGGAAAGAGCAGATTCTGCTGCTTAGTGGGTGAAACTGCAGTAAAATCAAAATCTGCAGGGATCCACAGGGAGCAGAACAAAAAAGCAGGCTCCCTAGCTGCTGTTACTCAAATGATTTCTACAAGGAAAGACTTTTCCCCCTCATTCTACCTTTCAAAAACAAGGTGTATGTCATATTCTGGGGTATGTTGTATGAGAGAAAATATGGTAGATTAGGTCCTTCATCCTTAGGGGTGAGATTCTGCCACCTTTGCCCACCAACTTTGCCATTGCCTCTCTCAGTGAGCAGCCATATTATAATCATTGTAATCCCATTGAAATCTACAGGGTTCTTTTCAGATTTGATCCTATTCTGAACATGCTAGAATCTGGCTGTGTATAACCAGGGTTTGAAATCCTCATTTTGATTATTGGTCACATATCAACACTACCCTAATCACAAACATTGGATACTGAAAACTCCCATTAATTTTACTGGATGAAGGTAAACAGTACAGTTGAGCAGAGAGTAGGGAACCCAAAACTAATGCGAAATTTTTATGGCAAATGCAGCTGAACTAAGAGATTCTGATTTCAAAGTGTTCAGTGGTTGCTGTCTAAATCGATGCTGGAAGTGGCTTGTGTGAAGCACCTGATGCTGTTCCTGCTCCAGCTTCCTCTTCCTGAGAAGCAGCATTCTCCTTTCAGAAATATAATGTTTGTTTCTCAAAACAAGATTAAAGATTGTAGAACGTGTAATTCATGTGATTCCTAAACATTTGCATTTTCTAATTATTCCTACAAAAGGCTGAGATGCTGGATTCATACACTTGATGGGAAGTAGTCAGCAGACTTTAAATTAGCTTCATTTCTGACACTCAGATGTTATTTTTTCTGAATTGTCTGCTGTTTGAATGGGAAGAAGGTGTTTGGGGAGCTCTGACAATCCTTTGAGAAAACGAGGCTTTTTCTGACTCATGAATTTGGAGCTCAAAAGCTGCACTGCAGAATCACGTAAATATTCTGGAAGGGGTTCAGCCTTGTACATCTTATCTTGTGTTTATAAAAATACCATCTGAAAGCAACGTTTATTTTCCTTCTCTCTTTCCTGATGTTTGTGCCCACAAATAATTCCCAAACTCACTTGCATCCTTTAAATGATGCTCTCAACTCATTTAGTATCATGTACAAAAGATCAGTTACGAAGTACTGTGTCAGATTCTCAGCTACACCATCCTCCTTCCAGAAAGCTCTCTGTGTCCCTCATTCTCAGATCTGGCCTATATCTAACCTTGAACCATTAATGCAATAATTAGAAAGCAAATTTATAAGAAAAACAGAAAAAATAGCAAAGCCATATTTTAAATACTATAATTAAATTATTATTTACAGACTAAATGTTTAAAAACAATCATTAATTTATCTATAAAATGTTTCTTCTCAGGAAGGCTATTGGTCTAGAAGAGCTACACAAATAGGATGAGATTTCTAGAGCTAGATGCATGCAGTGGTTGCTGGCTTGGCATTCCCTATGCTTTGCCCAGTTCTCTGAACATATCTCCCTTAGATAAGTTTGCCCCATACCTCAGAGTCAAGAACAACTGAACCTGGTCCATACTGTTCTGGCATTTGTTGTTCATCCCTCCAACATGAGCATACTTGATTATAAATGAGTACAACTTGATTGGTATCAAGCTTTGGCATTTGGCCTGTTGTTCCCTTCATTAGAGGAATGAGAGTTTGTATATGACAGTGACGCCATTTCTATGCAGGCCCTACAAAACACAGAAACAGGCCCCCACTGTCAGCTGCAGCCTGTCACCATCCAATCTGCCTGCAGCCCAAAGCTCCACCTTCCATAGTTAAGAATGACCTTTGGTGTCTATAGTCACACCCACATCTTTACACAACACAGACAGCTGCTCCATACCATTATAAGATGAAAAGAAAACATTGTCATTATTGTGCGGAAAGATAGGAGACATCATGCAGTATGTCTGAATTTTGTGTACTACCTATTTTTCTGTCTCTGACTAAAATTCTTGGCATGGAAATTCTTAATATTTCCAAAACATGATACTTTGCTAATCTTTAATGTGACTTCACATTAACTGGTGAAAGGACTTGATGTTTTACTTTATGAATCAAAGCACGTATCACAAAAATGTTATCATTCTCATAATCTCTTTAAATAATCCTGTGTGTGAGTTTCTCTTTGCAAACATTGGCATGGACATACTATAAATATGTAACAATGTACCGATTTATCAAATGCAATGATTTCATGGCTTGAGTATGCTGCTTGTTACTTGTGTTATTGCAGTGTGCCTTTCAAAGGCGAGAATGAACTATGATCCATGTTATGTCCCTTAACTTGCTTCTAGATGTTTTTTTCCCTAGCAGAGAGCTTGTTAAAGCTATGAACTGTCAGACTCAATTATTCGCAATGTATCTTAATAGGCTTTGTAGTTATTCTTAAAAACAAAAAAATTGCCACCAGGGTCAATTGTCCTTTCTTGAAAATTGGTTTCATGGAATTCATCTCTCCCCAAGAGATTTGTGGCAGTCCTGGAATTGCTGTATAATAGACACATGTTTTCTCTTGGGACTACGCTAATGTGAAATCAAATAATGCTGTAATCCCTCTGTGAAAACAAACTTCACTCATCACTTTTGATCTCTGGGGCTTGTGCATGTCACTTTAAGAACTCCTGTGAGCCAGAGATTTTTTCCTTTCATAATGTAGCAGCATTAAGTACAGCCTGTGATCACTCCAGGACTCCTGGGTTATGCAAGGAGAGCCTGCCAAAAACAGTTGCTGCGAGGCCGCCAAAGAAGACCCAAGTGTTATAACAGTGGTGCCAGTCGTTCAGTATCTTGTACTTTTTTACCTGAAATGCCCTGGTACCAGAAGTTCAGTGTAGTGATAGACCCCATACTGCTGAGAAAAGAGGTGTCTTTTGGATTACCAAGATCCTGGCCATTTATGGCCATGAAAGATTTTAGAGCATTTTTTGCAAGTGATAACTTACTTTTTTTTTAATATCAAAATACTTTTTCCAATAAAAAACGGCTTTTACATCAACAGATTCCCCCCCCCCCCTTTTCTGTTTCTGTTTTCTCACCAAAGAAACAATTTTTTGGCTTTGGTTAAATTCTTTTGTTTTTAGTTTTGTTTTTCCATTAAAAAACCAAAACAAGCCATTTTAAAAAAAAAACTAGAAACCCCCATGGAGAATAATTGACATTGTTCAACCATCTCTAGTGGGAGAATCCCACAGGCCCCCGTTCTGTAACAGGATGCACTGAGCCTAAGAGAGCTGTAGTGAAGTCAGTGGGGCTGCGCACGGGTTTAGGGATTTATGCCAGCAGGAGGGCTTATAGGATCAAGGATTAAGCAGGCTAAAAGATAGCACAAGCCTGTGATGATGTTTGGGAGCTGAAGCCCTGCTTTCTTAAGTAGCACAGATTAATTGTTGAGCAATTAATCCACATATTTTTGTAAAAGGGCAGGGCACTAAATACTTGTTACAATGAATTTAATAGGCATTGAAAAGAAAACACTTCTTTTATCACCACAAAAATATCATATTCTGAAAACATTGCATTCTTTAACTAAGCATATACATCCAAGCTTCATGTTCAAGTTGTTATGTGGGTAACAGAACAGTTTTTTTTCACCTATACCAGCACATTATAAATGCTAAATTATGATAGTGGTTGTGGGGACTCCTTCAGCATTCCTTCTTCAGGTGTGGCTTCCAATGAGGTAAAAAATAGCTTATGTCAGTATTGGAATTATGAGACATCTTAGACCATTTTCTGTGAATATTTTCTACATTATTCACCAATTCAGTAGGACTGCAGTTGTGCCTTTTTGTGCCACTATTCTATAAACGGTTGATTTTTGTATTAGTATTCTTTCTTATTTGTATTGCACTATTACCAAAGACCAGCCCCCCAGTGTGTTAAATGCTACACATATGCAACAGAAAGACATGGCATGAATGTTCGCAGAAAGCAGATGGCACAAATGCATGTTCAAGCACACATCTGTGTGTGTGTGTGTGTGTGTGTGTGTGTGTGTGTGTGTGTTTTTGTGTGTGTGTACATTAGCGTATACCAGAAATGCTTTTGGTTTACTAGAAATAGCCCCAGATGATTCATGGAACCAATCACAGTTGACCAAGTAGACAAGTAGATAAACCCACACCTGCATGCAATCTGTTTGTAAATTCAATCCCACAGCAATTAAAATAGCAAATATCTAGTGCTCATGAGGACGGTCTGATCAATCCATGGAATCACCAGGAAAGTCATCAGAAATTTATCAGATGCTTGCTAACGGTGAATACATATGAGGAAATCAAGATTTACTCATAGATATTCCATGAATGTAAAAAGACTGAATGAACCAGATAGATTATTTGTTGTGAACGATTTCCTTTGTTCTAACTATTATTTCCATTATATACTGTAATCACTTTTTCTTTCCCCAAATCTTTCTTCTATTGTAATTTTTCCCTAGTTTTCTCTGCCATTTGTTTGTCCATCTTATTGTATTATGTTCATGAAAATTCAATAAAAATCATAAGACACTTGAATACCTCATTAAAATATGCTTGTAATTTTCTCTGTCCAGGCTAAATAGTATCAATCTGTTCAACAGCTCATAAAAAATAAAGTTATATTAACATTCTATATACTTCTAAATCATTTCTCTGAGCTATTTTCAGTTTCTCCTGTGCCTTAAGTTTAGTTGAGAACATGGTATTCTAAGTGGGTTGCACTGTGACTTTAAATGTCTTAACAAGTTCTGCATTCTCAATCATTTTCTGAGGTATGAAACACATTCTGTTTAACCACTGCCATGTACAGGGCAGAGAGATTCATTGAGCTATCGGAAGGAGAGAGCAATCCTTTTGAAGGCAGCATTTTCATGCTTATAAATTTTATTTGTGTCATCTTGCTCATGAGATATATGCAGGTCTCCTAGAATATTTGTGACATCCATATCCTTCGTTATAATCACATTGTGCCACAACCTTCACAATGATTAAAAGGATTTTTTTTTCTGTGTCTGAAGAGATTAGAGCTGCTCAGCTTAATGGGAGAAGGGTGATGAATGAGTACAGATACCTATCAGGGCGAGGTTCATGGAGGAGGTCTTTAATGGAGTCAGGGCCTGTTCCACCAAGGGCTTTCAAAGGCACAAAGTGGGACTTATCACCCAGCCCCATGACTTTCATGCACTGCTTGAGGGACTGTTTTGCCTTTGAAAACCTCCTTCTTAAAATGAACCTGCCAGTCGATAGGCACATACTGCAAAAAGCACATAGACCCAATACAATCACAGCTGCACACCCCAGGTAACTTCAAAAAAGCAATGAGGTACAAAGTGGTCTCGGGTCTTATGACAGCCATGACCACTCTTCCTTTTTCCTGAGTATCTGGGCCCCTCACCAAAGAAGACCACACAATGACTCAATCCTGCTGTAGGAATTTTGGTAGCTCTTGCTCTGAATTTTTAATTGTTCCATTTATTCTAAAGGTCTGTAAGCTTTCCTTGATAACATCGACCTCATCACAGCTCCTTTTTCTGAAGAACATAAGTGCCATACTAGGTCAGATCACAAATCCATCTAGCCCAATGTCCTGTCTTTCATTGTGGTGAAGAGTGGGTGCCATGGGGAAGGCTGTTTAAGCAGGGCCTATCTAGACTGATCTATCTCTTGCTCCTCTCCTCTTACATCTCCCAAAATTCAGAGGCATTGGAAGTCCTGATTTTGAGATCACACCTCTGCAAATACACCTTTGGCCTTACCTAGTGCTGATTACAGCCAATTAACTCCACAGTGGCCTCACTTAGTGTCATTATTACAGCTGTGCTCCACAGGCTACTGAGATCCCACTGGCATGTCATAAACTGATAAGAGTCTGTACTTCTCTCCGTCTTGGCACCTCTCTGAGTCCCAACCCCCCTCCTTTAGACAGTGTTTTAAATACTAATCTTTGAGGTATGTCTCCCCTGTATTATTCCTGTTGCCATTTGCACCCAGTCTTCCTGTTTCCTGCCATGAGCCCCCCTCAGTCTGCTTCTTTAATTTTAAGAGGGTAGTTTTAATTAAAATACTTTCCTCTGGTCTAGGAAGGCTCCACTGGTAGTTTGGTAGAGAACACTGGACATTGAGATAGCTGCCAAACATAACACACCCATGCTTATCACCCAGAGGATCCTTGTTGAGTGCAAATGAACTCTCCAGACTTTTAAAAGACAGCAGTTACTATCCCCCTTCCAGCTGGTATGCCACCTCAGCTGGAGAAGTTGCTGGGGTAAGCCATAATGGGCTAAGGACCAGCTGGGGCAGATTGAGCCCCAGGCACCAGCTGGAGGTATCCAGGAAGTCAAGTTGAGTCATCCCTCAGGAGCATGCACTGGCTTTACAGGATCAGACCAGCCAGCAATGAGCTGAGCAGGTATCAGCCTGCCTTGCTGCGCCCCTAGCCTGCTTCAAACTCCTAAACCTGATTCCGTGCTCTGAATCTCTGGCTTGCAGTTCTGTGCCTTGAACCTCTGTCTTGGACTTTCCTGGATGTTCCTACTTGCTTTTCGTCTGGATTGCTCCTGTTCCTGCCTTGGACCTCCTGGTCTGAGTTAACTGCTTGACCCAACCACGTCTTGACCCTCGACTTGCTATCTTGGACTAGGACTGATAGCTAGCTTTGACCTTGGCTTCCACTCCAGTAAACCCCAATGCAGGCTGACCACCTATGACTTAGTCAACCTTTACATGAGCTTTGGCATGCTCATGATCAGCTGCTAAAATCTGTTTTCAGTTTAATCCTTGTTTTACTACTAAGAGCCAACATCTGAATGCAAGGCTAAAGTAGTACTTATAGCATGAATTAAGCTGCCAAGGAAAAATTTAGAGTCAGGGTTGTCATTCTGTCCTCCATCCATCCTATTGTTCTTAGACATGGATGGGTCTCACATCAGTGTGTGATGAATGGAACAGATGAGCTGCAATGTCCTAGCAGGAAGGCAGGTTAAGGACAGCGCAGACATCTTGACTCTGAATTGATACCCATGGTGTTCCATTAATGTTATTCCTTGGATATCTAATTTTAAGAGGGCTGTGAATCTTTGTAAGATAACACCACAGCCTAGAGGACAATATTAAAGGACAGACACTTCTTTACAGCACAATATTATATTGTTATAGCCCTTCCAAAAACTCTTTCAGGTCAGGCTGGAAGGGAAAAATACCAGAATCAGACACTGAAGTATTTACCAGAGTCAAACAGCTCAAACGGCAGCACCTGAAAGGTCAGTTCACTGGTCAGTCGAAAACTTGGAAGACCTGGGTCCAAGTCCCTACTTTGATACAAACTTTGATGCAAATTGGTGCTGAATTCCCATTGAAGTGGTACCTTTGAGGATCAGGGCCTTAGTTTCTATGTTTTTCATGCTCCCATCTGTACAATGGGGACAAAACACAAGCCCAGCCTCACAGGGATGGCTGTGAAGATAAATGTTTTCAAGACTGTGGGGCTCACTCAGGGCAATAATAGAGGCCAGAAAAACACATGGAATAAATTATCACCTGGCTCATGAAATGTAGTAATTTTCTTTGCAATGTGTAATTCCTTTTTGTACCCAGGAGCTCCAGATATGTTCCAAGACCCTGCAGTGCTAGGAGCTGCACCAACACAAAGTACAAAGATATTCTCTGCCCCACAAAGCTTTCAATCTAAGCCGGGGTTGTCCAACTTCTAAGTGGTTGGGAGCCATACACCACATGGGCCGCACTAGCAGGGACTGTACCTGTGGGGGCCATGGGCCTCTTGGGGCCACACACTGCATTCCCCCTTGCTGCACGATATGCCTGGCAGCATCCCACTGCACTGTGTCCCTATGCTGTACTGTGCTCCCCAGTGCCCCCCCCCACCCTGTACTGCACACCCAAGTACAGTACAACTCCACTGCACCATACACCTAGGCTCACCCCACACTTCACTGTGTGCCCAGGCACACACCCCCACTGCACCATGCGCCCAAGTGCTTCCTTTCCCTGCAGCAATATGCCCCCTCTGCTGCACTGAGCACCCAGGTGCCACACCTCACCCTAAGCTTCCTGGGTTTCAGGCTCCCCCAGCATATGGGCTGCTCCATAGTGCACCACTCCACCCCTGGGACAGGGAGGGTTAGGCTAGAGCACTCTCCAGAAACCCAGGGATGGGAGAAGCAGTGGCTTTACAAGAGCCTGGGAGCTGTGATTTAACCTCTTGTGGGCTGCATGCAGTCCATGGACTGTCAGCCAGGAAGCCCTGATCAAAGCAAAGAACAAGGGCACCAGATGGGTACGCATGGGCAAGGAAGCATTTGATACTTTCTCAACTGACTCAATATGGAAATCATTCATCCCACCATCTCTGCCTTGTATTAGGCCATGTCAGCTGTGAAGCAATTTGATTGAGCTCAGTAGATGTCACCAGTGTCTTAAAATCACTTTTTTTTTAAAAAAGCGAAAAGGTAATTCACAGATTCACAGAAGTTTAGGGCTGGATGGGACCTTGTGAGATCATTAAATCCAGCCCCCCTGCTCTGGGCAGGAAAGACTGCTGGGGTCAAATAATCCCACCAAGGTGTGCATCCAATCTCCTTTTGAAGATCTCCAGGGTAGATGCCTGTACCACCCCCGCTGGGAGTCTATTCCAGAGTCTGGTCACACAAACAGTGAAGACATTTTTCCTTATATCCAGTCTGAAACATTCTTCTAGGAGTTTATGGCCATTGCTCCTGGTTTTCCCTTGGAGAGCTTTAGTAAATAGTTGTATGCCTAGCTCCTAATGCTCTCCCCTGCTATATTTGTAAGTTGTCACCAAATTCCCACAGCGTCTTCTCTTTTCTATTCTGAACAGTCCCATATTTGTCAGCCTTTCCTCATATGACTTGCTCGTCAGGCCTCTAATCATATGAGTGGCTCTTCTCTGGATTCTTTCAAACTTTTCCTCATCCTTCTTGAAGTGTGGTACCCAGAGCTGGATGCAGTACTCCAGCTGTGGCCTCACCAATGCCGAGTAGAGCAGGAGAATAACATCCTTAGTTTTGTTTGAGATGCATCGGTTGATGCATGCCAGTGTATTGTTTGCTCTGCTAACTGTAGCATCATATTCATTTTATGGTCAATTATGACCCCCAGGTCCGTTTTGGATGTGGTGCTAGCTAGCATAGCCTGTAAGTTTGTTGCAGAATTTTTCCTCTCCAGATGGAGGACTTTACACTTCTCAATGTTGAACAGCATCTGCTTCTGGTCCACTCATCTAACTGATCTGTCTAGGTCCTCCTGGATCATCAGCCTATCCTGATGCATGGCCACACTTCCCCAGAGCTTAGTGTCATTGGTGAATTTTCCAGTGTGCTTTCATAAATAAAGGGTCAAATTCTTGCACTGTGGCAACCTACTGATTTCCATAGGATGTCAAGTAGGGTAACATGGGGAGAAAGGGTGTCAGAATATGGTCCTTCATGCCTTGGACTGAGATTTTCATGTCTCAAAACCCAGGGTCAACTCTCTTGAAGGGCAACAAATACCCTGTCCTTTTAAGCCACTTTGAAAGTATCCAGCTTGCTCCTCTATTTTTCCCTGAAAGTAGCAGCTGTACTGACCACAGAGATCATAGAATCATAGGGCTGGAAGGGACCCCGAAGGATCATTGGGTCCAGCCCCTTGCATGAGCAGGAAAGACATCTGGGGTTAGGTAACCCCAGCCAGGGGACCATCCAGTCTTTTCTTGAAGACCTGTAGGGTAGATGATTGCACCACCTCTGGGGGGAATTTTTTCCATAGTCTGGACACCCTAGTTGTAAAGAAGTTTTTCCTAATGAAACTATCATCCAGGAGTTTGTGGCCATTGTTTCCAGTTTTCCCCCAGGGCACCCTGGTGAACAGTTGTTCACTGAGCCCCTGATGTACACCTCCAATAAAGCAGTAAGCCACAATCAGGTCCCCTCTCAGCCTTCTTTTCTTTAGGCTGAAGAGTCCAAGATCCCTCAGCCTGTCTTGATATGGCTTGCCATGCAAGTCCCTGATCAAGCTGGTGGCCCTTCTCTGGACCCTCTCAAGCTTTAGCACATCCTTTTTGAAGTGCAGCACCCAGAACTGGATACAGTACTCCAGCTGCGGCCACACCAATGTTGAGTAAAGTAGGAGAATCACTTCTTAAGATTTACTGGAGATGCATTCTTTAATTGATCATACACCAGTTCTATGGCAATGGTAGGAACAGTGTCAATTCTGCCCTGCTCGTTCTGTGCCCTACCTGGTGTGTTGTTCCCCTTGGTCTTGTGCAAGACCAAGGCAAAGTAGTCATTTAGGAGTTCAGTTTTTTTCCTGAGTGGTAGTGACCAGGTATCCTGAGGCATTGAGCAGATATCCTGAGGCATCCTGAGATGCTCCATGATGTACATGGGATTGTAACTGGGTGTGTCTACATGTGCAATAGATCTGGGAGCAGTTAACTCACGAGTCTACTAATCACAGGTAAATGCTCCCGGGCACACATCTACATGTGTAAGGAAGTGGAAGCAGATTTGCTACCAATGGCAGCACACTGTTCTTGCTTCCTGAGGCCCTGCAGTAGGCCCCTGCTGCCACCAGGGGGAGCTTTAGTCTTCCACTGGGTGTGTCTAAACATGTCCCTACCCTGCTGTTGTTACTGTGCCTTCATTTAGTACTTCCTAATAGCCAATACTGCACCGTGCTGGCAGCACATAGATATTTTTAGCCGCTAGGTCACCATAGCAACACTGTATAGCAAGGAAGTGTGTCACTAGGGCAATGTGGCTGCAGCTTCACAATTTTTGCTTGCCAACACTATGTCGCCATAGTATGTTGCTACAGCAGCGTAGCATTTCTTGTAGACATGCCCCCTGGATACTAGCCCAGGGACTGGCATGGAGAACCAGGCCAGGAGACAGCTGTTTCCTGGCCAGGGCTGAAACATTGGTTTCTGCCCCCAGGGTCTTCCTGCTGCTAGGGCAGGAACAATGTCCCCCTGCCCCAAAGACAGGGTGCTCCCAGCCCCGGTTCCCTGATCAGGACAGAGAACTTGGAAAGAGCTGCAGGGAAGAGGCAGGTAGGTCCCAGCCCCCTGTGCTGATCTGCCCGTGGAGCAGCTACCTGCAAGTCCCCAGCTGGTGGATCAGGGCCACAGGCTGGGACCTGCCCCATGCCTGCAGCTCTTTCCAAGCCCCACACCTCCATCACCTGATCAACTGTCCCCTGACTGGGACAGTTCCCAGGCCCCACTTCACAATCATGGAGTGAGGGCTGGAGAGCCTGCTCCCTGCTCAGCTTCCGTGATTATGGAGATGGGTGCAGAACAGACTGGGGAGTTTGTTTCCTCCTCAGCTCCATGAGTGCAAAGCTAGGTGGGGAACAGGCTTGAGAGCACTCATGGAGCAGAGGAGAAGCTCCACAACCCATTCCCCACTCAGCTCCACACTCATGGCATTGAGTAGGGAATAGGCTCCCCAGCTCTCACCAGCAGGGAGCTCCCAGTGCCAGCTCTGTGACCATGGAGCTAATCTCCCAGTGCCACCTCTTCAGTTGCAGTGCCAGTGCTTGCAGATAAGGATCTTCCAACACTGGTCCAGCAACTGCAGAGCTGCTGCTGGGGAATAAGGATCTCTCAGCCTCCTGATTTCCAATCTCAGAGCAGGGGACAGGGAGCTCCCTGCTGCCAAGGCAGGGGGCCATAGTTCCCAATTGGGCTCCACTGGCAATCCCACCCCAGCAGCAGGGAGCTCCTGGGGGCAAGGAGCAATCTCCCACTCCCTGGTAGCCAGCTGATCAGGAGTAGATTTGCTCCAGGTCATGCGTTGACACAAGTGCTATTGCACAGTTAGTAATCACAAGTAAATTTGCTATTTGCATTTCCAGGTAGCAAATTTACTCATGATTAGTGAGGTTTACTGTGCAGTAAGTATGTGCATGTATAGAAGTACATGCTGACTGCATAGTAAATTATGCTACTTTGCAGTAAAGTGTCTCATATAAACACATCCACTGTGAGGCAAGGGCCTGTCTTTTAGGATGTAGTCCATGCCCTAAAGCAGGGGTGTCAAATATACAGCCCAGGAGCCAGATCTAGCCCACTGACCTTGGTCATCCAGCCTGCAAACTGTTCCCCCAGCTCTGGCTATAGTGGTGGGGCTTTCTGTGGTAGCAGCTAGCTCCCTGGAGAACCACCAAACTGCTCTACCAGCAGATGCTCTGTGACTGTGGCCACAGCTGGAATAAAAGACTTGGCTTAGCAGGCTCTGGCTACAATGGTAAAGTTTCTGTCCACTTTGGTACTAGAGCTGCCTGCCTCTTGCCAAAAAGCAGGGCATTGATTGCTGCAGCAGGAAGCCCCACCAGTACAGACAGAGTTGACATTCTGGCCTCTGTGTCCATGAAGGTGCTGGGGCTGCCAGAGACTGGCTCTCACAGGAATACAGGCTACAGATATAGGAAGTCCTACTACCATGGCAATCCACATTTCTGGTGGACCTGCTGGTGCCCCAGGAAAAGCAGTTTGTTCTCACTGTACTTCTCAGGTTGAAGTCCTTCCACAGTCACCACCTCTCCTGTGCTCTCGGTGCCTTCTGAGACTGGGGTGATCCTGGTCTACAGAAAGCAAGGGAAGTAGTGCCTGTTCCACTCCTCTCAATCCCAGAGGAAGGAGAGTGGAGCTACAGGTCAAATCCCACCCCCCTCCCCCCTGCACACACAGAGCAGTGGCTGCTCCCTTCTGCTACTGGTTTCAGGGAGTAGAGGAAAGGGATCAGCAGAACTCCTGCCTGCTTCTTACTCCTGCGACTGCAGTGTGAGAAGCAGGCAAGGGCTTTGGCTTCACACCACTGCTCTCTCCGCTTGGCTCTGAATGCCAGAGAACCAAGGGGATGAGACTGTGAGGCAAAGCCCCTGCCTGCTCCACACACCTAGGACTCCCATGTGAGGACCAGACATGAACTTTGTCCCACTACCCTAGGAAAAGCCCTGCTGAACCAAGTTCCCCTCTGACTGGCTTCCGCTTGCCCCTCCACCCCCAACCCCTTCACTGCTTAGCCAAGTGGTAGAGGGGTGCAAATGGAAGCTGGTAGGGAACAGAGGATTAGGGTCAGAAGAGACAACAACAAAGATGGCATCATGGTGGATGTCTGCTATACACCACAGGATCAGGAGGATGAGGTTGATGAGGTTTTCTTCCAACAGCTAATGGAAGTTTTCCAATTGTAGGCCCTGGTTCTTATGGGGGACTTCAATCACCCTGACATCTGCTGGGAAGGCATTACAGCAGTGCACAGGCAATCAAGGAAGTTTTTGGAGAACGCTGGAGACAACTTCCTGGTGCAAGTTTGGAGAGACCGACCAGGGGCCATGCTCTTCTTGACCTACTGCTCAAAAACTGAAGAGAACTGGTGGGGGTTGTAGAAGTGGATGGCAAGTTGGGCAGCAGCAACCACAAGTTGATTGAATTCAGGATCCTGAGGAAAGGAAGGAAGGAGAGCAGCAGAGTAAGGACCCTGGACTTCAGAAAATCAGATTTTGACTCACTCAGGGAACTGATGGGCAGGATCCCCTGGGATGCCAGTCTGAGGGGGAAAGGAGTCCTGGTTGTACTCTAAATAAACCTTACTGAAGGCACAGGAATGAACCATCCCAATGCAGAGAAAGACTAGCAAGTATGGCAGATCATCAGCTTGGCTTAGCAGGGAACTCTTCAGTGAGCTAAAACACAAAAAGGAAGCTTGCAAGAAGTAGAAAATTTCACAAACAACCAGGGAGGAGTATAAGAGTTTTGTTTGGGCATACAGGGATGAAGTCATTAAGGCCAAAGCGCAACTGGAATTACAGCTAGCAAGGGGCATAAAGAGTAACTAGAAGGGTTTCAACAAGTATGTCAGCAACAGGAGGAAAATCAGGGAAAGTGTGTGTCCCTTACTAAATGGGGGAGGCAATTTAGTGACATATGATGCAAAAAATGCTGAAGTACCCAATGCCTTTTTTACCTCAGTTCTCACAGGCAAATTCAGCTCCCAGACTACTGCACCTGGAAGCACAATTTGGGGAGGAGGTGAGCAGCCAACAGTGGTGAAAGAGCAAGTTAGGAACTATTTAGAAAAGTCCATTGGATGGGATGCCACTGAGGGTGATGGGGTTGTTGACTGATGTGATTGAGAAGCCACTGGCCATTATCTTTGAAAACTCATGGCAATTGGGAGATGTCCTGGATGACTGGAAAAGGGCAAATATAGTGTCCGTCTTTAAGAACATGAAGAAGGAGGATCTGGGAACTACAGACTGGTCAGCTTCACCTCAGTCCCCAGAAAAATCATGGAGTAGGTCCTCAAGAAATCAATTTCTAAGCACTTGGAGGAAAAGAAAGTGATCAGGAACAATCAGCATGGCTTAATAAAGGGCAGGTAATGCCTGACCAACCTGATTGCCTTCTATGATGAGATGACTGGCTCTGTGGATGCAGGGTGAGCATT
>NW_017728912.1:29245534-29247347 GCF_001723895.1 Crocodylus porosus | reverse complement strand
CATCAGGCTCAAAGAGTAGTAATCAATGTCTCAATGTCTAGCTGGCAGCTGGTATCAAGTGGAGTGACCCATGGTTCTGTTCTGGGGGTAGTTTTATTCAATATCTTCATCAATGATCTGACAGATGGGATAGAGTGTACACTCAGTAATTTTACAAATGACACCAAGCTGGGTGAAGTACTAGATACCTTGGGCTAGGATTCAGAGAGGCCACAACAAATTGGAGGACTGGACCAAAAGAAATCTCATAAAGTTCAAGAAGGAGAAGTACAAAGTCCTGCACTTAGGATGGAACAATCCTATGCATTGATATAGGCTGGGGACTGACTGGCTAAGCAGCAGCTCTCCAGAAAAGGACCTGGGGGTTACAGCGGGCAATAAGCTGAATATGAGCTGACAGTATGCCCTTGTTGCAAAGAAGGCTAACAGCATGCTGGGTTATATTAGTAGGGGTATTGCCAGCCAATCAAGGGAAGTAATTCTTCCCCTCTATTTGGCACTCATGAGGCCACATCTGCAGTACTATGTCCAGTTTTGCACCCTACAGTACAGAAAGGATGGGGACAAATTGGAGACAGTCCAGCAGAGGGTAACAAAAATGGCTAGAGGGCTGAAGCACATGACTCATGAGGAGAGGCTGAGGGAACTGGACTTATTTAGTCTGGAGAAGACTGAGCAAGGATTTAATAGCAACCTTCAGCTATCTGAAGGGTGGGTCCAGAAAGGATAGAGCTAGATCAGGGTAGGCAAAGTCTGGCCCATGGGCCGGATCAGGCCTACAATGGACTCCATTTTCCAGCAACTCCTGCTCACATTGCTGTGGCCGGTTTCCACAGAGACCCCAACAGCAGCACAACCATGACAGTGCAGGGCAGGGTTTCCATGGAGGTTGGCCCCAGCAGTGCTGGCAGAGCATGCAGCTGGATGGGGAGCTTCTCTGGGGTCCAGAGCCCTTGCAACGGTGACAGCATGATCCAGTATTGGGGCAGAATTGCAACCTGCTGCCAGCACACCTCAGGCAGGGCCATGAAAGCAGTGTATCGTGGCTCTGCCCTGGCTTCAGACCATGCTGCCACAAGATCCTGGAGCAACTCCATGCCCAGCAGCACACCTGCCACACCTGCCAGAGCTGATGGGGTCAGTCTCCATGGAAACCCTGGACCTCCACTGTCACGGCTTCTGGGATCTCCATGGAAACCAGCCACAGCGATATGGGCAAGGGCTGCTGGGAAATGGAGTCTGGCCTCCAGCTGGATCTGCCATTTTGCCTACCCCTGAGCTAGTCTGTTCTCAGTGGTGGCAGATGACAGAACAAGGAACAATGGTCTCAAGTTGCAGCAAGGGAAGTTTAGGTTAGCTGTTAGGAAAAACTGTCTCACTAGGAGGGCAGTGAAGCACTGGAACAAGTTACCCAGAGAGGTGGTAGAATCTCAATCCTTGGAGGTTTTTAAGACCTGGCTTGACAAGGCCTTGGCTGGGATGATCTAGTTGGGGATGGTCCTGCTTTGAGCAGGGGGTTGGACTAGATTTTTTAAATTATTGATTTAATTTTGCATTACATTCATTTGGACATTAACTAGTATCTGGTTAGTTTCACTACCTGGTTTCTCCTAAATGATGCATCATGTTGTTTGTATATAGAAGACAAAGAAATATTTAAATTAAAACCAGACAAAATGTGCTGAATTGTTGTTAGTCTCAAAAGCACTTCTGTTCAGTAAGTTGTGCGTTGTTGCACCTCAATATATACATCTGAAATAATGTAAGCTAAGCTACCATTTAAAAACCTATAAAAAGCATATAAACTGAATCA
>NW_017728912.1:29227266-29245434 GCF_001723895.1 Crocodylus porosus | reverse complement strand
TTTTAACTGTTTCTTGTTACAGCTCCTCAAGTTGAAATCCATAGCTCCAACTGATTTCTCATGAAAATCCATTCCTTCATCACTAGAGAGGTCTGACTAGAGCATGTTACAAACACTTTAGTAATAGAAAAATATATGCCATGAAGACCATTCATAATTACCCCACTTATTTTCCAGTATCTTTCATTAAAGTGAGCTCTGATTGGTAAATTCCAACAAAACAAACATTAATACCAATCCTTCTATAAAACATGGAAGCCACCCGTGTTTTGAGAATGGGACAAAAATGGGACGAGAAACCTCATATCATCTGGGAAAAAGACCAAGTTAAAAGTAATGCAAAAATGCAATCCAAGGAATGACAAGATTGAACGGTCACAAACTCCACTGTGACGGATTCAGGATGGACATAAGAAAGAACTTCTTCACGGTCCGACCCCCCAAGGTTTGAAATAAACTGCCACCTAAGACGGTTCAAGCACCCACTTTGAATGCCTCCAAGACACATTTGGATGCTTATCTTGCTGGGATCCAATGATCCCTCCTGACTTCCTGCCCCTGGGGCAGGGGGCTGGACTTGATGATCCTCCGGGGTCCCTTCCAGCCCAAATGTCTATGAAATCTATAAATCTCCTGAGGTCCCTCCCAAATTCAAATTCTATGGTTCTGTGACAGCACTGTTCCCTGCACCCAGCTCCTAGTGCTGGAAGGCAGCTGAACACAGAGAGTAGTGTTGCAAAAGCTTCTTACATTGGGACCTCTAATATAAGAAGCAGGCAGGGAGCAGCTGGTAGTCTATGGGAAAGCCAGGAGCAGGGCACCTCCCAGCCCGTGCTTTCTCCAGCGTGGGGAAGCTTTTTGTCCACTCAAAAACCTGCAGAATCTCTCTAAAACACATGCTGAGTCTCTACAAGGTCTCACACACACCCACCCATATTGTGTGGCAGAACTTCTCTCTCTGGTACTGCTACGGTTGCCAACATGAGAGCCAGGGTGCAGCCCCTGGGCACCTGAAAATGAGAGAAGGTGGCCCTTAGCTGATCTGAACTTGACAGCCTGCCCAGCAGTAACTGGGAACTCCTGCTGCAGTTTTCTAAACCTGAACTCCAGTCCTGGTTCTCATACCAAATCCTACAGCTACAGGCAAGGTGCTGAGGACTAAACAGTGCCTGGCCTGATGTGAATCCACAAGTAGATGAAGGTAGAGCGCTAAAAGTCTCCATAGGAGTCAGCACAGCATGCTCAGGGCTCCTGTTATGCTAGCCATGAAGCTAGGGTCCTGACCAGTGAAACTACGCCCTGCAAAGACAAGTGAATATTGCTGCTATTCCAGGGTAGATTCCCACAAACTGGCCCCTTCCCCCTTCTGTACCCCACAAGCCCCAAAGTAACCTATCGAGCCTTTGTCTCTCTGCCTCAGTTTCCCCAGCTGCTTGCCTCACAGGGATACTGCAAAAAATAATTAGGTGTTTTTCAGATCACCTAACAATATAAAGTATTATTTAAGTGCTAAGTAATATCATTAGGCAACCACAATGTCTTTAGGAAGCATTAACGTGGCAACCTATCATCCCACTGTTCTGTTCAGTTTTAAAGAGGAAACAGCTCTTAAAATTCACCACCATCTCCAACGTTATAAGGCAGTTGATAATGAGGTTTTCAAAGTAAATTTACACAGATTTTCTTCTAACCACAGGAGAGGGGAAGAAGACAGAGAAAAAAAAGTATTCTTCTCCACTTCTCCTGTCCAGGTTTCTCCCTTCCAGGTTTCCACAAAGAAAATATTTGGTTCATAAATTCCATTGTGTCCTCTCTGCATGCAGAATTGACTGCAATTTGCAGCACTGAAAAGATTATTTTCTGTCAACAACAATATCATAGGCTTTGCCCTGTGTTACCTCTCTCTTCTGTAGAAAGGAACTGAGAAAACAGTACCCAGTCAGACACAGTAACTTAAATCCTTGAGCTCCCTGAATCTGTGTTTGCATTTTGCAAGCCTGGGAAATTAAGTTTCATATGCAGATTTGTTTCTAGCAAAAGCTCTTTTCTTTGCCTAAATGAAAATGATCAAGAAACTTCATTAACAATCCTTTAAGCATAAAAGAACCAGCATAAACACTAAGACCCAAACTGGGCCTCCAGGCAACACCTCTGCAAAGTCCTCAAAGCCAGTGTTGTTATAAAAAGTATTACCACGGGCCAGTTTGGACCCACTTGCTCTGTTATTTCTCATTGTTCAAATGTATCTGCCAGTAGAGGGCGTATATGGAGCACTCTCCTCTGCTCAGTGTTTCCTGAGCACATAAAAAAGCCCCCACCAGTCCAAACCTGTACTAAAAATGTTTCTCCCTGGTCACATGAACAGGCTAATGTTCTAGCGAACTATACAGGCTGAGTGAGCAAAGACGAAGGATTTTTTGTCTGACGACGGCTAGTGCAGAAGCTGCTAATGTATTTGAACAGTTAGAGCTGCAGCTGTGCAGCAGAGCAGTGATCTGGTACTGAATGCTGGAACATCATCCATTTGTGGTGTTGTTTTAAAAAAAAATCTTTTGACAATTTGTGGCTCGTTCAACTATACTACTTCTCTTCTGCACTAAAAAGACGACTAGGTATGCTGGGGAATTTTGGTCCTATGAAAGATTTAAATGCATATTTACTTCTGTGTATTGGCCACGGACCTTACGCACATAGAGACGCAAGTGTGGGTGGTAAAGGGATGCCTGCTGAAGGGCTGGATTCTCTCTCTGTCAAGGTGGTGTCAGCACCTATTATCTTACACTGCTCATGCTGCAGCAGAAAGCAAAAGGTCAAAGTGGAACACAAAAGTAAATGGAGCAATCTCAGCATTCCAAGAAAATGCGTTACTTTCTGATTAAAATTAGTGCACACTTGCCTTCCAACAGCTTAGTCATGGTTGTGTAAGCCAATATAGGAGTTGTGCTGTAATTAGTTTGCTCAAAAGTTATAAAAGCCATTAATATATATTCAGCATGCTAGTTCATGCATTTAGAAACTAGGAAAAGCTACAGATTATGTTGTCCTTTCCTGCAAAACCAGGAAACCTGGCCGCAGAAACATAGACATAAACCTGGCCATGCAAACATAAATCGACTTGAGTGAATCGCTCCTGTTACAAAATCTTTACTGTTACTGTAAGCAGGTAAATATTGAACTTTAATGTGAGATTTAGAATTCTCTTCTGATTTGCTTGAGCAAAGTCCAATCTCTGCTTACAGAAGGGTATGTTACAGAGCAGTTTGAAAACATGTGATATACAGCATGGAAAAATTTGGATAAATTAAATAATTTGGTTTAACATTTTTCAGTTTTTTGATTAAATGAGAAGTAGAGGGAAAATCATATTTTATTAGAAAACCCCGGAAGGTGTCAACCATAATAAAAAGGATGTCATAGCCATGGGAGGATCTTCTGTTATCAAAGATGTAAAATATAAATACTTGGTAGTGGAAGAGGATGGGGCTGTAGTTCTAGAAGTTGCTTAGATGTCCACAGCTGCAAAGCAAAATACAAACTACATTTGTACTCCCACTTTCTTCAGTGGGTGTTGGCTGAGGCCCTACATACACTAAGAACAAATTATCATGGCTACAATGACCAACACCTGTTCCTGGCACAGCTGGGAAAACCCTAACAACTGCATGAAGAAAAAAAAAAAACCAACCCAAGTCCCAGACTCTTTCAGTGTTCACATAACTGCTTCATACCACCCTAACCATTGCTAAGCACAGACATACATGACAAAGTGACCCAGAGAATATGAACAGAAATAAATACCACCATCATGGATGCATTTAATGATGCTAACAGGCTCACAGAGCCCAGTTTCCCAGCACTGGAAATAAGATGAAAACAGAAAGAAGTCAGGCAAGCCAAGCCAAGCACTACCTCCATCCCTGCCCCTCTGCCCCTCAGTTTCAGCCCCAGCAGTAGGATTTCCTTCAATGGGAAAGATAAGATGGATAAGAGTTCAGCCTCCTGATGCCAGCTCCCAGAAGGGGCAGGGATTAACCCATGAAAAACTGATTCCCTCCACCTTTTTCCTAACCTCAACCTGAAGTGGGTTTGTCTTCTCCTGGTATGGGTTGGGCTGGTGAGAAAGCTCCATTAATGGTGACACCGTGCTTCACTGTGTTGCTCACAAGGGTGAGAGAGTTCAGGAAAATGATGGGCATTGCATTAACCCAGAAGGCATACCTGATGTTTTTGTAGCCCACCAGCTTCTCAACAGAGTCAAGAACAAGTCAAAGGCCATGGACTCTTGGGAGATTTGAAGATCCCTTGGCAGACCAAAGCTGCCTGTTAAAACTGACTGTTCTGCCAGGGAAAGGGTTAACACAAAAAAAGCCTTCAGCTGCCACAATGGAGGAAGGTCTCCACTGTGACGGTGAGAGGGGGGTAATTTAAAAAAAACAAATTTAAAAGGCAGGAAGAGGAGCAAAACAACATAAGAATGACAGAAAAATCCAACTTAAAGGGAGCAATTTAGGACAGGGAGGAGTCTGCCAAAGCTTTAAGTTTGACTTGGCAGGGCAGGAGGTGCGGGAGAGGGCACGCTGAAACATAAAAGAGTGAAAAACACATAACAGGAAGAAAATAAACAGATAAAAAGAATAGAATCTAACTCAAGAAGGGTTTGGGTGGCCAGAAATTGCAAAGGGGTACAGGAGGAGGGGGAATTAAGAGCATTATCTTGACAAAGCTGGGAGAAAAGCAAAGCTCCTGACACATCCAGACAGGCAGAGAGATGGTACAAGAAAAATGTACAACACAGGAGGAAAAGCAATACAGTCTGTAAACAGATTCCAGTTTTGCTTGGCATCCCCTTGAATTCCACACACCAAGCTGTTATCAGTTCTGCAGCACCTGCTACTAAAAAAATGAACCGACACAAGGGGACAAGGAAGCAGGGTTTAAAAGATGAGCTTTGCCTGCCTTTCCTTGCACCCAAAGCTGCATTTACTTTCTCTCTCCTTGTGACACTCCCCCTAGTGCTGGAGCCCAGGGAAAGCATTAACCCAATCACATGAGTAGTACTGCCAGGGAATGGAATGAAGTGGGTGATGGGATGTGAGGCTACAGGACAGGTCCTGAACTCTTATGTGAAATCTAAAAGCAGAGCCCCAGTCCCAGCCACTAGGCCCATCAGGGACTCCACTGCCAACAGACTAGTCAGAGGCAAACTTTCACGGGTACGTCCTCTCTGTGCAGACCATATGGCCCTTTCTGGCAAAGCACAAAATATTTGTAGAGCCGTGATTTTAAGTTTCACAATGACCCTCTGTGAAGGTTAGGAAGCTCATCATTAAAATAGTTCCCTTTCTTCTGCTCATCTAGTTATAAATATGTTTTAACTTCACTGCAAGATTAGATACCAACACATAGGTTTGTGATGCATTGTGTCACAGACATAATGAATCCCTCATTTTCCTCTTTCCCACTTCAGCCAAGCTCCATAAAATGCCCTTGAACCATTATTTTAACAGTGTGATGACAGTTTAATTAGATCAAGACTTTAGTGAAAAGAAGAGTATTGGAACCAAAGACAGTTATGGATTAGAGTTTGAGTGTTTGCTACCTAACCCTCTTCCAGCCCACCTACATGAAGGGCTACTTCAGGAATGCCAGGAGATAAAGGCATTTTTCTTTTCCCCACAGATGCTGTATCCTGTTTGAGAGTTATCAGTTAATCTAAATGACAGGGGTTACAGTGTCAGCCAGCCTTTCTTTCTTTTTATTTCTGATACCTATAATACTAGCATTTGCATTCCAGAAAGGCATTTTCTGAATGAGCAGCCAAAAATGATAACTCAGACATATGTCTGTTAAAATCCCAACTGCACTGAAGTCAGTGGCAAAACTATCACTGATTTCAGAGGGGCCAGGATTTCACCCCCCTGGCCTTTTTAGAAAGAGCACAGGAAGGCCTTAAAACAGAAGGCTCTGACTTCAAGAATAATTATTCTTAGTATGTACACAGTGCCTTTCATTTGCAGACTAACTTGCTTGACAGTGGGTGAATCTACACGAGACAATGCTCAGTACACTAATTCTACTGTGCATTAGTGCATCACGGCAAAAGCTGTGCTAATGCACAGTAGAATTAGTCTACTGCACATTAAGCATCACAAAAAGACCATGACCCTTTGCTACCGTGCAATAGTACTGTCTAATGTGCATTTATGTAGTACCTCATACTTGATGTAGTAAACTTAATGCACAGTAGCAGAGGTGCATTAATGCACATGTAGACATGCCCAGTCATTAGTTCATTGAGACTCTCATCACTGCCTGTGAAGAAGGAATCCTTGTATCCATTTCACAGTCATATAAAGTGAGGCAGAGTGCGAGAGGATCTCATGTAAAAAAATAAAGCTCAGGAGTATTGATTCACAGTCATCCACAGATCTTTCATTTTAAAACTGCTGTCAAACAGACAATGAAAAAAACAATACAAATGTCATTTCAGTACTAAGTTATATATGGACGCACATTACTGTGTTCAGTCTGTGAAGTCAAGAATCCCAGAGTCAGTACATTTGGCAGAACTTGTGCCAATACCTTATTGATAAAAGCTGTTCCACAATTGGATAATTATTTGTCTGCCTTTTTAAATAAAAGGCATATTTTATACAGCAGCACTCACTCCTATCAGATACTATTTGCTGCTCTTTATTTAACGCATACTTTTTGCAGTGTTCCCAGATCCTTCTTATTGCACTTCTGCCAATTCACAAAAAATCATTTTGGGATAGTTTTATGGGTTTGAATGCAGGGTTGTCAGATGAAAGGTGTTTTCTTGTTCTAATGCTACCATTTGCTACCCAGTTCCTCAGAAAATGGCAAACATTTTTACTGGTACCCTTTTTACTTCCTTGTAGCTGTTAGAAAACATCCTGCTCTGTTCTTTGCTGATGCATTAGAAAGTAGAAGGGTATGATGAAACTCTCTCACTGCTCCCCCCCTCCCACCCCACATCTTCCATGCAGTATTCTGAACTTCTCTCTGGAGTTTTTGGTGCCTGTTACCAGCATCCCTGGCTGCTTCATGACCTTTAATGTGTTGGTCCCCACAATACCCCACTGACATAGGAAAATACCCTGTTATTATCTCCATTGTATACCTGGGAAACTAATGTGCATAAAAAAGACAATAACTTGCACAGATGACAAAGGAAGGTCTGTTGATGAGCAAGGACTTCAACCAAAGTCTCCCGAGTGCCATCTGACTATGCTAGTCCCTGACTATGCAAGTCAGACCATCTTTCCCCCTACTGAATGACACTGGGTGCATCTACATGTTCATTAATGTACCATAGTTACTACATATTAAGTATGGTACTCGGATAACCAAGTGCTAAATCAATGCGCAGTAACTGCTGCACTGTAATACCGATGCACAGGTTTTCACAGACACTAACTGTGCAGTTGCCTAATACTACTATGCAGTAGCATATTAGCACAGGTTTTGTCTGGCACGCTACTGCACAGTGTTATTAGGCTACTGCGCAGTTAGCATCTCATGTAGATGCACCCACTTTAAATAGCCCAGCTACGGAACTGCCTTTCTGTGGTCCTGCTCCATCCCTTATTCTGTACTCTGTGGCATGTGTTCAATGCAGGGTATGGGCTGCTGCTATTTGGAATGCCAGGGAAAAAGGACAGACTTCTGTTCCCTGCTTAGAGTCAGCCTTATTGGTGTATGACTGAATTGCACCACTCCAGCCGCTGACATGACTTCAGTCAGCAAAATCAGTTCTATGCCTTTACAAGTTTGACCCATCACCCACTGAAATCAATGTGAACCTCTCCATTGATTTCTGTGAGGTGAGGATTTCACCTACTGAGCATATAGGTGATGCAAAAGACAACTAGACATGTCCTTTTCCTCATTCACTAATTAAACCTAAATTACAACTGCAGGATCAAAAGCTGGTGTGTTTAGGACTGATTCCATATGTACCTTCACAGCTGTAAAAGATAAGTGATTTCACTAGTGTCTGCAGAGTTAATCAGGCAAAAGTGATTCAGTGGGTGCATCTATATGTGCAAATGCTTCAGGGTGGGTTTACTGTAGAGTAAATTAGAGTAAGCTCACCATGGGCAGGCATTTATGTAGCCCGGGTACACCTGGGAGGCATGTCTATCCTCCGATAACAGTGGTGGTGGTCAGGCAGGGTGCTGAGGAAGGGGTCAGCTATTAGAGCAGCTTCCTCCCCTCTCTACAGAGCTAGGCCAAAACCAAATACTTAACTATGTACAATTTATTACAAGAATAAATACAGACACTTAATATAAAACATAAAATATTTACAAGGCTTAATTTTACTATATATAATATTCCACAATTCACATATAATACCAAATATGAACCAAATAACTTACAACCCATACAACACAATTAACACATAGGGATATTAACCTATATAACCCAAGTAAATTAACAATAATATTTCTTTAAACCGTCACAAAAACCAATACCAATATACACACTGAGGCATTAAAACACATAAACCATATAAACCCCCTTAAAGAAGACCCCTAGCCATGTAGCCATTAACATGACAACCTCAAAACAGGGAGTGCACTCGGCACCTTCCTGAGGAGTTTCCCTGAAGCCCCTCCCCTTTAGGGCCCTGGGACATGGACACGCCCCTCCCGCAATGGAGGGTGGCGACAGACCCTCCTCACCCATGTCAGCCTCCCCTGTGGGACCCACTTCCCCAGAAACTCACGCTTCCTCTCTGGAGAAGTGAAGGCTCATCCCCTGGTGACCGATCCTGCAAAAGCCTGTCCTCAGCAGCTCCTTCAGCATACTCAATGGCCTGGTGTCCTGCACTAGGCACACAGGGCTCACTGTCCCTCATGGGAGCCAAGCCCTTGCAGGCTCCAACTCCCCAGTCTCTCACCAGGGGCTCTTCCCTTTCCTGGGCCCTGCTCAAGTCACTGGAGCTCTTTTAGTTAAAAATGGAGCCACACTGCAGGGCTCTGGTCACTCAGCCTAGGGCCAGAGCTAACATGAGCAGCCATGAGCTGCTTCTAAGGCAGTTCTCCATGCACCAACCTGCACACCGGGTGAGGCCCGAGCAGCCATGAACTGCTCCCAGGGCCAGCTCTCCATGCACCAATCTGCACGCCAACTGCCCAACCGCTTGCTGGGTTCACAGGCTCAAGCCACCTCAAGCAGCTCCTAGAGCCTGTTCCCCATGCACTGATTCGTGCACCACTGAAGCTCAACCAGGGTCCTGAGGACAACCATCTCCAGAGCTACTCTCTCCTTGTCAACCCTTATTGTCTCCCTTCAGCCTGCTGAGCACGCTCCCTTTTTATACTCTTCAGGGGCTCCACCCCTGAAGTTCTCTGGACCTGGCTGGCGCAGTTCTGATTCAGGTCCAGCTGCTCCTTGTTCCCTCCCATTGGAAAAGGGTGGGGAATTGCTTCCCTTGTGCTGCCTCTGGATTGGTGGGTGGGCTCCACCAGTCAAACAGCAGACCCTTGATCCTGGGATTCAACCCAAGCTCCTAAAAGGTAAGCCTGCTACATCTACAGATGAGGTGATTCAGGAGCAGATTTTCTGCTCCTGGCAGGAGTCCTTGGAGATGGTTCCCTGCCTCTGGGTGCTGCCTGCTGTCAGTGGTGGAGCCCAAGTGGGGACAATGTCCCCCTTTCCTGGCAGCAGGCAGCTCCCAAGCCTGGCTCCCTGATCAGGGATAAGGGGCTGGAGCTGCAGGGGAGGGGCAGATCCAAGTGCCCTACCCCAATCTGACGGTGGGTCAGCTAGCAGTGACCACCCAGCTGGGTGTGGATTCTCTGCCTAGCCAGGGGCTTGCTGTTAACTGTCTCACCAACAGACTGGGAATGAGGCTGGGACCTGAACCTCCACCACAGCTCTTTCCAAGCCCCATGCCTCAATTGCCTGATTGGGCTGGGAAAAATCTGCAGGGCTGGGATCTTCCCATTACCAGGACAGTTTCTAGCCAGCCCTAGGCTGTATGGGGAAGTCTGAATGTGCACATATCCCCACACAGCCAAGAGCTGGCCAGGAACTGTCCCAGGCAGGGGCAGGTCCCAGCCAGCCCCAGCCTGGGAATGGAACTCTCTCTGTGCAGGGAGCTCCCTAGCCCTGCTCAACGGTCACAAGCTGGGGCTGGGAAAAGTCTCCCAGCCCCCCTCTGCAATTGCAGAATGGAGGCTAGGAGCTCCCTGCTGCTGGGGTAGGGAGACATTGTCTCTGCCTGGGCTCTGATGGCAGAGCCCACCCCAGAAGTAGGGGCAGGGAGCAATCTCCTGTTGCCTACTGCTCAGTTGACTGGGAGGAAATTTCCTCCTGGTCAGATGTCTATATATGCCATACTGCACAGTAATTATTTGGCAGTTAATTTGCTATTTGCATTTGCAGGTAGCAAATAAACTGCTGAGTAGAGCAAATTACTGAGCAGTAAGGGTCAGCATGTGTAGACGTGATGCTTACTATGTAGTACAGTAAAAGCTCTGTTATCTGGCATCCCCCGGAAATGGGGGATGCCAGTTAATCAAATATTCCTTTTAATCAAATGTGCACCATCTGGTGCACTCCCCGGTGTCAGTGTGCCGGGGCACAGGAAGGGGGGCCCTGCACAAGCTGCTTTGTCCCGCACAAGCTGCTTTGTCCTGGGCCGTGGACCGAAGAAGTGGCAAGAACTCTGCTCACAGTGGCAGCAAAACCCAGAAGTGGTACTTCCGGTTTCACTTTTGCCGCATCCCTCAGATGCCAGTTAATAGTTTTCCGGCTAATAGACTACCGGTTAACACAACTTTTGCTGTAATTAGCTCTATTGCACAGTAAAGCATCTCATGTAGATGCATCCCATAAGAGGAAGAAAGACACTTCTGTAGAGTCCCCATCTAGAAAAAAAATCCCATTGGAAACAAGGGAGCTTTGCCCAAGATCATTCTAGTGCTCCTTGTACTTTTACCAAGAATGTTTTATAAGCAATTAAAAATCAGTTACTTGAAGAAAAATGGGTAATTTGTAATGCAGGTTGAACATTATCAACGGGATCAGTTAAGATGGATTGTTGTTTAATTATCTACCCATCTTGCCTCGGAGAGAGCCATCAGGATTACATGATAGGTGTGTTAACTGTAACCAGGCAAAACTATGTTCTTATCTAAACAAAAGCCTGTAGTAACTTCATGGGCTCCTGTGCATCACATTTGCACAGTGGAATTAAAAGTAGAATTTGGCTTTATATGTGACTGTGCCTACGTAAAGCTTGATGTTTTCTGCTTGCATGAAACTTGCATTTTCAGTCAAAGCACCAGCAAGAAACTGACGCCATCTCCTCTTTGAGAGCTTCTATTTTTAAATTCTAATGAGCATGACACAAGAGAGAGAAATAAAATGCCACTTATTTAAATGAACTTTTTTGGGGTGCTTTACAGAAAGATTTTGTATAGCCTTAGTGGGACTGCAAGTCATCCAAACAAGCTTTTCAATACATGGAGCTCATCATGTAATGTACAACTTTGAAAGAAGGGCTTTTTATCTTTTGTCTTCTGCTCAGCTTTTCTTTTGAATGTATGGCATATTAATGGGAATCTGCTATTGAACTAGCATGAAGAACACAAAAGATCTTTGCTTAAATTATCTTTTAAATAACTATTGGAAAAGCCTAAGGGATCTCACCACCCAAGCAATCGGGTCATCAGTAATGTGTTGCTTTTCTCAAGTATTTGTTCGTTCTCCCATTTAACATGTATATTGCTTGCTACTTCAAAAGAATACATTCACAAATACTCATCCCATGCCTCCTTCCATCTTCAAAGTATAAATGCGTCTATGCAAGACTGGCATTTTGATATAAACTCAAGAAGGAGGCCTGGAGTCCAGACTTTTACAGCCTCCTAGCCACATGGACTATATATGGAAACATGGTGGAAATTACTTTCTTAGAAATACCAAGGTTCAGTGGAACAAATGAAAGGAAAAAAATAGATTAAAAAATGTAAGGATGAATAAACCAGACTAGATTAATGGTCAGAGTCCAGTATCTTGTCGCCATCACTGATTAGAAACAAGGATGCAACAAACTCAGGAAAGGTTTCTCCCCAGTCCCAGTATTAGGCTTTGGCTGATACTCTGGAGCATGAGAATATACATCCCTATGAAAACTCTTGCATTTGTTTTTTGTTGCATGCAGTACTTAATCTGCAGGAGGTCTTCTTAACCACAGAAATATTGAGTTATCTTTGAATCTATGGGATTGAATGACATGGAATAGCGATACGTTCCAAGGAGTACATGAGCCCTATGAACAAATATATCTTTGTATCGGTTTTGCATTTTATGCTTTCTGTTTCATGTCCCTTGGTTCCTGTGTTAGAAGAGGTAAACAGAGGTGCTTCTCTGTATTATTTCCTGCTTCTTCTATATTATATTTACCACCTTGGTGGGCTGCTTTTTCACAGTTTGAAACAGAATATAACTATTCCTCCCCACTTATGCAGGATATAATGCTCAGAGGGAAATCCTACTTGGGTATACGAAAGTGGGAGGGTTTGCTGGAGTATGGTCCCTTGCTGAGGCTGGGGGACTGTGTCCTAAAGTCCCGCTGGGCATTAATGTGGAATAAAGTAGTGTTAAACCCTTGGGCTGCCTCCCACAGTTCAAGCTCTGATGCTTCAAACGATGGAGGCCTGGAAGAGCAGCACACCAGTAGCCATCTCCCGAGGAAGGATTACCCTGACTTCTTCAAGTCTACAGGTGCACATGGTCAGGAGGCCCTGATCCCTCCCCCCTGCACGGCCCTCCTAAGAAAATATCTCAGTGAGACTTCCACTACTGTCCGAGGCCCCCAAGGTCTGGAATAGCCTGCCATCGGAGATGGTTCAAGCACCTACACTGAACACCTTCAAGAGTAAATTGGATGCTTATCTCGCTGGGATCCTGTGATCTCAGCTGACTTCCTGCCCTTTGGGCAGGGGTCTGGACTCGATGATCTTCTGAGGTCCCTTCCAGCCCTAATATCTATGAAATCTATGAGATGGGAATGCTGCTGGGTGTTCTCAGCCCATTTGTTTTCTCCTGTAAGTTCTTTCACAAGTGGGAATGACCAAGCCCAGTAACCATATGTGTTTTGATTGAAAGTGTGTGTGTTCGAGTGCAGTAGAATTAACACCATAAATAGAAAGCTACATGCAAAAAGTTTGGGCACCTCATTACAATGGTAGAAACTTCTGAGAAGAATTATGCACCTGAGTAGGTAATTCACAACAAAGTCTGTACCCAACACATTTGAAATGCCCTGAATTTCCAAGGGCAAAAACACAGTTGTTTCAAAGACAGGAATTGTTTCATAGTCTGCTCTCTTCTGTTGTTCATAATCTTTTTAGGATCATAGGAAAGTAAGGCTGGAAGGGACTTCACAAGGGCATTTAATGCAGCCCTCTGCTCAAGGCAGAATCATCTCCACCTAAATTATCCTGGGCAACTCTCTGGCCAACCTCTTGAAAATTTTCAGGGATGAAGTTTCCATGACTTCTCTGGGTAGCTTCTTCCAATGCTTGACCAACCTCATAATCAGAAAGAAGTTCCTCCTAATCTGCAATCTAAATTTGTTCTCCTGTAGTTTGTGTCCATTTCTTTTAGTCCTGTTCCCTATGGCTACAGAGGAAAGCCCATCTCCATCCCTCTATAATCACACTTCAGGTATCTGAAGGCTATCAAATCCACCCCACCCCCTCAGTCTTCTCTTCTTTTCTCCATACTAAATAACCCTAGTTCTTTCAGCCCTTTCTCATAAGTCATACCTCTCAGGCCTCTAATCATTTTTGTTGTTCTGAACCGGACTCTTTTCCAATCTGTCCATATGTTTCTTGAAGCATGGGGCCCAAAAATAGACACAGGACTCCAAGTGAAGTCTCCTCAGTGCTAAATAAAGCAGCAGAATCACTTCCCTTTATTTGCAAGTGACACCCTTGTTAATACAACTATTATACCTTTGGCCTTTCTTGCAACAAGAGTGTAGTGTTGGCTCAAATTCAGCTTATCGTCTAGTGTAACCTGCAGGACATTTTCTGCAGAACTGCAGCCTAGCCAGTCACTCCCCAGTCTGTATTTGTGCATACAAATATTTTGTCCCAAGTACAGGACTTTGGACTAGTCCTTGCTGAATTTCTCCTGGTTAACTGCAGATCATTTTTCCAGTTTAGTCAGGTCATTCTGGATCCTAGCCTTACTCTCCAGAATATCTGCAATTCAACCCAACTTGGCACCATCTACAAATTTGTGAAGCGTGTATTCAGTCCATTGTCCAAATCATTAATGAAGATGCTGAATAATAACAGAGCCAGGACAGACCCCTGGGGAATCCCATTTGATACCTTGTTCCAGCTACATATTGAGCCACTGATGACAATTTGTTGAGAGCAATGTTGAACGCAACCAGTTCTTTCTTTAATAACCTTTATGTTTTGAGCCCAAACACTTCTCGAGATGCGTAAAGTATTTGCTAGTTGATCTGTGGTCAGCTAAGTCATACAGTACAGCATCTGTTGTCCACTTCAATGGGTTGCAAGTGCTCTATTTGCATAGGCACAGAGTAATGTACAATTCAGTGTATACAAATATGTGTGTATGTCAGTTTGCAAACATTTTTGCCAGTGAAGCACACAGTCTCCTGCATGTTAATTAAAAGCAAACATGAACTGTCTAGCACCATTGCCAGAGCAAATTTATTTTAAAATTTAGGTGAATATTTGAGGAAAAAAGCCTGGAATGCTCATTCAGCTTTCTTTGATATTATGGAAGCTCTTTTTGCAGCCTTCTGATCCTGGTCTGCTCCAGGGGCTGGTGAGGCCCCCAACAAAACTTTTACAGCTTTGGGATTTTGCTTAAGTTCCACCAATCTATGTGGATGGCATTTTCAGCTCCTGCACTGCCCTGAATCTTCACAGCAGTGCACACCCACCTCTCCATTTCTCAGTCCTGCTTATGGCATGTACCCTGTTGCAGTGGTTTCAAGTGGTGTTGTTGGAGGGCAATGTTCTGTCTACTACAATTTTTCCAAATATGTGAGTTGTTTTACAAGTTCATACAGATCTTCTGGGGCCACTTTATACCACTACAGACCTTTAATGTGGCAAAAAAATGTTGAGGTGTTTTTTTTTCCGAATTTCATCCTAAATATGTCCACATGCTCTCTAATGAATGGAGAATTCAGTTGCCCTCTAGTGGTTGCAAACTCAAAAACAGCTGTTGTTCTGTAAAGCTTGTATTAAATTCAGCCTTATTAGAACTACAATGATGTCAGTGGAGTTACATTTGAGATGAATCCGTTCCCTTGGTGAGCTCAAAGATTCTTATGTATATGAACGATTTAAGTTTCATAGCCCACCCTCAAATTGGATAAGCACTCTAATTTCCTTGATAATGGGGAAAAGCATGAAGGGCAAGGCCACCTTGGGAAAAGATGATGCTGAATAAATGGGATTGTCACCAAATGTAAAAATTCTGGAATTTTTTTTATGGGTTTTTAAAAATAAATTCCAGCCCCTTATGCTCTTTTCTGGGTCTGAGAGTCAGGCTGGATTCTCTCCTGCCAAGACTCCCTCCCCAGGCTAAAGGTTTCACAAGGTGAATTCTGCCTTCATTTACAACTGTGTAGCTCCTTGGTCTCCACTGGGGTTGCATAGGTATAAATAAGAGGATAATTAGGCCCACTGTTTCTAATCAATCCTACATAGGAGCTTAAATCCTAATAGACTATCATGCAATACTTCAATGAAATATAAGTCATCCTGCTCAGTATTACAGCCAGTTAAAATTTTGCTAATTTTTTTCCTCCATAAGGTTCCCAAAATTTTTAAAAGGTGTAAAAAAATCAAAATACCTTTGTTTTTGTTTATTTGGGGAATTTTTTTTGACCAGCTGTATTGAGTGTTTGTCAAGGTCAAGTTGTGGTACAACAGTGCCCAGAGGTCAGGAAAGACTATGTGTTTCCAAGGAAGCTAAATTCTTTATGGGTAATAAGGTCCTAAAATGGCATACCCAAGATAGCACTGCCTCTGACTGCAGTGAAAGCCATGATATTAGTCCTTCAATGGTCTTCCAGGCTGGTTTCTACAAAAAGCCACAATCTGGTTTCTTTGATGCTGTATGGATCCTACTGCAGTCGATGCATCAAAATGCTTAGCTAGCCTAAAATTACTCGGCAGAGTCCAGAGAAATCTAGTTCTCACTTGGAAATCTCTTGCTCTCCTCCTGAGTTGCCTGGTATCTAAGCAGGAAGGACAATATAATCCTGTAGCATTTTCATTAAGGAATGGGGAAAGACAAGCCTGGAAGTGGCAGAAAATGAGCCCCATTCAAACGTCCATTCAGGGGACATAAAATGCCAGGCCTCCTATGCTCACCATCTCCTTAAACATCTAATGCCCTCATTGGTGGCCTGGTGGTCTGCTCCACTCCTGCACTTCCGAGAACCTTCTCCCCTGGTCTTTGAGGCACCATTATGTCTCTCTTTCAATGAATTTTGTGCAAGCCCAGTCTGGGCACTACTGATCCAGTCACTAAACTCTTCAGTGGTGTAGGCAAATGCCTACCAACCAGAGCTGTGAGAGCTGAGGAGTACTCTTGCCCTCTTCAGCCATCTCACTGACTGAGGAAAGGGCAGGGATAGCCCCTAGCCCTTGGTGCTGTTGCTAGGAAACCCACTGAGGCCTCTAGAAACTATGAATTAGAAGGGATTGTTAGGCATCTCCTCCCCAGCATATGGTTGCTTGGGAACCAGAGGCAGCTCCCTAGTTACATACTGAGGATTGTGAGATATCTCTGTCCCTGTGTCATGGAGCAGCAATGGGAGCCAACGTAGGAGGGCACAGAGAGGTCTCTGTCTCCCTTGGAAGAGCTGTATGTGTTGTAAAGGGCCATGGCAAGCCTTCCTCTCTTCAAGATTCTGCAGGAAGAGGAACATCATGGGATTTGTCTGTGTTTATGCATCAAAACACCTGACTTATAGTTTATATGAAAATGACACACCCCTAACTCCATTTAATAAAGTATTGCCAACTCCAAACCACACATCTCCCTCAGGCCCTTTTCCAATCCATTATACCATCCTAGGCCAAATCCACCATTTGCACAAGAGCAGTGGAAACCAAGGACATCCACCCTCTGTGCCCATGCCCTGAGAATCCCTCAGGGCTGGAAGTCACCAAGCAGGGTCCACTCTTTCTAAAAGCAGGTTAACTAGGACTATCAGCATTTTGTCCTTCAGAAAAAAAGGAGGAACAATATTGCAAAAAGTAAGCGTTCCTCAGCATATATTCCTCAATCATGTCAACCTGGAATAAACATCCAGGGGCTTCTTTGGAGCTCAGAGAAGCAACACAATTCCACAGATTGCTGGGGCATTTTTTTCCATGGGGTCCTGTTTTGGATTCAATTTCTCTCCACTTATCAGATTGACAAAATTAATCCATCCAGTTGTCCGTGTTCCACATAAGTGGTGCTGTAGCAGGGCACTGTTGGTGCCTGCCACTTTAAGAGCATAGCCAAGCAGCCAGCAGGTGCTTGATTATGGTGGCCATTTTAGATCTCAGGCTGCCTTTATAAATTGAGTTGTTCAGTGCTGGCAGGCCAGGTAGTAACATTGCCTGGCTACAAGGCTGTATGCAACATCCTGGAGGTAAGGGTAGGAACTGTAGGGGATGGCTAGGAGGCCCCTGGTCCTGGGCATGACCTAAAACTGCACCCTTCTGAGAGTGGGTGGCCTGGTGGGGCTCTCAGTGGTGTGGGAGCCCCCAGGAAATGCCTGGCCACCCCAGTGAAAGGTGAGTAGGGGTGCCTTAAGCCCAGCCCTCACCTCTGGGTAGGTTATGTAACATTGGAGGTAGATGGGGCCAGGCATGGCTGTGGCCACCTGAGCCCTGTGGGGTGTGAGACTCTGAAGGGTGGTAGTAGGGGACCAGACCTGGCTGTAGCCACCTGAGCTCTGTGGGGTGTAGAACCCTGGGGAAAGGTAGTTGGGGCCAGGCATGGCTACAGCCACCCGAGTCATAGAATCATAGAAGTAGGGTCAGAAGGGACCTTGTAGATCTTCAAGTCTGACCCCCCGCCTGGGCGGGAGAAAAACTGGACTCAAATGACTCCAGCCAGGTAGGCATC
>NW_017728912.1:29214243-29226951 GCF_001723895.1 Crocodylus porosus | reverse complement strand
TGTTTATGTTAGCCCACTCCTGTAACCTATCCAGATCTTGCTGCAATCTTTCCCTCCCTACTAGCATGCTCACCTCACCCCAAATTTTGGTATCATCAGCGAA
Source organism: Crocodylus porosus (assembly GCF_001723895.1). Classification (NCBI taxonomy): domain Eukaryota; kingdom Metazoa; phylum Chordata; order Crocodylia; family Crocodylidae; genus Crocodylus; species Crocodylus porosus. Next base: position 29,226,848 of record NW_017728912.1, on the reverse strand, counting down.
TTTAAACATGTTGTTTTAAACAGTCCACTGGGGAGGGAAGCCTCAGTGAGGGGGTGGAGATGTGGAGCCCCAGTGAGGGGGTGGCCCCAGTGAGGGGAGGCCAAGGTATGTCTTTGGATCCCTGAGGCTGCAGTTTGGGCCTAAGGCCTAGTAAGAAGGCTCAGTCCAAGAGACAGGGGTGAGTCCTGACCCCAGTAAGTCCTCCACTGCTGGGAGGCCAAATGTGGGTTGAAAGTAAGACCTATAGCTGCACACAATGACCTGCTGCTCCAGGGGAGGCGCAGTGAGAGTCCCTGTGAGACCCCGGAGCACCAATCATTGTGTGGCTTAACGACGACCCAGTGAGGGGTGGCCCTAGAAAGGGGGCAGAGAGGAGGGACCCCAGTTGGGTGGGGGAGAGAGAGAGCTGGGAGTCCAGTATGTTTGAGTACATAGAGTTGCCCTGGAAGGAGCCAGGGCAAGCTTAGACCTGGTCAGGTAATTGGCTGGCCACTATCCCAGTGAGGGTCACAGGAGAGACGCAAAAGATGGTACATCTGCCACCCAAGGTATGAGCTAGGTAAAGCCAATGGTCTAAGGAGCCCACTCCAAGAGGGAGCAAGGCAGTATGAGTTCTTAATATGTGAGAGAGTCCCTGTGAGAGGGGGTAGAGTGTGTGAGGCCCTAGTGAGAGGAGGGTGGTATGAATGTGTGGGTGACTGAGGCCTGACAACGAGGCCTAAGCTTGGTCTGGCTGTAGGCCAGGAGCATTAGGTCACCTGGATGCCATCTGCAAGGCTTGGGCTGTGGTGTAGGTAAGGAACAGAGATGCAGATAGTGCCCCCAGATAGGGCAAGAATGGGCAGCCCCCTGCCTTAATCAACAACTTAATTAATTAACAACGAGGCATGGCAGATGAGTCAGGTGGGTGGCATGCCCAAAGGCAAGTGGGGAAACTAGCACTGTGGCTACTTGGGGAGCCCCATGTTGCCACAGGTGCCTAAACTTTTTGCCCCATTGTCCAGAAGAGCAGTGCCCAGTCCACCTATGGGCTAAATCTGGCCAGTGGTCTCAATCTGGATATGAAGCAGGTATGATAGGGACCTGATCCAAGCACAGGCGGTGTTGCAGCCTGGCCCTAATTTGGATGTGAGGATGGACAGGGAGCAGGCTGGCCCAGCTCCAATGCAACTTATGAGGGTTTGGGAGTGGGGTGAAGCTATTGCTTTTCGGGAGTACTATTGCTCCATGGACACGATTTGACCTGTACCTGGGGGGTAAGCACCCTTGTTCCACATCAAAGTTAACTTGGACACACAGTGTTATTTTACATACTTGGTTTATATAATTCATTACACACTTTAGTTTGTACTACCTGAGTAGTTGGGCTGATTTAACATTGATGTGGGAACTTTGGCTTTCAGTTTTCATGAATTCTGGATGGCATTTTATTCTTTCCTGGTTGTCTAAGTGGCCATTTTGATACCAATTTTTCCAGGAGTGTTCTGTTCCTTGCACATGTGGACAATTACAGAGGCTTGCAGACTGCAAATAAACAGAAGAGGCTACAGTGTATATGTGCACTCCTTGTGAACACATAGCAGACTTAGACCCCTGAAAATGGAGTCATCTAGAACCTGTGACTACTGCATTTAGTCCCAGAAGCAGGAAAAGGGTTTTATATGCTTCATTTTCCCCTCCTACCTCAGTGGTAAGGGCACCTACATGGGTTTTGGGTTCCAGGACACCTAAACATGGGTTTGAACCAGGATCTCTTTTGCTTCCCAGGAAAGTGCTAACCACTAGATCACAGATCAAGTCTTGCTAGTTGCTGTCCACAATACTTCTTTTGAAACTGCGCCAGCTGCATAGCCTTTGGGAGGTGGGATGGGACTGGATTCAGGGGAAATCTCACTAGGAATAAGGACCTCATTTTGAATACAGTGCTTCTTCCTACCTGGGTGAGCAGCCACCTCACTGAGTCACACACACACTGGCTTCCTTTCTCCTAGCTCCCACAAACCTCTCTTGTGGCTGCCCAAGGGGGAAGTTTCAAAGAAGCACCAGCCAGGCAGGTAGAAAGTGGCTGATGTGCTGTGAAACGGTTCAAGTGCTGGACTAGAAAGTCAGTAAGACCCAGGCTCAGGACCACCCTGTGTGACATAAGCCCGAAACTTGCAGTTTTTCCAAAGGAATGTCCTAGTCACTGAGATATTTGAGGGAAAAGATAGGAGATGTTTCTCATTCACATTCTGTGTTGCCAATTTGGACACATAAATAGCCATCCATTTGTATGTAACCTGGGACATGACACTACCCATGCCCTGACTTGAACTGTGGGATCCTGAGGTACCCAGTAGCCAGTGGTCCCCTCCCACTCTCTGGGCAGCTGCTGCAGGGTCCCCAAGAGGAGAGCCTCCCCTTACAATCAAACAACCTTGCAGACCATTATAAAACTATTTACAGGATTTAATTATTTACAAGTTAACATATAACCAATGCAGTAGAACAAAGGTTACACTGCATGACCTGGTGATGGTGGCTTAAGGGTTAATGCTTCTTGGATACACATTACTCTAGGGGAAGGTATACAAAATACCAACAATAAAAAAGGAACCGGTGAATAAATACATTGATACTCCAACTAATAGATCATCAAGAACTTATTACACAGTGTATAACTTGTACACTGTGTACTGAGTACCTGGATGGGTGTCTCAGGGAGCAGGACTGCACCATAGGGGACCCCTAGTGCTGGCATCCCTTGCACAAGCTCCAGGAGTCTCCATGCAGCAGGCGGTGGCTCCTCCCTTGCGATACCTACAAGAGAGCTGATTCCTGCCCAGCCCCGCATCCCTGGCTCAGCATGGAGCAGTGTCTGTGCTGTAGGTTGTAACAGTTTCCCCTGCCCAACACAGCCTCACAGCACCCAGCAAATACAGCCCCTCCCTGGGCCCTGCCTGCCCCAGGGCATCTGGTGGCTGGAACAGTCCCTGCCCCTCTAGCCCAGGCCTCCCCCCCCCAGCAGCTGAGCCTGCCCCTCCCTGGGGCCTTCTCACTTACGAGGGAAAAACCAGGGTAGTCTCCAGCAGCCTCCCCCTGGTCCTGCATCCCCCAGCCTTGCTGTGCTCACCCAGCCACACGGGCTTGCAGGAGGGTCTTCCCAGGCTCAGAAGAATCTCACAGGCAGCTCCTTTCTTATGCCTGCCCTGCAGGTCTCCGAGAAGGGAGGGAGAACAGACACACTTCAGCACTCTTTATGCAGCCTCTCTCTGCTACTTCTCCAGGGCCCTACCAGGGGCTCTTGGAGGGGCACCCATGGGGAGATCCTTTCCCTGGTCTCCAGTCCATATCACATCCCCTCTTTCTCTCCTTTGTTATCCTCCCCAGGAAAACTGCTTCCCTCTTTTAACCAGCTTCTCAGCCAGTCCAGGGCCAGGACTCTTCCCAGGCTTTTACTACCGCCTCTCATTCAAGCCCTGCTCGGGTTACATCACTCCTCTCACTTCCAAGAGGGCTACCTCCAAAACAGCTTTACTCACCCTTAGGGCAAACAGTGTTCCTACTGGGACAAACTGTCTCTTTGCACTCTGTCCTTCTGCAGGGAAGCCCTTCCTATTCCTTCAGGTGCGCCCATTTTAATGCTGCTATATGTATGGTTTTCAACGGTGCTCCACAGACCCCTGGGGATCCAGAGACTTATGTCTAAGGCATCTGAGAAAGATGACTGTGGTCAATCAGAAGCATGTGAATATTCATACTTACAATTCAAAGGGGTCCACACCTCCATTTGAAATTGCCAAAGGGGGTCTGCACATCCATTCAACATTTCTTAGGGGCCCACAAATGAAAAAAAAGTTGCAAAACACTGGTATAGGGCTTTGCATCCAGGAATAAAATACCCTTTGATGGATGAGTATCAAGAATGTGCTTTAGACATCCAAAAAATAGCCAGGGAAGACAGAAGGTCACCCTATACATATTTAAATACTGAATCTTAACAGTGCACTAATGTCATTGTTTGCTTTTAATGATACAATGAACAGGCTGAATAGGCCTGCCATTTTTTGTACTCTTAAAAGTTTCAATTGTATCAAAACCTCTAGCTGGTAATGAAGAACAGTTGATCACTTTGCTGCTTTGAAACGGTAGGTTTAAACCTTGAAAAGAGAAGTAGTAAAAGACCTGAAAGAAGAATATCCATTTTTTTAAGCATTGTGACATGGCTTTATGTTCATTTTCTTCACATATTCTTCTTTTTTAACTACAGCCTAATTAAAATTAAAAATAAAATTTTTTAAATTCTTAGTGAAACACAACTATAAAAGCAATTTCAATAAATGGAATAATTAAAGATATGTCAGGAACATGTTTCTTATCCAAAATTCTCTTGGTGATTAAAAAATAATTTAATGGCATTATTTTTTTTAAATCAAAGAAAACACTGTTAGAAATTGAAACATTATTACTATGACAACTACTATGAAGCAGTGCATATTAACCTAGACTCAGAGGAACAGCTCCTGATACCCTTACTTGTGCTGAATGAGCCCAGACTTTATGAGCTGTCCTCTTGACTTCAGCAAGTCTATTCACATGCTTCAAGTGTGTCTTAAATCCTTTGCTGGTTGGGGCCAGAATGCTTAGCAGCTAGCAGGATGAAGCCAATAGTGCTAAATTATGCAACACTTAACTATATTCTTAACTATTTATTTATATGGATGGTTTCAGGTCCAGATCCTCAAGGTATTGCTCAGCTCCCATTGATTTCAGTGGAATATCTCTGAGGACCAGGACCTAAAGGCTCACTGGTATCAGTTATGACATTACACAATCAAGCCTATAAATAGAGGATAACAGACATTATTTCTACAAAAAGCTTTTGCTGTCAAATGGTCTTTTGTTTAGACATTAATTTTTCATGCTTTTTCAATGAAATTATTTTCTATTAAAAAGTTATTTTAAAGTTACTTTTTCAAAAGTTTTCGAAGTAGTTATGGATTAAGCACAGGTTTTGCTGAAAAAATATCCAGTAACCATTTCAATAACATTTTTCACAAAAATGATTTTTAGTTGAAATAATTTTTAAGTGTCCTTTACAGCTGGAAATTTCAGAATTTTGAAGGAAATTCATATTTCATTTTTTAACCATTTCATGTCTGATGTCTATATTTTAATTTTTATTAGATTTATTATGGAGACAGATATTAATATTTTGAGCTTAAAAATACTTTGGGTGGAGAAAAATATTTGACAATGTCTTTATAATTTTTTTTATTTTAAAAGTTTGAGTTTTCTTTCAAAAATGTTTAGATTATACAAAAATCAGCCTAGATTGATATAAAGACATCTTCAACATTTTAAAAAGTTTTATGAAATTATTTTTTAATTCTTTGACCAGTTCCTATAATCATGTATTGCCACCAAAAATTAGACACTTTTTAACCTCATTACACTTGCAATATCCAAAGCTTTGTCAACAGATACAATAGTATAAAATGGAGAAAGAAGAAAGTACAATTCACAAAGGATCTTCAGACCTTATGGCTTGAGGGTTAAGTATAGACATTAGAAAGAATCCAATTAAAACTGAAAAGGGTTGTACTAAAATGCCCAACTGTAAAAAGATCATTATGTACAGATAAAGAAAACACAATCCATAATAAATACATGGGCTGCCTAAGATCAATTGATTAAAAGGGATTGTTTCATTTAGAACTGAAGAGAAGTGTTTTCAGTTGAGTGGTGAGTTTGACTGTTATGAGATAGCTGATGAAGTGGGAGGACTGCAGTGAGCAGTAGTCAATAACTACTTTATAAAAAACGTAAATATCTAAAAATAAAGAAGTAAGAGTGTGAGTCAAAAAGACTCCTTGTTCTAAAACTCCAAAGACCAGATGTTGTGTGCCCATGGGCGGATCTAGAATTTTGAAGAGGGAGGTGCAGATGTTTTGGTGTATCGTCACATATAGCATGACACATTTTTCTCTAGTTAAAGAGAAACTAGAGGCTTTATTAATATGCTAGGGGCCTACTCTTATATTATTCACTTTAAGATCCAAGCAAAAACAAATTTAATTTTATTGGAATGTTCACTAATTTTCTAGAATATACTTCATCTGAGTCAAAAGTTTAAAAAAAATAAGAAACACAGGAAACTAGGCAAAAAGTGGTCAAAAAGTCAAAATATATTGTTTCATTAGTCCTGTAGTCATTATAGTTAAATGTACATCTCTTATTCAAATCTGTAAAACAATATCTAGTCTTCCTGAGAGTCTTGACAGTGCCTCTTGCCACCATCAGTCATTTCTACACCTGAGTTAATAATATTACTGCACCTGAGTTAAGGTTTTTAGATAGAGCTAAAACAAGCCTGCAGAACAGTGAAATAGAAAAAAGATATTATGAAGACTGGGTAACAGGAAAATTGCGAAGAAAGGATGGTTTGAACAGTGGAACATCAAAACCATTAAAAGGGAGAAAGGGTCATTAATATTTATGGAATTGAGTGATATTAGCAGGTATCAGGTAGATTATAATGAGGCATGAAATCAATTGGCAACTTCAGTGCCGCATGAATTTAAATGTTGCTGCACCTCCCAGGCAGTTGGTTTTAAACTTTGGATGGAACAAAGGAGGGTGTGACTGTACCACTGAGCCCCTCCTAGAAGCACTTGGAGGAGGAGAAGAAGAAGGTGATTAGGAACAGTCAGCACAGATTCACCAAGGGCAAGTCATGCCTGACCAACCATGCCATGATAAGATAACTGGCTCTGTGGATGCAGAAGAAGCAGTGGACATAATATACCTTGACTTTAGCAACGCTTTTGATACCATCTCTCACAGTATTTTCGCAAGCAAGCTGAGGAAGTATGGATTGGATGAATGGATTGTAAGTTGGATAGAAAGCTGGCTTGATTGTTGGGCTCATTGGGCAATAGTCAATGGCTCAATGTCTAGCTGGCAGCCAGTATCGAGTGGAGTACCCCAGGAGTTGGTCCTGGGGGAAGTTTTGTTTAATAGCTTCATTAACAATCTGGAAGATAGGACAGACTGCACCCTCAGCAAGTTCACCAAGCTGAGGGGTTGTAGTAGATACGCAGGAGGGTAGGGCTAGGATTCAGAGAGACCTAGACAAATTAAAGGATTGGGCGAAAAGAAATCTCATGAGGTTCAACAAGGAAAAGTGCAAAGTCCTGTGCTAAGGACAAAAGAACCCCATTAGACTGTGGGCTAACTGGCTAAGCAGTAGCTCTGCAGAAAAGGACCAGGGGGTTACAGTGGACATTAAGCTCATTATGAGCCAACAGTGTGCCCTTGTTGCCAAGAAGGCTAACAGCATACTGGGCTGCATTACTAGCAGATCAAGGGAAGTAATTATTCCACCCCACTCTGAACTGGTGAGGCCACATCTGGAGTACTGTGTCCAGTGTAACATCCCCCACTATAGAAAGGATGTGGACAAGTTGGAGAAAGTCTACTGGAGAGCAACAAAAATGGTTCAAGGGCTGGGGCACATGGCTTATGAGGAGTGGCTGAGAGAACTGGTCTTATTTAGTCTTCAGAAAAAGAAGACCAAGAGGGGATTTGATAGTAGCTTTTACCTGAAGCTGGGTATCAAAGAGGATGGAGCTAAACTGTTCTCATAATGGTGACAGATGACAGAATATGGAGCAATTGTCTCAAGTTGCAGCCAGGGAGGTTTTAAGTTGGATATTAGGAAAACACTTTCTCACTAGGAGGGTCATGAAGCATTGGAACAGGTTACTCAGAGCAGTGATGGAATCTTCATCCATGGAGGTTTTAAGACCCAGCTTGACAAGCCCTGGCTGAAATGATCTAGTTGGGGATGGTCCTGCCTTGAGCAGGGGGTTGGCCTAGATGATCTCCTGAGGTCCCTTGCAACCCTCATTTTCTATGATTCTAATGTTCCGAACCCTTGGGAAGAGATGTCAAAATATGTAGGGTAGAAAATCTCTCATCACAAAATCACTTTGCCCTATAAGCAGGAGTTCCCTGTTAGGTACAATGCATCAACACACATAAGCACTAGCTTAATCTTAAGTACAGGAACAGGCAATGTAACTATTTGTGAAGTATTGATGAACTACTTTGTGAATGATTGTACCCTGTCAGGAAAAATTCCTGCTTTCAGGTCAGTATTTTTTCAACACTTAGAAGAAAGCAGTATAGTTAGAGTGTTATTGTAGCTGTGATGGTCTAGGACACATATAAGAGAGGAGGATATTCTGTGATATCTTTTATTGGACCAACTGTAGTTGGTAGAGCTCTTGAACAATCTTTCCAACATTGAGTGCCTTTCTTCAGGTCATTGAGTGTCCTGCAGAAAGCAGATATTCTTTTGTCTTTGCGGGACTGTGCCTTCTGAGCTCATGGTATCTTGTCATCAATAAAGAGGCCACTGTTTGCAAGATAAAAGGTTGAATTGTAGTGCCTTGACCAGATCCCAGCTTGTGTAATTGTCTTTTGTTAATTTCTCCTTTCAGTTTTAAATGAATATTTTATTCTACTCTTTTGCTGTCCTGTTTTATTGTGTTCCTGTGCCATACTCAAATTCAAGCACTGCACCTTAGAGGTAAATGAAATAAGTATTTTGCAAGCTCTTTAAAACTTCTGGCTATCCTTAAGGATAAAAATTAATCTAAAAGTTTAGTTTATTGTTATGATTGCTGTAACTGCTTGAAAAACAAAATAGTATTTTTGCAAAGATCATGTATACTCTCTCCATTGAAATAAATCTGACAAAAATGTGAACATCTATTTTTGCCACCTGTGATTATTATTAAACCTCATTCCACATAAATATCAATATGGAGATCTGTCCTAAGGCCTTAAAAAAACTGATCTGGCTCACTGTAGTCTATCTACACTGAGAGATTATATTCATTACTTAGAATACCATCTCTTCCTTGTGTGTAGTAAAAACCCAATACATATTTAATTGTTTATCAAGAAGATTGCTTCCACATCGCTGGATGCAGAGATGCATGAGGCCACTCAATTCAATTAAGGTTGGGGTTGGGGACAGGAACATTTTCTGATTGATTGCATTCTCTGGTGTTTTATGTTTTATTGTTCTTCAGCTGATGCACAAATGGATCTGTTGCCCAATGTTCTCCTCCTCTTCTACTGGTGTAGGGAAGCAATACTTAGGAGCATGGTTAGGTATAACCCCTGACTCATATATCGGAAATAGGGTAGTGCATAGCCATAACAATAAAAGCCAATGGTAGGAGAGATCCTAAAAGAGCTTAGTCCAATGGGACGCATGAGCCTTCCAGAGGAAGGGGGAATGTAGGAGGCCCTTTCTCATGATATCATGGGTATCACCAGGCTAGGCTTCACTTTCTCCCAGTACAGGGCTACCATATCTCCTGCCTTCAACATTTTATAGTGAACCCTTTGGAAATGCTTGCCTCTCATGAAAGTTAAAGCTGTCAACATTTGCTATCCACCTAAATCAGGAGACCAAAACAAAATATTGAAACATTCCACAGATTCGCACAATGCACAGGGATGCTCAGCAACAGCTGTGCACATGGAGAAGTAGTCCTACTGGAGTTCAGGAGCCCATAAGAAATAATAAAGACATAAGAGACGTGAAACTTCAACAGACATAAAATATCACAACTATTCAGGAAGATGCAGACACTAAAGCTGACCCAAAACTAAACATTTCATTTTGATTTTCCAGATAGAAAATCTGCCCAAGCTGATCTTTTCCTGAGGAACATCTCAAGTTCAGCAGGACTATTTCTCTCTTCCAAGAGGAAAATGTCAGTTGACAATTTTCAGCCAGCCCTATTTGCTAACCACCATCTTAAAGGAAGTTATCACTACAACCACCATGAGTTCATAGATAGCATTATATGAAGGCAGGACTGGAAGGGACCTTGTAAGATCATCTTGTCTAGTCCTCTGCTCAAGGCAGAATCATCCCTAACTAAACCACCCCAGGCAAGTGTCTGTCTAACCATCACTTGAAAATTTTCAGAGATATAGTTTCCACAACCTCTGTAAGTAGCCTATTCTAATGCTTGACCACCCTCATACTCAAGAAGTTATTTCTAATCTCAAACCTAAACTTCCTCTGCTGTAGCTTGAGTCCATTGCTCCTAGTCCTGTCCCCTACAGCCCCAGAGAGGAGACTGTCTTAAAATCACTGGGCAAATCTACACACGATGCTTTACTGCCCAGTAATGCAGTACACATGCACATTTACTGTGCAGTGCAAATGCGTATGGCACAGTAAACCTCACTGATCACAAGTAAATTTGCTACCTGTAAATGCAAGTAGCAAATTTACTTACAAGTAGTTACTGCTCAGTAATGCACATGTAAATGCCTGACCGGGAGTAAATCTACTAGCTACCCCACCAGCAGATCAGAGCAGGGGGCCCTGCCCCTCCCCTGCAGCTCCTTCCAAGTCCCCTGCCCTGATCAGGGAGCTGGGGCTGGGAATTTCCTGCTTCCAAGGCAGGGGGACATTATCCCACCCTGGCAGCAGGCAGCCCCCCAGGGGCAAGGAGCAATGTCCCAGACCAGCCCTGGCCAGGATGCAGCTGTCTTGTGGCCTGGTGCTCCCTACCAGCCCCTAGGCCAACACCTAGGCCTAGAGCTCCCCCTGGTGGTGGCAGGCTATCATTGCAGGGCCACAGGAAGTGGGAACAGATTTGCTGCAAGGAGCAGCAAATCTGCTCCCTTATCTCCACATATGTAGATGCCTGCCCAGGAGCATTTACTCATAAGAAGTTTACTCACAAGTAAATTGAACTTGGAGTAAATGCATGTATAGACATCCCCACTCTTCAGTTATTTGAAGACTGTTATTAAATCCCCCTCAGTTTTATTTTCTCAAGACTAAATAACCCTAGTTATTCCAGCATTTCCTCATAAGTCATGCTTCCCATGCTGCCCATAGTTGACATAGAGGACTCCTTTCCCCCAGGGTTTCTTTGGAGGCTTTTAATTGTTAAAATTACAGATGAAATTATATACTATTACTAGAAAAATTCTTCTCCCAAATACAAGGATGGGCATTACACAGATGGTCATAAAAATGATCTCCTGCCCCTTGTGTAGTATCAGTACCACCACCACAGAAAAATAAAATTGTGAAAGGGTGCAAAAAGAAAATGAGAAATAAGGTGATGTATGTCCTCATAGAGAGCCAGAGAATTTAATTCCAAATTGAGCAGAACACCCCAGGAAGCCTTCTAATATGACTGTTCAATTATGCAGGCCATAGAATCCCATCCAGTGTTTCTTGTATCAGTCCCAGTGGTGTGGATTTTACAGGTCAGTTGAAATTGTAAAATATCTTTGTTACCCTGCATCGGTAAGGTAAGTGTAAACTAGGTAAGGTGAGTGCAGCCAACACTTTCAAACTCTTTGCTACCTAACATCCCAGAAACTTTGACATGAAAAAAAATCCTAGATTAGCACATAGATTCATAGATTGTTAGGGGCTGGAAGGGACCTCGCGGATCATTGGGTCCAGCCCCCCTCCTCTAGGCAGGAAGAGAACTGGGGTTAAGTGACTCCAGCAAGGTGCTGCCCAGTCTCCTCTTGAAAACCATCAGGGTAGATGGTGACTGCACCACTTCTGGAGGGAGTTAATTCCATAGTATGGACACCCTGACTGTGAAGGAGTTTTTCCTGGTATTAAGCCTGGAGTTTGTATCCATTGGTCATAGTCTTCCCCAGGAGTGTGCTAGTGAACAGTTTTTCATTAAGTCCCTGATGCACTCCTCTGATATAGTGGTAAGCTGCTATCAAGTCCCCTCTCACCTCTCTTCTTTAGGCTAAAGAGGCCCAGGTCCCTCAGCCTGTCCTCATATGGCTTGCCTTGCAAGTCCCTGATCATATGCGTGGCTCTTTTCTGGACCGTCTCAAGTTTTTCCACATCCTTATTGAAGTGTGGTGCCCAGAACTGGACGCAGTACTTCAACTGAAGTCTCACCAGTGCAGAGCACAGTGGGAGTATCACTTCCTTAGTTTTATAAGAGATGCATCAGTTGATGCATGCCAGCATGTTATTTGCCCTGCTGGCCACCACATCATACTGACAGCTCATATTCATGCAATGCTTGATCACTACCCCAAGGTCCCTTTTGGCTATGGTGCAAGTCAAGCTGTCACCACTGAGCTCAACATACATACTGGCTCAATGGCAACTTATAAATGTTCAGCTTTTCTAGTTGGTATTGCACCCGCTCAGCATCCACAGTGGGAAGCCTGCTGTTCCCAGCATGCCCCTTATGAGCCTTATCTCACTTGTCTTTCCTCTTGGTCTGGTGAAATACCAAAGCAAAGTGGGCATTCAGGAGTTCAGTTTTGTCCTGCATGTTGGTTACCTGCTGTCCCAAGGTGTTAAGCAGGCACCCCACACTTCCATTTGTTTTCCTTATACTGCCTAAATACCTAAAGAAGGAATTCTTATTGTCCTTGACTCCTGTGGCTAACCTAAATTCAGTCTCCACCTTAGCTCTCTTGTTCATCTCCCTGCAAGTGTTGGCCACTAATAGTCCTCCTTGAGGACTGTCCCTAGCTTCACCTGTGCATACACCTTTTTTTCTTTTTTAATAGGACTGCAATGTCTCTAT
>NW_017728912.1:29201190-29213783 GCF_001723895.1 Crocodylus porosus | reverse complement strand
AATTGTGAAAGGGTGCAAAAAGAAAATGAGAAATAAGGTGATGTATGTCCTCATAGAGAGCCAGAGAATTTAATTCCAAATTGAGCAGAACACCCCAGGAAGCCTTCTAATATGACTGTTCAATTATGCAGGCCATAGAATCCCATCCAGTGTTTCTTGTATCAGTCCCAGTGGTGTGGATTTTACAGGTCAGTTGAAATTGTAAAATATCTTTGTTACCCTGCATCGGTAAGGTAAGTGTAAACTAGGTAAGGTGAGTGCAGCCAACACTTTCAAACTCTTTGCTACCTAACATCCCAGAAACTTTGACATGAAAAAAAATCCTAGATTAGCACATAGATTCATAGATTGTTAGGGGCTGGAAGGGACCTCGCGGATCATTGGGTCCAGCCCCCCTCCTCTAGGCAGGAAGAGAACTGGGGTTAAGTGACTCCAGCAAGGTGCTGCCCAGTCTCCTCTTGAAAACCATCAGGGTAGATGGTGACTGCACCACTTCTGGAGGGAGTTAATTCCATAGTATGGACACCCTGACTGTGAAGGAGTTTTTCCTGGTATTAAGCCTGGAGTTTGTATCCATTGGTCATAGTCTTCCCCAGGAGTGTGCTAGTGAACAGTTTTTCATTAAGTCCCTGATGCACTCCTCTGATATAGTGGTAAGCTGCTATCAAGTCCCCTCTCACCTCTCTTCTTTAGGCTAAAGAGGCCCAGGTCCCTCAGCCTGTCCTCATATGGCTTGCCTTGCAAGTCCCTGATCATATGCGTGGCTCTTTTCTGGACCGTCTCAAGTTTTTCCACATCCTTATTGAAGTGTGGTGCCCAGAACTGGACGCAGTACTTCAACTGAAGTCTCACCAGTGCAGAGCACAGTGGGAGTATCACTTCCTTAGTTTTATAAGAGATGCATCAGTTGATGCATGCCAGCATGTTATTTGCCCTGCTGGCCACCACATCATACTGACAGCTCATATTCATGCAATGCTTGATCACTACCCCAAGGTCCCTTTTGGCTATGGTGCAAGTCAAGCTGTCACCACTGAGCTCAACATACATACTGGCTCAATGGCAACTTATAAATGTTCAGCTTTTCTAGTTGGTATTGCACCCGCTCAGCATCCACAGTGGGAAGCCTGCTGTTCCCAGCATGCCCCTTATGAGCCTTATCTCACTTGTCTTTCCTCTTGGTCTGGTGAAATACCAAAGCAAAGTGGGCATTCAGGAGTTCAGTTTTGTCCTGCATGTTGGTTACCTGCTGTCCCAAGGTGTTAAGCAGGCACCCCACACTTCCATTTGTTTTCCTTATACTGCCTAAATACCTAAAGAAGGAATTCTTATTGTCCTTGACTCCTGTGGCTAACCTAAATTCAGTCTCCACCTTAGCTCTCTTGATCATCTCCCTGCAAGTGTTGGCCACTAATAGTCCTCCTTGAGGACTGTCCCTAGCTTCACCTGTGCATACACCTTTTTTTCTTTTTTAATAGGACTGCAATGTCTCTATTAAGCCAGAAAGGCTTGCCAGCCCTTCTGCTACCTTTCCTCTTCGCAGGAATGGTTTTCTTTCATGCTTCAAGAATTGTATCCTTGAACAAGGACCATTCCTCGTGCACCCCATTTGCCTTCCCCTCCTGGTCCCACATCGCCTCCCCTACTACTACTCTGAGCCTGTCAAAGTCAGCATTTTTAAGTCCAGGACTTCAATCCTGCTAGTTGATTTGTCAATCTTGTGGCAGACAGTGAACCTGATAATTTCAGGGTTACTGCCACCCAGGTTACCCTCAGTGTTTAAGCCACACACCAGATCATCTCCCTTGGCCAAGACCAAGTCTAGAAGACCGTTACCTCTGGTTGGCCCTTGCACTTCTTGGGTCAGGAAGAGGTCCTCAATCACAGTCAGGAAACTGCATGAATGATCTGAACTAGCCAAGTGTTTCTCCCAATCCATGTCTGGGTAACTGAAGTCAACTATGACAACCAAGTCCTTTGCACACGCGGCCTCTTTCAGTTCTTGAGACAACTCCAGATCCAGCCCCTCCCCTTGGTTCAGTGCCCTGTAGTAAATGCCTACAATTAGGTTTCTCTCACCTCTCCACCCCTCTCCTTGGTAGCTTGACCCAGAGGGTTTCAAGCTGCTTATCTTTGGAGCCACTGTCAGCCTCCAGAGAGGTGTACTGCCCCTCACATAGAAAGCTACCCCTCCACCTTTCCTCCCTGTTTGGTCCTTTCTGTGCAGGGTGTAGCCCTCTATGGCTATGCTCCAATTATGCAAGGAGTCCCACCAGGTCTTCGTGGTCCCTACTAGATCATATTGCCCACTATAGAGCAGGAGGGCTAGCTTCTCCTGCTTGTTCTCCATGCTCCTGGTATTAGTATACAGGCAGCTGAGGCCCCCAACTGACACCCTCGATTTCCTGAGACGCTGTGGGAGAACTGTTTGGTTAGCATTGTCAAAAACAGTTGTGTTAGTGTCCTCTGCAAGGCAGCATTCCTGTGTGCCAGTCCACGGGTATGCTCCACTTGGAGTTTCCCCATCCCCCAGCAAAGTCAGTTTAAAGCCCTGTCTTTAAAAACATGTAAAAGGCTGTCCTTAAAAAAATATTTTCCCAATAGCCAGAAATTCTTCTAGTACCTTCTAAGAATCTGTCAGAGTTGGCTACTCTTACAAAACCTTGATTTTGTTGGTGCCTCAAATACATACCTGGTTCTCATTTTAAATAGAGCTAATCCACAAGAAGACATCATTTATACCATGCATGAAATTGCTGGCATTAATGTAAATCAATATTTTTAAAACAGGACAAAAAGGCTTTCTCTGAATGATTGAGGAATGAAAACCCATTAGCATGATTGCCAAGTTTCCTTTCCTTTTTCTGATTTTAGGAGTTGCTTCTTTTCAAGGATGGAAGGAATATGTTTATAACTGAATAGGCCACTAGGCCAATCGGACTTATTCCCAGAGATATAAAGGTACACAAAAAAAGAAGTTGATACAGTTAAATGAAGGTGCCTCAGAGAGCCAATATGTCTACCAGGAGAGATATTTACCTACTGCCCATTCACAAGGAGGACTCAGCTCGCTCACAATAATGTAAACATGCTGGTGTGCTGGCAATGCTAGAGAGCTGTTATGGATTCCAGTTGAGATTGTGCAAAGGAAGTGATGCATCAGGGCCTTGCACATCTCCCTTTTGGGGAAATATTAGGTTGACTTCATTTTTAGAACAGTATTTCTCAGCTGCTGGGTCAGTTCCCAAGGGGAGTCACAAAAGGCAATCTGGTGACTGAAAGAGGATAAAAAGTGCAGCAAAAAATAAAATAAAGAAAATAGTATGTTCTACCCCTGTAGACCTTTGAGATTACACATTCCCTGTTAATCTTCTTTAAAGATGCCAAATCAATTATACAGGTTTATCACTGCAATCATGGAAACATGTTTTCATTCTTACTTTTACAGTAAGTGTAAGAAAGGGGCCAGGAAAGCTAATTCCTTCTAATAAAAGGACATCAACCTGAAAAGACAAAGCAGGTGGAGGTGCCACTCATTTCTGTACTTTATACCACTGGTGCTCACAGTTTTGGCCCCTCAGGCAAGAAGCATAGTGTAGGGCTGGTCCATGGGCTGGGTTGGGCCCTGGTGCAACCCCCATGCACCAGGATTGTGTCCCAGATCCTTACACCACTCCTCCCTGACTGAGCTCACCTGCCTCCACCTGGCTGCAACTGAGCCCCAGGGTCATGCACCATCTTTGTCTGCCTGGGACTGGGTCCTGGGGACCTGTGCCACCTCTGCCTGGCCCTCACACACAGGATTCAGACCCTGCATGGCAATTCAGGCACCATCTAGTATACTGAGCCACAGCTCATGGGAGCCCCCCACAGGTCCACGGGGAGCTCTGCAGGCCAGATGACATTGTGTCAGGGGCTGAAATTGGCTCTTGAGCCAGGAGTTAAGCATTCCTGGTTTATACGGATTATGTATAGGATATTCCAAAGTGCTTAGTCTCAGGCTAATTCTACTACCATTGAATCCAAAAGGAGATTGAGCTTTGACTTGTGGAAACAGAGTTAAACCAATATCAGAGTGCATTTGAAAATTCTACCCTCTATTTTTGGCAGCCTGTAGTTCTTAAAAATATAAAGGAATGCAATTACCACTACTATTATTGCTACTGCTACTCTTATCTCTATGCCATAGTATATTCTATTTCCTTTTATATGGTCCATTATTTATTTGTTTTATGATATTCATTAAGTAAATCATCTGATACCTGCTTTTGAACAAAAGAGACCAAATACAACTTAATGGAATGATGACAAAGTCAAAATTTCTTCAGGCATTTTCTTTTTATACTGCTTCTTAGGCACTGCCTCATTCGTCAAAATATAAGTAATAATATAGGGCTGAACTTCTCACTGACCTTGGCTCTGTGTGACCTTTATTTTATTATAAACTCTTGAAAAGTATCTGAAAGTCTTTACCACTGGTGATCCAACTCAAACAAGTTGGTCTTTCTCCAGTTCTTACAGAACAAGTGTCTAGATTGCAGAAAATACACCCATCTTTATAGCATTAATTGGTGGCCTGGATAGCACCCTCATTAGAAAGCCCATGGACTGAATGAACCAGAAACTGATCTCCCCTGTCAGAGAGAGCTGATGCTTCCTATTAAGTACTGAAATGAGCGGTTGGACCACATAGAGGCAAGAGAAAGCTTGTAGTGCTGTTTAAGCTACATCTAGTGTGAAGCTAAAGAGAGAATTTTAACCTTTCCTGTAAATTTTTTTCCACACTCAAGAAGTTTAGCTGCTTTTAGAAAGAAAAAAAATGTTGCAATAATCAAAACAAAATGGAGCACATGCAGCCGTATGAAAGGTTTCCTATTCATTTTCCCTGATACACTGAAATGATAATGTACATCTCTCTGGTTCAAAGGCTTCCACTGATGGTATTTCCTCCCAGACTGTGATGTGGTTTTGTGTGGTGTTGTTCCTTTGGAACTGTCTGTAAATACCCAGACTCAATTTTTGTTTTAATGTAATCTGTATTTTAAATCCCAATCTACATTGGTGGAATATTCCATCATAAAACTGTGAATGCTTAAGACACTGGATCAGAAATTCATTTGATAAAACTTGTCATAGATCCTTTAGCAACAGAGTTATGGCAAGAGAAAGTAGCTGAGAATCTGGTCCAAAAGCTTTAACAAAAGAATAAACAGTTTTTTACAAGAAAATGTGTGAGAGATTGAAAGATTCTAATTTTTTTCATATATTCCCAGCATATTCTTTACCCTCCTACTGTAAAAGACATGGTTTTCTCTCACCCAAAAAGATTGTTTGCTGAATATTTTCTTCATCATCACAAGCCTGTAGCAATGAGGAAAAAATCACAAGAAAATTATGCTCGGGTGCTGGAGCCTTTATTCAGTATTTAATCAGGCAAAATTTTCACTGTCTTCCATGGGGATTGCCATGAGTGAGGACTACTCAGAGCATACTCCTAACTCATGAGGATGAATAAACATTGCATATAAGGCATAATACATTATAAAAAGTGATTAATTACAAAATAACTGCAATAACAAGCAGGCATTATCATAGATTTCCACAAGGGATCACATTTCTTTAAATTAGTCATGCTCTTCATGTATAGAAAATGATACTGTCTCCAAATTCACTAATTCACTCAGGCTCATATATTAGTTTATAATAATCTGCACCTTGGGTGACTTCTATTTTGATTAATTAATCTTTTGCTGTTAGATTCTCTCTTAGCATATATCCTCCTTGCAATTTATTTATACTAGTTACATTTGTTACATGCCCACATTAGGTGTTGTTAATTTTTTTCATCAGTAAGTAGTAATGGAAAATATTGTTTCAGGTGGCCTGATGCTATTTATGAAAATCAAGTTTTGGTGAATTTCTTCATCCAAATAAAAAAAAAATTGAAGGGCTAAAGTGTGGTGCAGAGAACAAATAAAAAAAGGTTATGGTGTGATGCCTCCCTCTGGCCCAGCCATTAGCATATGTGCCAGCTACATGAGAGACCCTGCCCTAGTGAAAGTCTCAGTACTTACATGAAAAGGAACCACTTCAGCAGGCCAGGCAAAGAGACACTTGCCCCAGAAAAATTTATAGCCCAGAGGTAAGGGCACTCTCATGGGAGATGCTGGGTCAGATTTCTACTTTGAATCAGACTAACTGAAGATCTGAACTTAAGCCTCTCTCAAGCCAACTACATTTCCTAACTACTGGGCTAGGGAAGGTAGGAAACCACTACTGCTTCCTCTTACTAATTGGTTTTACTGAATGAATGGTGATTTTTTTTTCCTATTTGCCAAACATTAGAACAAGTCAGGGGACTGAAGACGAGAAGATGAGAAAAGGAATCTGACCTCTCCTCCAAGTTTGTTGACTTTGTGCCTCATACACACTGGTGCCACAGTAGAAGCTAGTGGATGCTGAACTTTTTTGTAAATCTGTCCCCCATTACTGGAGATGAGCTCTTTTGAAAACATATCCCTTCAAATAAAGTTAGTTTCAGATCCATGTCCTTAGTCTGTTTCACTTGCTAGTCCCCTGCCTTAGCAAGCTGGCTTAATAGCTTAGGCATGCTTTTGCCAACAAGCTGTGGGAGGGCTTTTCTGCAAGCATTAGTGCAAGCTGCTTATACTTTAGCTGCCCCTTTGCCCATTTTCCCCCCAGGCTTGGAAAAATGGTTGAAGAAGTTCAGAAGAAGTAGAGAAGACTGGAGACAGAACTGATATGGGGGCTGGTAAGTGGGTGGAGACAGAACTGATATGGGGAAAAGTGGGATGTTGGGGGACAGAATAAATAGGGAGCAGAACTGGCATGGGGATGCAACTGGGGGCAAGGGAAAGTGCCTGCAGGGGGTGAGGGATGGTGCAGGGGAGGGTTGATTTGGAGCCTGAGGGCAAAGTAAACTCCTGAGTGGGAGCTAGGTAGATGGGTTGGGTGCGGTGTTCCCCGTTGGCCATGTGCTGCTGGCCCCCTCCACCTCCGTCCTCCCTGGGGCTGTATAGCTTGTGAGCCAGGGAGGGGGAGCCAGTCTGAACTGTGAAGCTGGCAGTGTAGGAGCCCCCCAGCAAGCTAGCGCAGAGCTGGACAGCTCTTGTTGAGGAGGGTTTTCCCAGATGACAGAGGTGCTTCTGCAGGAAAAGGGGATGAGACCCCTGGAAGGAGTGATAGACTATTGACCCTGAAGGTAGGAGGGCACAGATAATTTGGGGCTAGGGTTGAATAAAGCCTGTAGGCTGATTGATTCAGCTACTTGAGGCCTTGGTCCAAGACTTGGTGGAGGGGGATGAGCCCAAATCCACCTACTTCACTCCCCTGGATGAAAGAGGGGTCAAAGATGCCTCTACAGAGAAGCTACTGGTTTCAGCACAACTGAAGTAGCTCATGCTACCCCCGAACTATGTGAAGTTTGCAAGACATGATTACCCATGCACAGGACAGCAAACAGCCTCATGTGCCATAATGAAGCGATAATGTGACCTGCTGGTTACATGGACCAAGAAACAGTTTTACGATTGTAAGGTCAGCCTTGTAGCATTAGGTCCACTCTGGCTGGCCGTACACTGTAAACAAGCATGCAGGCCTGGCTACCTATATGCATGGCAGTTGTGTTGGGTTCTGATGGCTCTTGAAAAAGCAGACATGGAAGCCTGCTTAAGGAAGTGTTGGCAAATTTCCAAATATTACAAATAGAGGGTCTTGTTGGACCCCTCTAATGAGAAGCAGCTATTAGAGATGGTGAATATAGGAATTGCGGGGCCTGTTTTGGAGGAGCAGCCATTCAAGCTCCTGAGAAGGAAACAAATTTCAGCACTAAGAGGAACTCGCATAGTAATATCCCTTCCGGTGTTTGGAGAGAGTCTGCAGGGATGCAAGAGGGGGTAATTCTCATCATCCTCCAAGCAGAACATCCAAAATGCTTTGTACAAAGCTCTTTCTTTTCTTTTCTATTTTTTCCTTCAGTCTAGCTCCCCCTCCTCCCCAGCTCTTCCCCCTGAACGCAAGGAAATTGCTAATGATTACAAAATTCAGAGATTATTAATTAAAGCTACCTTGCAGCCAGACTCCAGGGCCTGGCCAACCTGCTATTCTTTAATGCAACTGATGTGCTGCACACACTGAAATGGCTCCCCTGTTACTTGTCTATATATTTAAGCAAGTTAAGTTATCACAATAAAAATAGTGATGTCTGGGAGTTTTTTGAAGCAGAGCAGAAGGGCAATAAGGCTTTATGCTTTTCTGCATTTGTTACTAGAAATTCCACTAAGCCTGCAGTTGGCCTCTAATTTCCTCAGGTGCATGAACATGTGCCAAGGAGGCCACTTCAGCATACGTTATTTGCAATAAGAAACTAGGCAAATGCTGGAACCTGGTGAAAGGCCTCAAATCTGGTGAAGCTAAGCATTCATGAAGAGAGCTCTGGGGTCACTCCTGGGTATTTCTGCCTTTTATTAATTGAGCTCAGATTCTCACACTCAGAAGAGATGCTTACTCTAGGTATAATCAAATTGACCTCAGTGGGGTAATTCGTAGAATCAGGAAAGGGCACAATGTGATGAAGGGCCTATGAATCTGGACTTACTAATTTGAATGGTTCCATGCAGCCTTATGTAACAGGTTGTGCATGGCTTCACTGCCCCAGCAGCCTCTCCAGAAAGCAACTGGGTCCAAAAGATACCTGGTTGCCTGGGATTTTACTTCTGTTCCCCACCCCCAATCACAGGTATGTTGGGAAAAACCCTAATATCTATAGATTCATAGATGCTAGGGTTGGAAGGGACCTCAACAAATCATTCGCTTAAAGACCTGCAAGGTAAGGGAGAGTGCCACCTCCCTTGGAAGTCCATTCCAAATTCTGGCCACCCTTACCATGAAGAAGTACTTCCTGATGTCCAGCCTAAATCTGCTCTCTGTCAGTTTGTGACCTTTGTTCCTTGTTACCCCAAGAGGCGCCCTGGTGAACAGAGCATCTCCAGTTCCTTCCTCCCCCCCTCCCCCCCAATGAATTTGCAGGTGGCCACAAGATCACCTCTCAGGCTTCTCTTGCAGAGGCTGAAGAGATCCAGGTCCCTTATTCTCTCCTCATAGAGCTTGGCCTGCAAACCCTTAACCATATGAGTGGCTCTGCAAACTCTTAACCATATGAGTGGCCCTCCTCTGGACACTCTCGAGGTCATCCACATCCTTCTTATTCTTTCATTAAATATAGACAGGGTTAAACTAGTATAGCTCTACCTACACCCATATAACTTATGCCAACTTTAGGCATGCTTATACCAATACAACTGCACCCACAGTAGAGGGTTCAGATGGTTTAATAATACAGATTGAACACTACTACCAAAACTCTTCTACTGTACACAAGGGTTAAAACACATCCCTCTGGAGACTCTTCTATCCGAATACTTTCATCTGCATCCAGAACTCACTTTTGCCAGCTCCTATGCAGTTGCATGAAAAGTGATAAAGGGGGTTTTAGTCATCCTTAGGGCCAGGTGAGGATCCAGGCACCATTTTTCTTCAGTGAGAAAGTATTGTTAAAGGTTTGCCTGCAATCCAGACCTCAAATTGAGTCCCAGCATGGTCTGGCTGTAGAACTTCATTGAACCACTTCCCACATCCTCACAAACATTTTCCTTCAACAACAGCCCTGCAGGCCACCAGGTTCTATTTGCATTACTGTACAAATACTTTCTGTTGTGAACAATATAAGAAATCATTGCCCATTGTATTTGAGCTCCCAGACCGCCTACTTAAAACAGAAGTAGTGAAACATCGTGATGGAAGCTTGGGTTTATTTTCCCTTTCCCCTCTGCTTCCTTCAGTGATCTGGTGACAAAGTAATGGTGGCCTATTGCACAAATATGATTGCTTCTGAGGTGTCCAAAATGGAATTTTCTTGCTTTAGTAGGATAAAGGTTTTTCTGAAATATGATGAAGTGGAAATTGGTGGAGATCTTCTTCAGCAGTCAGTAGTTCCAGTAGCAGACAATGAGAACATGACCACTTATAAGATGAAATATCAGCAGGAGCACACTTTGCTCACACAGTTCCTGAATGCCATGGTTCTCAGATTGCCTGGCTGCTACCCACTGTGCAAATATCCAACATTTACATAGCATCTCAAAGGACCCCACAGCTCTTTGCAAATGTCACTGTGTCAGTCTGTCCTCTTGCCCATTGTAATCATTACCCCAGGTCCAGCTACTGACATGCAGCTGCTTCCAAGGTAAAAGACAGTTGCTGTTGGACAGTGCACCAGCAGCACGGTGATGTAACCCCTTTATATTTATAAATTGTACTTATAGATTTTCACAATCTGTCCATCTTGGGAAGGTCAGTAAGACCCTCTTGCGTATGCTCAGTGGGATTATGGTGATAGCTGGCAGCTATGCTGGGAGTAAAAACTATCCTGGCAATTAGGTTGGAGTGTGCATGGCAGTGGTGGCCGACAGGGCAGGGGTCTGAGAGAACTCTCTATGAACATGGGCAGGGTCTGGGTGACTGAAATGGATGGTCCTGTTGAAAACACTGACTGATCAGTGCTGGATGAGCTTTGCCTCTTGCTGGCAGAGGGGTAAAAAAAAAAATGTGTTCAGTGTCCCAGAAACTGAAGGAGGTCGAGGGGAAGTTTGAAAGACTTGTCTCCCGGCCAGAGGTGTGCATTGTGCTCTGAGCACCTGCCGGGAAGAAGACATATAACACAAGCATGTTGGACCCATCCAGAGGCTCCAGACAAGGTAGATTCAATCCGCTGCTAACCAGATTCAGAGTATGAGGAATATAAGGGTTGGTGAAGCTGGTTAGCAACTTATTCGCTACCAAGAAGCCATATAATGTGTGTGTATGTATAACACACACACACACACACACACACACACACACACACACACAGTGGTTTTTAATAGTTTTTCTTTGTAAGGTTTTCTTTTGTTGTTCATTTGGTACCATATTTGTTATTACAGTAAAAAGATACATATGGATATTTTCTTTATTCATCATTATTCCCTGAGGAAAAATTGATAGAAAACATCCTACACTAGGTGCTGCTGGTTGTATATATATGTATATACAGGAGTGTAAGTTGTAGCCACGTTGGTCTGAGGACATAGGCAGACAAGGTTCTTTGGGTGAATCTGATATCTTTTATTAGACCAACTTAAATAGCTGGAAAAAAAATTTTAGCAAGCTTTCGGGTATACCACATATATGCGGTATATACATATGTGTATATACCACATATATGCGGTATATACATATGTATATACCACATATATGTGGTATATACATATGTATATATCACATATATGTGGTATATACATATGTATATATCAAATGAACAATCCCTCTAGGTCCACTTATATATACAACTTATATATCCACTTGTATATATAAGTGGACCCAGAGGGGTTGTTCATTTGATATGGCAGACCTCTTACAGTAAAACAAAATAACAAATCAAACTGAGAATGTAGAAGGGAATCTATTGGACAGGATATTGGAATGTCGTCTTCCTGGTCAACATCCAGTTTTTGTATCAGGATAACTCTGTTAGAAGTGTGCTTTTTTGTACTGGTATAGTTTTATTGGCACAGTGCTCAGTCCAGGAACAGTTATACCAGTACAAAAGTTCCTTTGACTTGTGTAGGTCAGTTTTCTTCTGATGCAGAAATAAAATTTACTGATATCAACACTCATATATGAGATATAGTTTCATCTACCCTAGGGAGGCTGTACTGCTTTAAGTAAACTAGAACAGTGGTACAGCTTTTGCATACACAGAAGGTAGAATCTGCTTTTATGATGGCAATGATTATTTATATCCCTCTATTAATTCAGTTCCTAAAATACGTTTGGTGTTCTAGAGAACCCAAAGCGAACCAAGTCCCTGCCTCCAGGAGCCCTAAGTAGAAAGCTGGAATTTTCATCAGAGCCTGAGGCAATGAGGGGCCCAACCCTGTGGGGTGTCAAACTCCCTTCTGCTTATCTGAAAATGATTGCATTAACAGCAGATAAAACACAAAAACAAGCAGGGGAAGAATGCAATATTCTTTTCACCCCTGCTCACTTGCCCCGATTACAGTTCTTCTCATCCCTTTGCACTCTTCCCTTTTCTTTAACCAGCTGGTGCACACATTCTTTCCTTTCTTACGTCATGCTAGCCCCCACCATTTACCTAGTGTTTTAGTTCCTAGTGTTTTAGGGCCGACTTTTCACCTCTTTTGCCACGCTCCCTTACTTGTTTCCACAGACAATGGTGCCTCTCTACTGCTCAGACCAGTAGAACTCGTTTTAGTATGCCGGCTTAGCTGATGGCAATCTTAGGACATGAAGAATCCTGGTGTATAGTTGCTCTTTGTTGTCTGCATGTTCCACACCTTCAGCTCAGGGTTTGAAGGGCCTTGTTAAGGCCATCCTTTTAGGCAGAAGCTAGCATTTTCTTCTCCATGTCATTTCAGGCATATGATCAGACTCCAAATCCTGCAAAACATTCTGTGAGATCTGTAATGATCCTAATGCTCTGGATCTCTGATGACACTTGGCAGAAATATCCTGAA
>NW_017728912.1:29188049-29201020 GCF_001723895.1 Crocodylus porosus | reverse complement strand
AGGAGTCCACAAAATGCAACTTTGCAGGGAAATGAGATTTCAGGAAGATGACTTGGAAATTTAAGCTATCTACTTTGGAAAATGTTCATCTATACCAATTAGTTGATCCAGGTGACGTGCATATCATGTTACTAAGGGGAATATCTTTTTTTAAAAAGTGTTAGACCTGGTTAGGAAACTATCCCTTTTCAGCTTTATTTTTTTATTATTTTTCTTTTAAAAACCCTGCAGAACTATATATGTTTCGGTTTCTGGCAACCAAAATCAGTCTTTCAGCAAACAATCCCATTTCTTTTTAAATGTATGTAATCACAATCTCAATGGGAAATTTTCCACCAGCCCTATTTGCTGTACCACTGACAATTACTTCTGAAAACTGACGACTAGATACCAGGAGACTTACCAACATGCTACAAAGAAACAAATATAGTATTGATTTCCACAAAAGGAAAAAAAAATAGATGTTTGCTATCCCTGCAGTCATCCTGTCTACTAAAATAAATCCCTATTCAGATAATGGGCCAAATATTCTTTAAAAAAATTACTGAAGAGATTATATAAACGTGAACTGCATGTAGCATGGTTTGCCAAAATAAATACATAAATCAATGTATCAGTGAATGAATAAATCTTAAAGATTAACTAGATTCTTTTCTAGACGGAATTATAAAATTAGTTGATAAAGGAACGTTTGTAGGTGTAAAGATGTAATATATTTATTTAGCTTTTTAGCACAGCATTAGACATTATTTCTCAAAAATCATGTTTGAAAATAAAATGCAGACTGACTCAGATAAAGCCACTGTAAAGGAGCCTGGTGTGTTTGTTTGAAAAAATAAGCCTGAAATCTTTTGTAAAAATAAAAAATGATGACGTCACATCAACAGTAGTCTTAAGCTTTTTTAATTTGTTTCCTGCAAACATTTTTGTGAATGAGTTTTTATTTTCAAAATTGAGCTTGGAAAGCAAAACAAAAAAAAACTTACTGGGCCAAATATTTATTTGGGTAAAGGGGTCTATGCTGGTGATCATATGGCCATTTTGAAGTCTTTTTGATTCCCTTAATTCAATTTTGAAAAATTTCAGTCATTTTACCAGGCTGCAGAAATAATACCATGCGAGTCAAGTGACCAATTAAATCCAGAAAAAAAACATAGTGAATACAGTTATAAGAATCAAAGCAAACAATATGACAACTGCCCACAGAGCAAAATGTTACTGTGACCTGTTCCTTGAAAAATTTCAAACAACCCCAACTGGTAAAAATCAAAGTCTGCATATAATTCATGAAAAAGAAAAATAAAGGTGACTAATCCATTGATAAGTTATTCCCCAGCTCTCAAGTGGATTGAAAGCAGACAGAAATCCCTAGAAAAGGGGAATAATGAACAAGAATGCATAAAATAGGGAAGTGCTTTTAGGCAGCATAATACAGAGAACAGTGCTAGGTCAATACTAGTTAAAAATCTTACTAATGATCTGGAGGCAGGATTAGAGAGAAAGGTAATGAAATCTGCAGCTAGTACTAGACGGAGATGAACTGTAAAACCCAGTCAAAAAGAACCCATTGGCAAGGTTGTTTGAGCACTCATGGCGCTCAGGATGGGTCCCGGAGGACTGGAAAGGGCCCAGTGTGGCCCCTATTTTCAAGAAGAGGAGAAAGGATGATCTGGGTAACTATAGGCTGGTTAGCCTCACCTCTATCCTTGGGAAAACCTTTGAAAAAATTATTAAGGATCATGTTTGTGGGAGTCCAGCAAGAAAAATAATGCTGAAGGGCAACCAGCATGGCTTCACAGCAGGTAGACCCTGCCTGACTAACCTTGTTTATTTTTATGACCAGGTCACAAAATGCTTAGATGCAGGAGTTGAGGTAGATGTCATCGACTTGGATTTTAAAAAGGCTTTTGATACAGTGTTGCATCCCATTCTTATAAACACATTAGGCGATTGTGGCATAGATTACTACACTTTCAGGTGGGTGGAGAACTGGCTTATGGAGTGCACATGGGGGGGGGTGGTGGACGAGTCGTTTCTGACCTGGAAAAATGTGGGCAGTGGAGTTCCCCAGGGTTCAGTTCTTGGACCAGTGCTGTTCAAATATGTTTATCATACCTACAGACTGGGAAGTAACTTTCTAAGTAGCATAGCAGCAGAAAGGGATCTTGGAATCATAGTTGACTCCAAAATTAACATGAGTCATCAATGTGATGAAGTGGTAAGTAAAGCCAACCGTACTCTTCCGTGCATTAGAAGGTGCATCACAAGAGGTCTAAGGAGGTGATACTTCCCCTCTATGCAGCCTTGGTAAGACTACAGCTGTGCCCAGTTCTGGAGACTGCACTTCAAGAGGGATGTGGATAACCTTGAGAGGGTTCAGAGGAGGGCTACTCATATGGTTATGGGCCTACAGGTAAGATCCTACGGGGAGAAACTGAAGGACCTGAATCTCTTTAGCCTCGGAAAAATAAGGCTGAGGGGATCTTGTAGTCATCTACAAATTCAACTGCGGGGAGGAAGGGAGACAGCAAGGAATGGGCGATACTCTGTTTACCAGGGTGCCCCTTGGGGTTACTAGGAACAATGGCCATAAACTGACAGAGAAGATTTAGATTAGACATTACGAAAAATTTCTTTATGGTGAGGGTTGCCAAAATCTGGAATGGGCTTCTGAGGGAGCTGGTGCTCTTCCCTACCTTGGAGGTCTTTAAGAGAAAACTAGACAAACACCTGGCTGGGGTCATCTGACCCCAGTGCTCTTTCCTGCCCAAAGCAGGGGGTCTGACTTGATGATCTACCAAGTTCCCTTCTGACCCTAAAAATCTATGAAATCTATGAAATTATACAAAGGAACCAGGAACTTGAGCAAAAAAATAGCAAAACAGTTTGCACCTACACATGCAAATACTGATGGATGGGTTTACTCCAGGACAGGTGTGCCTGGTGAACTCTGAGACAAGTGAGGAGGGTGGAGCATCACACTGTATCATCCAGTTTCAAATGTATTTTATTTCATTTTATTTATTCAATTTTTTTTTGTTTACAAAAGCTGCAACCCACACCCACCCCATTTGCCCCTAGCTGGAGTCCCTGGCTGGGTGCAAACCCCTCCACTCCTCATTAGGAGCCAAACTAATACAGTACCAAAAGACAACTGCATTCACCCACAGTTTTCAAATGATACATTAGAAGTTTATAAGTCAAAGCATACTTCTCTGAATTTGACCTACCTGACTGCATGTCTTGCATCTAATATTGAGACAAACTTGGTGGGTAAGAGTTGTGATTCACCTTTGTCAACAGCTTGCAGGCCACAGT
The DNA here is from genome assembly GCF_001723895.1 of Crocodylus porosus. NCBI lineage: Eukaryota > Metazoa > Chordata > Crocodylia > Crocodylidae > Crocodylus > Crocodylus porosus. The sequence continues at coordinate 29,197,702 of NW_017728912.1, read as the reverse complement.
ACTCAAATCTCTTTGGCTTTATCAAGCTGGGTTCAATCAAGGTCCTTAATTGTCTCTGGTTTCTAGCATAGAACTTAACCCATTCACTAGGTTGTTCTACCATTTCAGTAAATCCCTGCTTTATCAACTTTGCTTTTTATGAAAGCAGTTAGAAAAGCACGGGGTTCTTTTTCCTTGGTGGACAGATAATAAGAGTTACTGGCTTGCCCAATATGATGCAGAATTCTCCTCACAGACACTGGGAGACATAAGAACTCTTCCAATGAACTGAATCTCTGTGCGTGTGATCATGTGGCCTTCAGAACAAACATATTTTAACTGACCTCAAGTCTAGGCATATTTTAATCATAATACAAGCAATATATTACCATTTACTATACACAAAGATCCTGATTAGGGAAAGCATTCCCATTGAAAAAAGGACCCGAGCATATGCTTAATTTTGAGCACCTGTTCAAGTCCTATTAATCCAGTGATAGGTATTGTTTTTGCCTACCTTAAGCATGCCATTTAGCATTACCCTAAATAGAAAAGCTTTAAGCACCCATTTAAGCATTTTCAGGGCTGAGGCCAAAGGAAGTGTGCTTTTAATAAGATTTGAAATAGTTATTTGCCTTTGTACTGTATATGAAACAAACTTAGTTGTAGAATTCTGAAGCCTTTCCCTGGAATATTTTGATGGAGTAACATTAGAACTCCAATATCCAATTCAAAGGACACAGAATTTCATTAACCTTACTTGGCAATTATAATTATTGTATTAGTTATATTAAAGTAGCAGCTTGGGGTCCAGAGATGGGGTCAAGGCTTTTTGTACAAGGTACTGTACATACACATATCAAGGAAATAATCCTGTCCAGAGAAACTGATAACAGGAAAATCCAGGGGAGCCTAAGGGCAAAAAAGAAGGCATATATGCGGTGGAAGCAGGGGGAAGGTACCAAGGAGGAGCATACCTCAAGCCTGCTGTCTTTTTTCAGCTTTGCTCTCTTGATACCATGTAGCTCAGACCAGTGAGAAAACAGACACCAGGAACTGAGGTCCCTTTAAAGCCTATACATTCTGCATAGGTGCTGAGTGCCTACCAGGCCTTTATTCCTTAAAATTAGGATAAAGCTTTCAAGTTTGAGGGTGTTTTCTTGGTTGTGATAGTTATAATGACTCTTATCTGAACCTGGTAGTCAGAAGTAGTGGAGAGCCAAGATCCAATAACAAAATGATCCTATAACAAGGAAGGATATAGGGAAGGTCCTTGGCTATTTTACCTGGTGATGGAATGGACTTGTTGGAAGACAACATTCTGCTGATTCAGAAATCTTCAGGAACATATTCACAAAAAAAAAAAGAAAAAAAAAATCACAGCCCAGGATGAACAGCTGGAGGAGAAAAAAGAACAGAAGATCTTTAAATACCAACTTCTAAGAATGAAATTAGAGAGGACATGGGGAAGAAAGTCTAGATCAGTACTTACTGTCACAGGTACCCTGTGGAAGATGCAGAGGGCCCCCTTAAAGTCAGAGACATGGACATTTCTACTGGCTTCCAGAGCCTTCAAAATGCTGTTATTCTGAAGACTTCTTTCATGCTGAAACATGTTAATCCTTTAAGCATCTGGGCTCTTCCTAAACTCAAGATGAAAGATTGCCAACTCCTAAACAGTCTGTGAGCTTATGATCCGAATGATTACCTACAGTTGTGGTATTGTTATACATACTGATATATAGTTATGTGTGTGAAAAATCTCACTTGTTTTATGCTGGAGCTTGATGAATTTGTGAAAGTGATTGATTCTATGATACAGTTCCCTCTAATAGCTGGGGACTGACCTTCATGAAACAGCAAGTCCCTTCCTGCCCTATGGTCCTTTATACATTACAGGTCTCTGCAAACATCAACTAAATAACTTTCAGGGCCACCATAGCCAGCAGCAATGTGAGCATCTGTCTTACTCTCTCCTGCTTCTCCAGTTTCCAGCAGCAGCATCTTGGCAGGCTGATGTCAACACTGAAGGTAACTTAGACTCCATGTCCACATAACCCATGAGTCCATTTAATCATGATCATTGAGTTCTTTTAAAAAACTTCTAGCCAAGATGGCACATCTGATAGCAACATTTAGCACACCCTGTCTGCCACAAGTTAGAATGGTCTGCATGCATTGCCATTCCCTTCTATTCCAGGTGTAGGAACTTTGCTTTAGGACCTAACATTTTCCTCTGGTTTAGTTAGTCTTGATTGCTCTATACCGCAACAAGAAAAGTCAGCAAGCTGCAGGTGTTTTATCCATTGGTCCCACTTACAAGAACTGCCATTTGTGCAAGTCAGTAGAAATGCAGTGAATAACCAGGGAACCCTAATGCCTCTTAGCAAGAAAAACATTTACTCAAGAAAAGAAGAAAAAAAAAATTGGGTGGTAAGAAAATAGAAGGCAGTGTAGATTTTCACCTTTTAGACTACTGAAGTGTATATACACACACACCCTAAGTTTCTGTGCGCTGCAGCCTACTTCATCAGATGTAATGAAATGAGAATGGAGCTGTTAGGGGGCCACTAGTTCTAGACATTTAGTAGTATTAAAATAGCTCAACACAAGCCTCTTCTAGTATAAAAACACACTCATGAGAAGGACTGGTAGACCACAGAGCTCACAACACAGGAAGTGGGAGACACAAAAAGGACACGTTGCCTGGCCATATTTACATCACAATAGAAAAGTTGCAGCTTGGTGGAATAATGTTGGTACCTAAGGCTTCATCCACACATTTGGCTCCCTGGGGACAAATAGCAGTGGTGCATCTTGCGCTGCTGTTACTTGTCCCTGGGGAACACCCATGCCATCTGCATTCTGGCATGCGGCAATTTACCTCGGGTGCAGTAGGGGAGGCTGGAGCCAGTACTGTGCTCGCCCCAGCAGCCTTACCTGGGGTGCTGGGGGGCTTCTGGGGCTGCAGCAGCAGCGATTCTTCCATGCAGAGCCTGGCTAGCAGCCACAACCCAACTCCAGACAGCCCAGCTCTGCTTTTGAACAGTGCATGCTGCCTATGCATGCACTGCTCCATATTTTTCTCCATGGTTTGACCCCTGGATATCCAGGGGTAAAAAAAACAACCCTCCACACTACTCCCTTGCAGCATGGAGAATGTGTGGTACATGGCACTACAGACATGTCTGCAGTGCCACATACTGCAAGGCTGTGCTTGTTTGGACATGGCCTAGAAATGGAACTCCGCACTGCAATTGAGAACACTTTGCAGGATGGGTTCAGAGTTACAACAATCTCCAGGAACAAACAGAAGTTCATCATTGGTTCCAGGGGGCAGGGAAATCTAGCTGTTGGCTGCTAGCCTGCAGCCAGTTTCCCCTAGCAATGGCCCCTCCTCTCTCACAGCCTGCCCATTTCAGAATGGAAGGGGGGAAAGGGAGCAGAGGGAGCTCATTCTAGGGGTTCCCCAGCTGGCTCTGGAGGGTGGGGTGGGTGAATTGGAACCCCACTCCACCTTGGGGGAGCTCCAATACACCCACCCCACCCTCCAGCATGGGCTGAAAACCCCTCAGACCTAACTCCCTCTTTTCACTTTCCCCTCTCCCATTCGGAAAATAGCTTGAGGCCGGCAGGCAGTGTAGACAGAAGTTACAGAGATGCTCCATTTGGAAGCAGACAGAAGTGACAATTTTCTCCTGATATGGACACAGAAAGGAGGTCATAGCTGTCACCAAACACAAGTTCATGAGTGCAGACAGCTTAAAAATTGCTGATCAAGTGAAAATCTACCCCTGCCATAAGGTATCAGATAAAGATGTTTCAAAATATAGCATCTTTTGTAACTTGTGTCTGCAGAGCTCCCAGCTTGTCACTGTTTTCAGAATGGGGGCATGGGGGTGGAAATAATGGAAGGAGTTCAGTCTGGGGGGTTTTCAGTCCCTGTCCCACCCACCCTGAGTATGGGACAGGTGTTTTGGAGCCCCTCCCCCAGGTGAGGAGGCTCCAATTCACCCACCCCATCCTTCAAAACCAGCAGGGGAGCCCCAAGAATGAGCTCCCTTCACTGGTTTCCCCCCCTCCCATTCTGAAAACAGGGAGCAATGGCAGAGACCCCTGGCTATTGCTTTGGAAACCTGGCTGCAGGCTCCCAGCCCCAGATAGATTTCCCTCCCCCCCTGGAATGAACAGTGAACTTGTGTTTGGTCTGGGATAATGTTGCAACTCAGAACACTTTGTAAAAGTCTTTCTGAGTTATAGCTGGGAGCTGCACTTCTGTCTGCACCCTACATGACCCCTTGAGAGATTAGATTTTCAACCAATGAGCAATTTTTTTAGCTGTGTGCAGCTGTGCACCTAAGTTTGGTCACAGCTATAAACTACTTCCTGTGGCCAGATTGGCTGAAAATTGTCACTTCTGTCTGTGCTGATCTCGAGTTAAGCTGAATCCTCATGCCTCTCTCAGGTAGATAGATTCCTACCATCTACATGCACATGTAAACAGACACTTTCTTTTCTACATTCTCTCTCTCAAGGAAGACTCTACTGCATCTTTATGAAGCTATCTGCAGAAAAGTAGTGTATGAACTGGGGAAAGCTTATGATGGGCATCCAAGATGCTTGGATGAGTGATAAAAGGGTAGATCTTTTGCCAATTACAGCATATTTGATGATGTTTGCCTGCCAGCTTTGTGCTATCCAGCTCCTTTAAAATGTCATTAGCAAACATGTGGCACTGTGTAGTAAACATTATGAAAAAATGGCTATACTGTCATTCTCTTGCTGTACAGGTCCCAGTAGCAATTTGGAATTACAGGGCTGTTAACGAGGCTGGAGGAAAACATTGTATTTAAAAACCTAAATGGTTGGATCCTAAAAAAGGTATACATAAGTATATCGCAGCTGAAGTCAATGGTGCTATGTCAATTTATACTAGGTAAGAGTTTGGCCCATCGTTGTATTTATTTTTGGAGGAAATATTCTCTGTGTGGCTGTCCTGAGGTCCTAGAACTGATGGCATTTTTTAAAGGATAGGCTGTGCTGCCATGTTCTTGATTCATATATCAAGGACAGAATGGACACTATTTTCTCCTCTAAACCTAAATGGTTAGAATTACAAGTTCTAAATGCAAAGCTTTCCCCTTCTGTCTGCTCCTTCACCCAAGTTCACAAGTAGGATGCCACTTAGTCTGATACGGAATTCTGAAGAATGAATAGATGAATGAAATGGTTACATTCTTGGGCCGTGCATTTGGGGAATTAGACTTTAAGCTTCTATTCACAGCAATATGAGTTATGGGTCTTGGCTGAGATTTAAGTGCTGAGCTCCCATCCTCCAAATAGTAGGCCCTTTGAAGTTCTCTTAGATTGCTCCCCCAAAACATGAGTGTATCAGTTCAAATACTTTGGAAAATCTGGCTTCTAATTCTCTACTTATAGGCCAATCTGTTGGCATTCTGATTTGCATTAATCACCATTTCTTGTCTTCTTGATTTTTCTCATCTGTCTGTATATGCACAAACATGGTAGGGGTACCTTTTATGCAACAGGAGATCTGACTTAATCTAAAACCTTCCTAGAATACAGCTGAGATGTTTATCTTATAACTCAGAAACAGGTATGAAATGGGGATGGATTAAGAAAATAAGCATTACTACAGGTGAATTTCCACCCAAACCAAGCTACTGGTTAGCTGATACAAGTAAGCTCAATGAGACACCAGCAATACATATATTTGCATATATTTTTTTGAGTGTATCTACAGTGCAGGCTTCATATGCCTTGAAGCTTTCAATATTATGTAGAGTAAGGGCAGAATTTTCAGAAGTGCCTATGGAGTTTAGGAACACAATTCCCAACAACTTTCAGTGGTTTTTATGCTCCCATAATCCTGTAGGTGCTTTTGAAAATCTCCCCCAAGATATAGATCAATGTCAGATGCTCATTTGTCCAGCAGTCTGGTATATGCAGGTGTTTTAAAAGGTTCATGGCTCTTTCTTTGTGCTGTTTGGTAACACCTTACATTTTAGCCTCTTATCGTAGATATAAATGTTAGTTACATCTTGCTTCCTTTCCTTTACCTCTCAGAATTGTATTCTTTTTATGCTTTGGAGAGATATTGTCCTAAATCCCCTTTCTTTCTATGGAATGCAAAGCCTATTGGGTTTACTTGTGGCACAGCTATACTTATAAACATTTGAGGCTACCCAGTGTTTGGGCTGCCCTCTTTGCATGTCTGTTACTTTGTCAATGTCCTGGTAATACAGCACTCAGCATTTTGCACTGTCCTTCATGTGCAGCTTCACCAGCCTTTTGTATATTTCAGTAATCTTCCTTGATTTGTTCTGTGCCCTTGTTGATACATCTGAGTGTTTTGTTTGCTTTCCTTATTGCTGCCAGACACTATACTGATGATTTTAAGATTAGATCTCCCCTCTGTCTCAGATCATTTTCCTGTGACCCTTTCAAAGGGGGCTTATAAAATGAATGAGAGACCAGGCTATGCTGGTCGGTTTTATGGGAAGAGGTAAAATAGTATTCTGATGAAAAATGGTATAATGTGAGTTGATATTTAAAAAAATAAATAAATAAATAAAAATTTGAAGCCCAAAAGAAAAAAAAAAATCCTGCAGAGTATTGGAAAGATGGATTGCATGTCGGTACACAATGTCTGTTTAAAGTGCTAAATTTTGGCATAATCCCCTTGGCTTTGTTTTGACCTATTCTTATTTATTTTTTTTCACATTAAATTGTATACACCACTTATCTGGCTAAGATCTCATTTTATATGCATTTCTTTGAATGGGATTTTCTTATTTGGTATAGATAAGCCTATTCAGTTTTACTATTTACAACCCTACATGCCTTTCTACATACTCTTTATTCCTGCTTTGTCTGCACCACAAAATTTCAAACACCAACAGAGTGCCACACCATTCAGCATTATTTGTTTCTTTCTTGTATCCATCTATCCTAATTCACCCATAATCATAGCATGTAGGCCTCAAAATGATCAGAATTACTTTTCCCCCCACCGTGTGACCTTAGTGAAAAAGTTAATTTCCTATTCAGCTTAGAATTTCACTATTAATACCAAGCATACTAAATTCATATCATCATGGTTGAAGTCTTTGGGGAGTATAGTTTATAATGTTGACTTCTTAGCTGTACTAATTTACCACTCTGGTTTCACAAATGGCTTAAAACTGTCTAACTGTATCAGTATAAGAATACCACTTTCGCTTCTTTTCTTCTCATATTCTTGTTTTCAAGGAGATAGGTGAGGTAAGTGATTACAGCTGATGCTAGTACTGTAAAATCGGTTAGTAGGGGGGTATAGAAAAAGCAATGTGCCCAGTATTCCCTAAAGGGCAATGTAATATTTCCTCTATGAGCTCAATTTTCACTCAAGCCCAGCAAGCAATCTGAACTGGAACCTTATTCTTCCGGATGTCAGCATAATGCATACTGTATGTTAATACAGCAACACATGCTAGGCTGGATTTCCTCCCTTTCTTCAGCTGATATTTTAGAGTTTATCATAACATCCATAGACCACTAGAAGTGGGTATTCTTAAGCAGGATGGGTAGCTGCTTAATACAATGGTATTACATATACTGTTCCTGCTTCCCTGAAGACCAGGGATTGATTGTCTGAGTGTTCAGAGTCTGGAGCAACCTCTCATATACAAGTTCAGTATTTCTTTTGTGAAGTCCCTTTTATATCAAAGACTGGATACAAAGTCCTTGCTCCCTGAACATGGTAGAAGCAAACACCAGCAGGCAGTTTCCTTGCCCACAAATCCCCCAGCCTGATTCTCTAGCTGGTCCTTGACCACTAGCAGCATTATCTCATTGCTCCCTGAAGGGCCATGGTCAGAACTGCTACCTTCATTGTCTGCTAGCTTTTCCAAAACTTTCCAATTCTTATGCACACAGCAGTAACTAATCAACCACTTTACCTTTGCATCTGGGATTATTCTGGGGGGGGGGTGACCCACCAAACCACATAGTTTAATTCTGCTCAGGCTTTGCTCTGGATATTGCTGTGGCTCTTATTTCAGCTATCCCTGCATAAAAAAAAACATTTAGTTATTCCTTCCATTGAGCCAGAATGAAGCATGCTTTGCACACCCATCTGTTTTAACTAGGTTTGTACTTGCCTTATACATCAAAGGCCCCTTGATAGTAGCCATTTGAGTCTCTCAGAGTAACTGAGTCTGCATGCACATGAACACACATGCACACTGGATTCAGCTTTTTTATTTTGTAAAAAAATACAGCCTATCCTTTCGAAATTTATACTTTCTGATTATACAATGAGTTTTCTGAGAATTTACAAATAAAATTATTATTGTATTAATTAATATTAAATACCTGGGTGTAAGTACCAGGTCATGGGCTGTCTGGCCTAGTAGTTAGGTTACTGGAGGAGGGCCAGAAACAGGGCAGAAAACAAAATACACCAAACCACAGTTCAGAAGTCAGGTACCAGATCCAAGGGGAAATCTAGGGGCAGTGTCCAAGTCAAAAGCTGAATCAAATTTCAGGAGTCAAAGATCCAATTACTATATCCAAAGGTGAATCCAAAAGCCAGAGCCCAGGAAGAAAGAGTAGGGTCAAGAACTCAGGAGCCCTGAGAGCACAGGATTGGAGAGGCTTACCAGAGCTGACCTGCAGACTGTTAACACAGGTGAGACTAAACAGAGAGGTTGTTCTCCCCAGCAGCAAATCAGGAAGCCTTAGCAGTAGCTAGAAGGAATTGTTAGCTGGCAGTGCCGTAGCAAGGGGGTAGGGGAAGATTGGGGCAACTGCATTGGGTGCCAAAGTGAAGGGGTGCCAAAAGGTGCTGCCCAGCCAGGGTGGGGCGTGGAACAGAGCCATGAGCAGCTCTTTTGGGGGGGGGGGGGGGCACAGGAATGGGGGAAGAGTGGCTCCCACTGCTGCATGCACACCCGAGCAAGCATGGGAGGGGTGCCCCACGCCAGATCTGTGTCCAGGGCAAGGGCTGGCTGCTGCTGTGGGGTTTGCCCTGGGTGCCAAACTTTGTTTCTACAGCACTGTTATCTGGGGCACAGCTGCCGGTCAGAACCCGAGGCTGGTATAGTCAACTAGGCCTGCTAAGGCCTCTGATTCTGGGTCCTTTAAGATATTCAGTATCCAAGCTTAGGTGGTGGAAGTGGGGGCCAAATGCGGAGCAGCAGTAGGGTCACAAGGCAGCCTGGTCGCAGACTTCCAGCGGCTGCAGCAGGGGTAGGAAGGGCCATGCACACAGCAGTGAGAGAAGGAGTGGGGCTGTGGCTGGGGCAGGTGCTGCACAGTTGGGGTGGGGCAAGGTGGGGTAGGATGTGGGACTAAGCTGCAAGCGGCTTGTCCAGGAGGCAGGGTTCCTGCTACTACAAGCACGCCAGGAAGCCTGGGGGGCATGTGCCCCCAGATCTGTGCAGGACGAGAGTAGGCTGCTTCTGTGGGCTGGAGCTGGTAGCCACGTTACACTTTTCCTGACAGGCAGGGGCTGGGCCAGGCTGCACTCAGGGCAGGCTGACTACGCTCAGTCAGGCCAAGCACTGGTCAGCTCTGAGAGTGGGCTACAGGGAGGGTGCAGCCATACCAAAATTCGCCATAGCCCCCCCATCCCCTGCCTCCCAGTGCTGCCACCACCCACCCTTAATGCA
>NW_017728912.1:29180786-29187947 GCF_001723895.1 Crocodylus porosus | reverse complement strand
CCCTGTGTGCAGTGGTGGGAGTTGCCCCCTGCCCCCCATCCCCGGGCCAGGCACCCCCTGGACAAGCAACTCGCTGCTGTCCCACGCCCTGCCCCAGCTGTGCAGAGCCTGTCCCAGCCCCAGCCCTACTCCCTTCTCCCCTCCCCCCATGACCCTTTCCTCTCCCCTACCCCTTCCCTCACAGACTTACCTGCTGGGGGGGCGGGGGCAGTGCGCATGCATGCCCAGACCTCCCCAAATCATTTCCCTCCCTCTGCCTATGTATCCAAGTCAATCTTTATCTCTGCCCCAAATGATTTTAATAATGAAATAACAAAGACACTTCACATTTCCTTATGGTTAAAAATAATTGGAATCTAGTGGATAGGTGACATTTGAAGAAATTAGATTGTAATTAAGGTAAATTATTTTGCTGTATCTAATTGCTATAATTATGTAGATTACAGACAGACTTGGGTCAATAATGCAGGTAATTCTTAAAAGGGTCCATTGTGAGATCAGTAGCAATTCAACCAATCCCTGACTTTCTTCCATTTCTAATTTACATCCAACCATTTACCTGTTTATAGGATCATAGGAAAGTAGAGCTGAGAGAGACTTAATGAGATCATCTAGTCCAGCCTGCTGCTCAAGGAAAGATCGTCTCTGATTAAAGCATCCCAGCCAATGTCTCTCCAACTTACTTTTGAAAATTTCCAAGGATGGAGTTTCCACAATTGTTCTAGGTAGCCTGTTCCAATACCCAACCATCCTCCGGAGCTTGAGTCACCTTCATAGCGGCTCAGTAGAAAGATAGTTTGGGCACCAATATCAAGGGTTCTAAATGGTAGCTTGCTTGGTCTAGCTCTCAGTATAATTTAAAACTGCAGGTTAGCTTGGTGTTAGTATCTGATACGTTTCCCCTGGCACTACTGCCTAAGTTGCATTATGCTCTGAAGAACAGGTAAAATGCCATAAGCACAGAGATACTGTGGCAGGAAGACTGGGCTCTCACTATCCCTCACTTCAAACAACACCAGGGTCACTAACACCCTTTCAAACAACAAATCAGCTGCAAATTAAAGACCAAAGTCACCTGGATGCTTTGTGTGTTTTCAGTCACTCTAAGCCACTCTATATAGGCCCATCTTAACTAGCTGCTGTGCTCTGGCTGAATCTTCTCTTTTTATTAAAGACTAAAGGTTGATACTATGTTTTCATATCCTTAGAAACATTGCATCATATCTTACTATATGGGTTCTTATTAAATGTGTATGTTATGTTTAATTTTAATAAGTCAAAGTATTTCAAAATGAATATTAAGCAAACTGTATTCAAATAATACTGTGTATCAGGGATGTGTATCAGTAATCACAGCGTATTTTCTGGGGGTAGGGGTTTAAGATGTAGTAATTATCCCCAGAATAAGTACTACCAATCCAGGAATGTTTAAAATAAAGTTATATCTGAAGTAAATCTGAATGCATTAATATAAAAATGCACAGTTAAGTTACAGAAACAACCTTAATGCTGGCCAAATTTTGAATCGTTAGAGATATGATCCCAAACCCATGAAAATTAAGGAGGTTTTCCATTGACTTCAGTGAAATTGAGCTCAGACTCTTGTATACATGGGTGTAGAGAGGAGATGAGACACTAGACCTAAACTCAGCTGGCCTGGATCTGGAAGTATATGGTTGTTATACTATATAATATAAAATATATTTTACAAAAATAAATATAGAAAAAATAGAACTGAACAATTACAAAAACTGTGAAACAGCTATTAATTAAAAAACATATGAAGTCATACTTAAAACCAAAAATATATACCAATCTGGCTCTGATAGTTCAGGTGTCATCCTACAGAATTCAGAAAATTAAATTACTAAACTTATGATCTTTCAGAAATCATTTTCACTGGACTAGCCTTGGGAGGTACCAGAGAATGTCAGAAAATAAAAGAAGCATTACCCAGGCAGTTACAATCCCCTACATCTAATTTAAATCCATAGTAAAATAATGGAACAATTATTAAAGATCTGCACCTATTCTCGGGGATAATGGAAGCATGAGCAATAAGCAGCAGGTGCCTAGAGAAGTCAGGCAGACAGACAGAGAGCAAACAGTGCCAGACAACCTTGATTGTTTTAGTTTGACAGAACTGCAAAATTAGCAGATGAATATATCCTGACAGACTTACTATACCTGGATTTTAGCAAAGCAAGTGATACATCCTCTTATGAAATGAGATCTGACTTTTACAAGTAATTCAAATTGGCTTGGATATGAAAATTGTCATATCGATAGGGATCTGGTTGGAGGAGAATTTTTTTCCCTCCATTTGAAAGTGTTCATACCTAATGAGAGCTTCTAGTGGGATACTCAGTATTACTGTATCTTGCATAGTATCTTTATTCATGGTCTTGAAGAAATGTTAAGGATATATGGAAAAGATAGGTGCCGCATCTGCAGGAAAAAAAACTAATACAAAAAAATTCCTACAAAACTCAAGATATGGGCAGGAAATGGCTAAACAAGATTCACATAAAACATCTGAGGAACAATATTCTAAATGCTGCAAAGGAACTTGGAATAATAGGTTGACTAGTTTGTTCAATAAAACAACCTATTTTTAATTTAAAGGCCCATGGTTCAAGTATCAATGTAGGTGAAAACATTAGGATTCTACTGTACCTTAGAAAACTTTGACTATTTGTCAAATTATGGATATGCTTAAAAACGTAATGGGCAGCAAAATGGGTCAATGGGCTGCATATGTAGGTACGTCACATCATTTATCAGCAAAGCACAGTTCCTCTTTGGGAAAACATGCCTGCAGTACAGCAGGCTTTTGGGGGAACTTCAGCATCCATGCCAGTAAGTCATTCAACAAGCTAGAGGGAATTCAGAAAGGAGCCCAGAAAATTAGCAATGGTTTGGAAAGGATTAATATCCAAGGTAAAATAAAACATCTTTAATGATTTAAATGCCTAGTTTGCCTAAGCAATAATTATATAAGGGAAGGGAAACTGTTTAAACAATATTCAAATGGAGGAATATTTAAAAATATTCAAGTGGAGGCCCTAGTTCAGCACAGCACTTAAATACAGGCTTGATTTTAAACACATACTTCAGTCCATCAGTGCTCATCAAAATAAGGGAGTGCACCATTTCAGTGGGGCTTAGGCACATTCCTGAAGTTAAGCTTGTGCTAAAGTACTTTGATGAATTAGGACGATAACTGCAAGTAATGGGATGAAATTAAGAAAAGGAAAATTTAAGCTGAATAGCAGGAAAATCTCCCTGACAGTGAGATATATTAGGTTGTGGAATAATTGCTCAAGGGAATTGGTCGAAGCTTCATCCCTTGGTAGCCTTCACATTAACTGGACAAAGCACTGGAAAAATATGCTGTAGGGAATAATCTTGCACTTGCCTCTGGGGAATAGATTGGGTGACTTCAGAGGACTTCTCTATTTTTAATTTTTATGACTGTGGTAAAGTTAACACTAACTGACCTGCAAACAAGAACTGAGGCAAAGTCGTAACTTCAGGATAGTGCCTTTTTGAAGTTTTTTTTTTATCTTCCTGATTCATTCTTGTTTTTTTAATTCTTCATTATATGGAATGGTTAAAAAAAAACCAAACAACCCCAAAACACTTTTTTTTTCCTTCTGCTATTTGGTTTTTTTTTTTTCCACTGACTAGCTAAACATTGGTTTTCTTGTCCCCACACCCTGCATTAAAAGGGAGCTCAAAGTAAGACGGTAAAAACAGTTTCAGCCTGCGACACTTTATCCCCAAAGCATCTGTGATGAAGTGTCATCACTGAGGTAATCATAACTCCAAGAATCATGTGCTAGTAGAGGGAATGTGAAACACTGTTTCTGAACACTGTTTCTGAGTGCTCCACAAAAAATGGAGGGAGGAGTTTCTTGGCATTGGAGCATTAGTGATAGTTTTTTGTTTTTTTCATTCTAATCTGAAGACAAAGTCCTCCAGATTCAATAATTTTGGTAAGCCAAATGAGAGGCCTAAAGCACGGTGGCCTTATAATTGTTACAAAAGCTTTTCTTTGTGCAGCAAACATTTATAGGACCCTATGAACCATTAACTTGAACAGTGTTGGTGTCTGTGCTGTCTTATACAAGTGCCCAGGTGTTTCTTAATGTTGTTTGGCACAGTTTTACTTGAAAAGGAACCTATCTAGGTGGATCTCATAATTTTTTAATCTATTTTTGTTTCCTGACTTAAATTTTACTTAAGCCCTAGCTTACACTCCTACTTCATTCTTACAGGGACCTGGAATGTAATCACTGAAGATATTTCTGAGAAAGAAAACACAAAGGTAATGTTTTGCTTTTTCCCTGTCAAACATTAAAAATTACATGAAGAGCCTTATTCACCCAAGTCCTCTAATCAGAGTCAATGGAAGACCTCCAATTCAAGAAAGTATCTGTGGCCTCATAGACACAAGATGCTGGCTGCACAGTCATTACTGAGCAGTTATTTAATACTTGTATAAGGAAGTAATAAATGACTTCTCAGTAACTGGAGTTACTGAATAGTTGTTCCAACAAATGGCTGTTTCGTGGTGCTGACTGTGCAGTAAGTAGCTCGTGACTACTGTGCAGAAGCGTCACATCACGCTTCCTGCCACACAATGCTACTGTCCAATAGTCACGGGCTACTGTGCACTTGGCATTTCATGTAGACATGGCCCATATTCAGGTTAGACTTTAAGCCTACTCTCACCATGTGGCAAGGAAGTGTGATGCGACGCTACTGCACAGTAGTCATGAGCACAGTTAGTGTCACAAAACTGCCGTTCCTCAGTGTGACTGCAGTCACTCCAGTTACCGCACAATCATTTAGTACTTGTTTATACAAGTAGTAAACGACTGCACAGTAACGACTGTGCAGTCAGCGTCTCATGTAGATACAGCCACAGATACTGTCTTGAATTGGAGGTCTTCCATTGACTCTAATTAGAGTACTTGGGTGAATAAGGCTCTTTATGTAATTTTTAATGTTTGACAGGGAAAAAAAGACACAAAGGTAATGTTTTGGGTTCTCAGAAATACCATCAGTGATTACATTCCAGGTCCCTGCAAGAATGAAGTAGGAGTGTGAACTAGAGTGTAAGTAAAATTAATACATGTAGTTCAGACAAGTACTAAATGACTGTGCAGTAACAGTGTCTCATGTAGACACCACCAGTAAACTGTAGAATCAAGGTTAGTGCTTTCTTACCCAGAAGTCCTTGCTTTCTAAATGTATGCTAGTGTGACTCAACATACTTGTTTCTTCTTTTTTTGTTTTCTACGTAGTACCTTTCAATTTTACATCATTCCCTTCCCAAAACAGACCTCCCCCACAAAGCCTTGAGAAAACAGCAGCAACTGAAGCAAGCATCTTCCATCCCAGAAGCCCTTTACAAATATCTAAAACACAATAAAGTAAAATAATTACAATAAGAATAGTTTATCTACTATTTTTTGCAGTCAACGTATGATTTCCAGAAGGCTGTGAAGTATACCTACCAGTATTCTCCACTTTATGCTGTCATCCTAGAGAAGGTTGGGCTGTTTTTGTCTTTTTCTTGGCTCTGTTGATGGGGGAGGAAGCAGAGTATGGATTTAGATCAGCTGTAGGTTTCTTTCTGTAGAGGTTTTCAACAGTCACCACTCCCGTTCATCCATACCCCTCTCTCATCCTCACTAACCATCCATTGTTGTGTAGCTGCTGCTACCTCTGCAAGGGCTTAGGGGGATGCTGAGAGAAAGGAAAAGAGCATAGGGAAGAAAGACCTGGGGGAGTGGGAGCATGGGGGGGGAATTGAGGACTCAGAGACTGTGAGGGTGTAAAGAGGAGACAAAGGCTGAAGGATGAGGGATTCAGGAGGAATGAGTAGGCAGAGGCTGGGAAGCACAGATGTGACAGCTGAAGGGAATGCAGCAGGGGGAGAGAACCTGTCTACAAGATCAGTAGCTGGATGAAGGTGGAAAGTTTGGGATCTGGGGTGAAGAAAGGGATGTGGTGCAAAGCTATAGGCAGGCACCACCAGGAGGGAAGGAGCAGTAATGGGAAGAGGCACAGAGCTAAGAGAGGTAGGGGGGATATGGGAGTTTTAATACTCAAGTTTAAACTGTAGGCCTGCAAGCTTTTGTAGGCAGTAGAAGAGAAAGAGCACTATTTATTGGCACATAAGAATACATAAGGTTACTTATAAGTTGTAGTATCAATAAACTTACTGTTGTTGTAGGCAGCTAATAGCTTCCAAGATTATGTCTCCTACAGTGGTGATGGGCAGTGGGAGCATTTTGAAAGCAGCTTGCTGCTAAGAGTCCTGACACCATCTGGCATTTTTGGGGAACTACCAACCTCTTAAGCTCAAAAATCATGGAGCCAGCGCTTCATCCCTTTGATTATGAGGTGAAACAGATATTGCATTTTTCTTCTTTGTATTTTCTTAATGTTTAAACCACTCCTTTGCTGGTGGCTGAGTGGGGGCAGGGGTGTCTAATCCAGCAGGACTAACTCTCCCACATGCAGAATTAAGATGGCTCTAGTTCAGCTGCAGGAGCACTTGCTGAAGAGACCCTGCTGAGATCCAGTGACCCAGATCTTTATAAAGTGCTGCAAGACAGTGCAGGGAGCTGACAGCTTCTCCCCATCCCCACACATTCCAATTAATTAATGCTTTTTCTCCTCCAGCCAGGCAATTAATTACACATTGCCCAGCCCCAACATCCATTTTCCCCCAAGCCACACACCTGCTCCTTCTGCATCTCCAGGGGCTTCTCATCCTCCTCCCAAGCCAGGTGATGCAGCGGGTGGGGAAAGCAGTGGGGAGAAGCAGACACACAGGGGGGAGGGAGAACAGAGGAAGGAGACTGTCTGCCCTGAGCAACTGGGTTCTTTCTGCCCTATTTCCTCCCCACCTTCCTATGAGAATAGGAGCTGTTAACTCATCTCAACAGCAATTACAGAGGCTTGAGAATGGGAGAGAAGGCCATGCCTACCTCATACAAGAGCTCTGATTGGTTGCCTCTTTCCCAGGAGGTGGACCAGTGGGGAAGGCAGCCAATGAGAAGTTGGGTGGAAAAGGCCTTGTGAAGTACAGCTTCTCAGATGGTCCTAACTCTTACTTCCTATGCTGGCCTTGTCCACAGGAGC
>NW_017728912.1:29141154-29179671 GCF_001723895.1 Crocodylus porosus | reverse complement strand
CCCAGTCATACGCAGTTCCCTCTCTCTTTCAGCATTTGCTGCCTGCCCCTGTGTGACATGGGACATCTTTACTGAAAGGTGAGAGAGTTCTATGATCTGAAGAGAAATCAAAGTAGGGCCAACTGGGCAAGATGCACCTATGGCCTGACCCAAAGCATGGCAGCTCTTATGTACTTAACCAGCTGTGGGCATGGTTTGCCTGGCACCCTCAGCAGAGATCAGGGGCCTGGGGCTGCTGGGCGCTGCACAGCCCCCTGCCTCCAAAGGATGCTCTTGCTGGGCAGCTTCAGCCAACCCTGGCAAAGAGCCCTCTCCCCTCCCCCTCCAAGGATCCATCCAGGCAGTGCCCCCTGGCACGCACACACGCTGCTCTCACTCTCCCTGTCTCTTGTATACACACACAGATCTCTCTCTCTCACACACACACACATGCACAGATGCCTTGCACACACCCACATGCACACCCATCTCTCTCACACACACAGATGCACACAATGCCTTGCACACACACACCTTTCGGACACACACAGATCTCTCATACCCAGAGATCTCTCACACATACAATCTCTCACATCTACACACACATACACACAGAGATCTCTCACACACGTCTACAGACCCACACACCGAGCTTTCACATGCACATAAATCTCTTGTACACTCAGATCTCACACACGTCTAGACACACTCATAGAGCTGTCTCGCACTCAACCTCTCACACTCATCTACGGACACACACAGTTCTCTCTCCCTCACCCCACCAGATCTCACACACATCTACACATACACAGAACTCTCCTTCTGACACACAGAAATCTCTTGCACACAGGGATCTCTCTCACCCAGAGCTCTCTCTCACACGTGTCTTGCAGATGCACGTGCATCCAGAAATCTCTCTCTCTTACACACACGCACACAGACATACACATACAGGGCATGCTCTCACACACCTGGCATGCTTGCCCACACACAGGCACGCACACAGCACCCCTCCACACACAAGCACACAGACACAGACACACACCCGGTTTGCTCACACACACGCACGCCCAGACCCCCCGCGCCGCTGCTAGGTGGAGCCCGCGTCCGTGCAGCCGGCGCGGGGTCCAGATCCGGGTTTTCGCTGCTCCCTCCCCGAGCTGCGCGGCGCTCGCTTCCCCGGCTCATCGCAGCGCAGTCCAGGCAGCTCGCCGGGCCCGCTCGGAGCTGCGGCCGCCGCCTGCCTGCCTCCCTCCCGCCCGCGGCAGGATCGCAGCCCGGGCGCCCCCTCCCTGCCCGGGGCCGGGGCATGCCGCTGGCGGCCGGGGCTCTGCGGACCGCCCTGGACCAGCAGCAGCAGCCGCCTGTGCAGCCCTCTCCAGCCAGCACCATCGCTCTCCCTGCCTGCGCCCGGCAGCGGCCGCCTCTCCCGCCTCGCCGGAGCTCGGAGCCCCGCAAGCAGCAGCGATGAAGCTGCCGCCACCAGCCTCCCGCTAGGCGCAGCCACCCGCTCCTCCGGCCGCCTCGCCTCGCCTGCCCCACGCCCTCCCCTTCCAACTTGCTGCTGCCGAGGACGGAGTTGGCTGGAGCTGGGGGGGAGCAGGAGGAGGAGGACAAAAAAAAAATCATCATCATCAACCCCCCCAGCCCCAGAAGAAGGAAGGTGGCAGGGGGGCAGCGCTGCCCGGGCGAGGAGGCAGAGCAGGGGGCAGCGTGGATCTGAGCATCAGCTGGTGCTGCTGGAGGAGGAAGAGAAGCGAGAGAGGAGGAGGAAGGCGGAGGAGGAGGAGGTGGTGGTGGAGGGGGGAGATCTCTCTCTCTCGCTCCCTTTTTTTGCGGTCTCTTCAAGCAGCGGCTTTTCTCCTGGAGCACCAGCACCAGCAGCTCGGGCTGTGCGTGCCCGTGCCGCATCCGACCAGCACCCGCCGAGGCATCACCTTGCTCTGAAGTTGGGCAACTGGGGAGATACATCCGAGCGGGCTCCGTGCTGGGAAGGGGAAGGAGGAAGAAGCCACCGGCTCTTTCTATTTTTTTTTCTTCCTCTCTTTTTTTTCACCCCTCCATTTCCTCCCCCCTCGGGAAGCCGGCAGAAAAGAAAAGGAGACACTTCCCCCCTTTTTTTCTCCCCCCCAGTTTTTTTTTTAATTCTTCACTCCCCCGTCCTCCTCTTTGCTTTCTTTTTTTTTTTTTTTTGGAGGGGGGGCTTGGCTCCAGCGGTCCCGCCGCCTGGTTTCCATGGCTGGATTGTGGCAGCTGCCCGCTGCAGGTTGTTGAGGAACTGATGGGGGGACCCGCAGCTCGGGAGCAGGCGGCGACTGAAGGTAACTCACCCCCATGCCCGGCACCCCACTCCCTCCCTCGGGGGGGAGGTTGCAGAGCCCAGTTGTGTCCCCCCCCGCCCCCAGCCCTTGCATGCGGGGCAGCTCAAGCGTATTGTCTCCACAGCACAAGCGGGGGGGGGGGCGCTCTCTTCTCTCGTGCCTCCAGTTCCCCCCCCCCCTTTTTTTCCAGTCCTGGAGGGAGGCTCGGTGGGAGCAGCCAGGGGGGTGGGTGTGTGTGTGTGCGCGCGCCAAGGCGGCCCCACGGGGCTCCCAGGCTGCTACGGGGTCTTGAGGGAGGGCGGGGGGCAGGTCTCCCGCCTGCTGGGGCGACAGGCAGGTTCCCCGCAATCCGAGGGGGAGACAGCGAGGGGCGGGTGGGCTTGGCAGCCTCCCCGCCCGCCTGCCTGTGGAGCAGCCGGCTCCCCAGCAGCCCTGCTACGGCGGGCTGGCATGCAGCGCAGCCGGGAGAGGAGGCTGGAGAAGGGAAATTGCAAACCTCCCCCCACCCCCACCCCCCTTTTTTTTTTAATTCCCCTTTTCATCGCTGGATGGATGTGCGGATCCTCCCCTGCAAGCAGCGCTTGCTGGATGGAAATGGCGTGGCTGAGGCAAGGCGGCTTGGCGTGGTACCTGCCCTCCTCCAGTGCGCCGTGGATCCAGCTGCTGCCGGGCACGGCTGGCTCCCGGAGACGTAGGTGCAGCGCCCCGAGGACCCGGGGCTTACCTGGCCCTGGGGAGGGGGGGTTGTCATGAAGGACCATGTCGCCAATAGCAACAGCACAACCCCGGATCCTTCCCCCTTCCCTGGAGACACGCGGATGTTTGGGGAGATGGGGAGCGGGCTCCGGGCAGCCCCGTGCCAGCCAGCCTGCTCGCCGGGCCTTCTGCCAGGGGAAAGCACTGGGTTGGGGTGTGTGTGTGTCTTTGTATGTGTGCCTGTGTATATCTGTCTGTGTGTGCCTGTGCCTCTGTGTTTGAGTCTCTCTGTGCCTATGCCTATGCCTGTGTGTATGTGTGCCTGTGTGTGTGTCTCTGTGCTTGTGTGCCTCTGTGTGTGTGTGTGTGTGTGTGTCCCTCCAAGCAAGTGCTTGGCCACAGCCACAACAACTGATGCCTGTTGTATTTACTTTCCCATTCAGATTGCTCATTAGGAAGTGTTAGCATTCTTGCACTCCCGGGTTTGGTTGCATGCAGCCAGCTGCTTAGGAAATGTGGAGATGGCTGGAGACAAGGAAGGAGGGGAAAATGCCTCGTGTGCCTTGCTACGAGGCAGCAGAAGCAGCCTGCTAGTCCCACTTTCTTTTAGCATTAAGATTTTTAAAGCCAAGGTGTGTGTGGGGGCGGGGATGTGGCTATGCGCTGAAGGCTTTCCCATTCTCATTTTGAAATGCTGTAAGGGAAGAGATTGTAGCCGGCACTGGCTGGTAGATACTGTGTGCTACAGTGTATTTTGGCCAGTCACTTGATTATCATTTTCTGGGGCTGGAGTACAAAAAGGTCAACTACTTGGTCTAATAAAAGATATCATATCTACGTGAAGAACCTTGCCTGCACTGTGGACACACTGTCTCATGAAGTTTTACAGACTCCACTGGGTGTCATGGTTAAAGGATTGCTATCAAAAATCTTGTAGGGCCCTCATTTAAGAATGCAAAAACAAGGAGTGGGCTGGTGGGGTAGGGGGAAGAAGCAAATCTGCCTATCAATGCTAATGTTTGGTCTCAAAGTTAAGATTAGGGCTCCATTCTACTGTGGTGTTGTCCTGCAGGTAAAACAACCCACCTCCAATTGCGGTAGTCACAATATTAAGAAGGGTTATAGTCCCCTTGCGGTTCAGTCTGCTGTTTAGTTATGTGTTCTTTCCTTATTTAGTACTGTGCTTTTAGTGTCATAAAAGTGACTGTACTGGGTCGCTTGTTCCAGGAAAAGGGGGAAGTGAACACAGATGCAGATCTTCTTACAGATACCTATTTCCAAAATTTCTGAAGGAAAGTATTGAACCATTGATTTGCAGGTTGATATTATTCATTATTGACTTAGCTTTCCTTTAGTGCATGAGAAGAGAATACACTGAAGTTGACTTAAACTGTGCTTAAATGCAGTGCAAAGGTAGAAAAAAAAATAAAAGCAAGATACCCTTTTTGAGAATGTAAGAACTTGAGACCATTGAGCACGTCTAAAGAGCGTGCATGTGACTGCCTTGCTCCATAATATAGGAGTTGCTTTTTTCACTTTGTAGGCTTGTTGAGTGATTGCAAAATGATTCGTTTCTCGGTCTAGAAAATATATCCCAAGGCTGTACATCAGAAGACTTGATTTCATCTATGTGCTTTGTTTCCTAGCAGCATGTGCTCCATAGTACTCATATATTCCACAGGTTGTGATGTCATCAGGGCTGTGTCCATCTGTCTGAGAGTGCTTAGCTGAAGGTGATGTGATAGGAAGTGCTTGAGTTTTCTTTCCCGGCTGTTCTTATTAATTAAACAACAGAGCATAACCTCCTTTGTTTGTACAAACTACACTTTGCTGTGCTTCCTGCAGACAATAAGAGGAAGCATGAAGCATTCTTTTGTTAAATGCATGTAGAATTGAGCAAATGTAAATGAAGATGTGTGGTGCTAATGCCAAGGTCACAGGCTTGATCCCCCTATAAGACACAAGACTTTTGCTGCCTCAGACAGGGGGTTGGACTAGGTGACTTCCTGAGGTCCCTTCCAGAGCTACTTCTCTGATTTCTATGCAGAGTGTACGTTGAACCTTCTGACTGGAGAGTGCTATATCTGCATGCATTATGGCATTGTAAATTGAAAGGCTTTGTTGGTTAAGATACTTTCTTTACCTTGTAAAGGCGACCAGAAGATCTTTTCTAGATAGCACACATTTGAGGAGATCTAGGTTGTGATAAAGCCTGTTACATTAGTGTTTGGGGGCATATCACCTCTTTTGTTTATGAAAACAAGTGCAGATGGTCCTCCTTAGAAAGTTATAATTTTCTTAGGTAAAATTTCCATTGATCTGAGGAGGTTTAAGACTATTAACGTAGATTTATTTCCATTACTTTGCAAAGTGGAAGTTATGGAAGTGGGCAGCCTAGAAAACGAAAGCAAAGAGTGAAGAATGGGTAAACTATCATTGCCTAGCAAGTGTATAGCACTGTAAGTATTCATGCATTTTCCCTTGGTCGTTATGCCAGATCAGGAATATAATCCCTGCTGTGAGGACTTTTTTCACTGGAAACATGAATGTGTGCAGTATAAATACAAGCAGCTATGATGTTCTGAGGGGGATGCGGTAACTGTCTCTGGAATGCTCCTTGGAACTGGTGAGTTTTCGGAAACTTGTAAAGTAAATGGAGCTGAGGCAGGTGTACGTTGATTAAAAGACTATTTCTAGACAGCGTAAAATCATGTGCAAAGGTAGGTGAAAGAGCTGGGACTGGGGCAGCAGAAAGGGGGTTATAGGAAGAGAAGGAATATGCTGGCTACCATTGAGATGTCTCTAAAATATCTCTGTTATTTGGCCACAGCCTTTTCTTTTAAGATTCAGATAAGTTTTTGCTTCTTATTACTGCTGGAAAACATTTTGTTGCCTGATAGTTGTGGGAATATATGTTGGATTCAAGTAAACTATCTGTTCTCTTGAGTCAAGGGAAGGTCTAGAAATACCAATCAAGAATTTATTTTCAGCGATTATAGGAAAGTAGGGCTGGAAGGGACTGGATAAGGTCATCAAATCCAGCTCCCAGCTCAAGGCAGGATCACCCGTGTTTATATCATCCCAAATCAGGTGTGTGTCTAGCTTGGTCTTGAAAATTTCCAGGAATAGCGATTCCACAACTTCTCTGGGGGCTGTAAGACAGATTGTCTTGCATGGTAGGCTCCATAATTTTAATGTGTGACTAGGCAATAACAGAGTATTAAGGTTGTTGAAAAGATACAGAAGTGGAGGAATGTTTTTTCTACCACTTGTTATCAGCTGAGATGCTTGTCCAGTTGTGATCAACATGTACTGACTGCATTTATAAGCATCCACATTACTTCAACTGAGTTCCAGTGCTGATATGCTTTTCCTTCTGCTGCTGTCTTGTCAGAACAAGAATACTGAAAATGCTTTGTGTAATACATCTGCGTATGTGTGCATGCAGATACCATATCCCTGTCTTAAACAGCTGCACCGTAACAAATTAGAAAAGGTTTTGCTTGTAACCATTTATTTCCCATTTTCTGTAACTCCAGAAAAGGATATTTGTTGCTCTTTAAATACAAGCATGTCACCCTCTCACACAATACCTACAGTTCCTGTTGGTCAGGATTCACAGAGGTGTATTTTACATTAGGTCCTTAAGTTCCCGCTGAGCTGCTTGTGTAGGTATCCTCATTTTCAGAAGTGCTGAGAACCCAACAGCTTTCACATATGGCACTGTTTTTCAAAAACAGCAAGAACTGGTTGCTCAGTACTTCTGAATATTAGAATACATACAGACTTAGGTGCCTAAATCAGGTGAAGATACTAAGTTCTGCTAAAATCTTAGTCATGTTTGGCATCCAAAGACTTTCCTTCAAACTGCCTGTTATCAGCTTCCTGAATTTAAGATGCATTTCGTGTAATGACATTTTTCATAGCAGTTAATGTAGACCATACTCATACTAGAACATATGCATGTGTTGCATCCAGTCTTGGAATTTTTAAGATGACTTTGGGGCAACATGGATCTTCATTCTGGTTGTTTTCGATGTATGGCTGCCTCTACCTTCAATTTCTTCATACATTTCACTGGGTAGCAAGTTCAGTCCCTATTGCACTTTGTAGAAAAAAACACATGTAGACAGTATTCTTACTCTCATTCAAATCAATGGAAAAACTTGCATCGATGTTTAATGGGAGTAGGATACAGACTATTATATTAAACTTGCTTTGCTATCTGGGGTGCGACTGGCTGAGTGGAGACAAAGGAGGGATTTGATAAATTTAGGGGCCATGTGGGTATATTAGAATTACTTCTGTTTACTTCTTGTTTTGCAAGGAACCTGAAGCATGTAACCCACTTCCAATTTCAGTTTCAGGTCAGATGCACTGGTCAGTCAGTGCCTGAAAGGTGTTTAATTGTGGGGTAGAAGCTTGCCTTTCAGGCAATAAGAAGTTACATTTTTATTTTTGACTTCTTTGTTAACTGTCCTGAAGTACTGAATGGAAGGATTTTTCCTCATTTGATGCTTTGAAATCCCAACTCATTTCTCTGGGGAGAGGAGTTCAGTAACTTGGGTGATAGAGACAAAAAATCATGTATGCATTCTCTTCTCCCCCTTGTTTTTCTAAACATCTTTACTGCAAGTCACATTATGGTATAAATTAATAAATAAAATATTGCAATGCTACTGCTGCTTTGTCAGAAATTTCTTGTCATTTTCTTTTATTTGCCCTCCTAATAATTGGTCTTTTTCAAGGGAGCAATCACTACAGACATCCAGCTTCCATCAATATTCCTGTTGACTTCTGTGCAAGCTGGATCAGTCCGGTAGGGGGGGTGTGTGTGTGTGTGTGTGTGTGTGTGTGTGCATGTGCATGTGTGTGACAAACTGCACTCATGGGCAAACAAACTGCTTTAACAGATCATCTTGCTGAAAATGTGAGCTGTTAGAAAATACTGTGACTTCTACCGCAGCCTCCTGTAGTTTCATTTTATTACTGAAGAGCACAACATCTGACAGTGTAGTCTATGGAATTTATTTATTTATTAGATCTGTATGCCATACTTGCCAGCAAAGGCCCAGGGTGGCCTACAGTAAGACAGAATAAAAGAAAGTGGACTATTAAAATATGAAGCAGAAACTTGCAGAAAATGTAACAGATCAAATCTTCAATTTCATTTTGTTTTTTAGCTTCTGTTTGGTACTATTTAGGAATGACTAGTCAGTATGGAGGAATGATTATTTACTGATGGTAACTGGAAAGGACTGATCCTCAAGAGACCAAGACATAGTATTTCATTGTATTTTTACCATCACTGTTTTAGAGCTGTTTTCTGATATTGTTCCAAGAAGTGGTATTTTAGTTTTAAAGAATCAGTGTTCCTTAGTAGGAACTTGGAGCCTGCAGCCTGTTTGTTAAGCTCTGCTTGTTAAGATAGAGGATGCAAACAGAAGTCAAGACCTTTTGCCATTTCATAGTCTTCATCTGTCAGTTTCAAGGGGCACAAAGTAAATGATCCAAGGAAAGTAGAGCAGTATTTAGGAGCTGCTGCATTCTGATTTTATTAAGTTATGCATATAATTTAAATGACTCACTATGATTATGATTTATCATATAACACAGCACAATAATATCAGTTTCAATTACACTGTTTTTTGGTAAAATGTTCAGTCAACATTTCAGTAAACCCAGTAAGAGGTATTCTGGTATTTTAAACTGAATGGTTCAGCCATTCTCCCCTTGCAGTCAATGGCAAGCAGAACACTGGTTGATTGACTTCAGTGGATACTGGATAGGGCCCTCAGCTCTGTGTATCTGTGGAGGATCTAACGTGTTCGAATTCACGAATGGAGCAGAGTGTTTCTAAAACTTGAACTGAAACATCATGATTAAGAAGCCTGAATTTTTTTTCCAAAGAGAACTCTATGGCTGGATTCTTACTGCTGTGTAGAGTTAAACTGAGGTCAGTGGGACTGTTCAGGGGCATAAGGCTATGCCTGTCGTATGTGCTATTCCAGGATTGCTGCCTTTTAAATGCATGCTTATAAGCTGCTTTATTGCAACAAGAACTCTCGTGTAAAGAGTTTGGATATTTAACCACAGTATCCTGGAAATTGAGTTGTCCTGTTTTTAAAAGACTGATTCTCTCCAAAGTAATTTTATTTTAATAGTGAGGAGCTGAACCTTTGAGCAATTATGCAAATCTACCACAAACAGCTACTTTGTAATGATCTTATACAGTGTTTTTAAACAGCTCTCCATCTTCCCTCTGCTGTCCTTCTCACCTTCTGTCCCTAAGAACTGAGTAGCTAGCTACAGACACAAAAGCACTGTTCTGAATCAGATAGGAATTAGCTAATGCAATGACTCCTGTTACTTTAGTGCTTTGTATATATATGATACCGTTGCCAAAATATTACACTGTTATTTTGAAGAGCAGACACTGAGTGTTGCTGCTTTTGAGTCTAACTTTGGGAAAGGGAGAACAAAGTGCTTTTAGTTGGGAAGTTGTAACTAAATCCAGTATTGTTTTCCATCTTAGTGGTGCTAATGCTCATTAGAAATCTTTGGAATACCACAGAGAGACTTTTGCTTCTCTTTTTACGTCCTAATTTTCTTTTTGTGTTCAAGCGTATAGACATGATGAGAACACAATCTTTGGTCAAAATGTTCGGATTTAGGTATCTCAAGGTAACTTCCTAAACTTGTATTTAGGCATCTATAGAAAAGTGACATGATCATCAGAGGTGCTGAGCACCAACCAATTTCATTGACCCCTGTTCATAGATTTACAGCAGCCCATTTGTGCTCTTGAGTAATTGGTCCCAATCCAGTCTCTGCTGTGGTTGATGGCAATTTTTACATTAACTTCAGCTGGAACAGGAATGGTATCTGTAACGTTTTTATGATAGTAAATTTCACAAATACTGATAGTGACACTGAGGATTGACTTCAGGTGAGAGGTTATTGGTATGTATGTCTACGTGGGATAAGGATGCTACTCTACCAGTCAGCTCAAATGCCGCTAGGGTAGCCATAATGTGTGGCTATAATATGGAGTTCAGTACAGGCTAACTGCCCAAGTATTTACTCAGTTTCTTGAGGTTGAGTTAGCAGCATGCCAGGTCCCATGCTGCTCTGGTTAAGACACTAGCAATACCTGAGTTAGCATGGTTATATCTGCACAAGCTGCAGTCATCTTGAATACAGTACTGGGTGAATGCGATATAGATTGCAGTTAGGACTGTTTCCAAGCTTTAAAGTCTATCCCAAACTCTTGGAAATCCCTGAAATTTTTAAATACATAACACTTTTAATAGCATGTTTATCTTCCCCTCCTTCCCACCCTCCACAGTTTTGGGGGTCCTTTACATAAGGTTATCAGCAGCTCTTTTAAAGACTTTGTTGCTGGAGTTACCCAGTTGTGGCAGGTGGGGGGGAAATACAATATTAACCATTCACTTAAGTGGATGGCACTGAGTCCTTGAAAATTTTAATGTTTGCTTATAGCACAGCTGTAAAATGAGATGAGACCTTGAAACTCCAGTGCCGAAGATGTGTTAAATTTGACTGGTGCTAGGAAGGACCGGCAGGAATCCACACTTAAACTGAGGTAACTCTCAAGCCAGGAGGTAGTTTCATCAGGGTAGAAGCTAACAGCTTTTTATTTTTAAGACAGGGATAAAACATTTAATTTAGGACAGGAACAACTGTAACTATGTCTTATAGGTCTACTTTCCACTGGCAGGAGCGGGGAGGGAGAAGCAGTAAGTTAGAGGAGACTAATGCAAGGAGCTTTGGACCAATTGACTTTTTTATTTAATGTACCAGATTTGTTGTGTTAGAGTATGCCACAAGAAAAGGGAAACATTTAGTAGAAACTACACCCCCATTCTATTTGATCGGCTTGTATTGCTGTTTACAAGTCCTGCAGAGGGAGTGTGCGTTACTATTCAGTACAGTCTCAGAAGCGGAGCATTAGCTTAAGCCTGTGAGAATAGGGGAGGGACTGAAGCCCAGTTTTTGATCTTCTGCATGGGTGGGTATCCTGAATACTAAAATGCATTCCATTGACAGCTGACCCTGTAAGGAGATTTTTTTCAATGGCTCCCTGTTTTTTTTTGTTTTTTTTCCCCTCCTTCCTTCCCTTAAAGCTATTCCAAAGGCTGCTGGGGAAAGGGGAAAAAAAGCCCCTCATGGCCATGTTTCTGAATAGATTTCACTGCTGGGTATAATTGAAGAGGGTTTCAAAGATCATGTTAACTCCTTTTATTTCACCGTGCTTTTGCCAGCATTTGTGTGTCACTGAGTGACACTTTGTCATTTCAACTATGCAAATTCCTGTCAATTGATTCAAAGAGGATGAACGTTTCTAAAATGAGACATAAATACTACACTTTTTGTATCAGCAACATCTCCCATGTAACTCTAACCTGTGTTTACTTCTTTTATTTATTTCGTACATCTATAGTTTTCAATAACAAATGGTTATCTGCTTTCTCTGGTAGGGCTAGGTTGTCACATTTTCTCATGTTGAGCAGTTTCTTGCTCTCCAAATTATATCATTGATGGCACAGTTCATGGCATAAGACATTCTGTGTTGCAGTGTAAGTTCTAGGATGTCACAATCTAGGCCTCTTCTTATTTGAAAGAATACAGTGTATACCTATCCCATCTCCTTTCAGAGGACTTCATTAGTGTGTTAATGACACAAAGGGCAAATCTTTGGAGGAAGGTAATTTGTATTATTTGCAGTAGATGTGATTTTCTTTTTTGAGTGAGATTTTAAAAGTTAAATGCTGTTTTGTTTTACGGGTTTAGATTTTTTTAAAACCCTAGGTTCCAAAACAATGTATGTGTCCTTATTTAAAATACTAACAGATTGAAATTTGCATATCACACTTGGACTGTTGTAAGAAACAATAATTTGTTAAGTTTACACAAGTAATCCACAGTTCAGACCTGCCATGTATTGAAGAGATCTTTATGAATGATTTGACCAGGATGTACCCATACCAAGTCACATGTGAACACTATGGCCAGGTACAGATATTATGCTTTTACCAGTATAGGTAATTGGAAACGGTCTATACCTGTAATAAAACGGAAGTTTGGCATGCATAGGCTGCATCTACATGAGATGGTGACTGTACAGTTGTTACTGCACAGTCATTTAGTACTTGTATACACAAGTATTCTTGTGTACACAAATACTAAATGACTATGCAGTAACCTGAGTTACTGTACAGTATCACCAATGAACCTCTTTTTCTTCCAGCAGTTCACCTGCATCAGAGTTGGGGGATCTGAAAGTCTACTCCCATGTGGGGGGAAAAAAAGCTAGATTTCTAGTGGTTGCCAAAGAGTGTGTGAAGGCCTCTGCTGTAGACAACAAGCTGCCTTCAGTAACCTTTCAAAAGAGAACTGCTACTGCAGTTGACTGTGGCACAGAAAGGTTACACAGCCTAGGCCTATATCACCTATCCATCTTGAGCTTTGGAGAGGGTGGTGATGGGAGGATGGGGAGAAAACTGGACTTTCCTTACTCTTATTTTACTCTTCCCATGATGTAGCACCTTCGTCTTGTGGATCTCAGCATCCATGAAGCATCCCTCCTGGCAGTTCAGAGGAAGTGAGTGTGAGTGTGAGTGACAGGAATGCTTTGTGGAAGAGTCTTGACTCTCTCCTGTATGAGAAGGTCAGCTGGAGATGTGCAGAATCCCCCAGATCTAGCGGGGGAATTTAGATTGCCCTTAAGTTCAAATACTATAGAGCCAAAGCAAATTGTATTTGTTATCTCTGTGTTGTCACTGGAAATGCAAAGAAACAGATCATAGGCTTAAATATGTCTATGACCTTAATAGGTCATAGAGTAGAATCTAGCCACTAGATGATCTCCTGAGGTCCCTTCCAACCCTAACTTTTTATGATTCTCTGTCTGAATGATTTAAATCATTCAAATCATAAGTGAATATTCTATCTCCATCAGACAACGTAATGGAGATCTGGCCAGACCTAACAGATCTTATGCGCCAAACTTCTTGAGCTAATTGTGTTCCTGTTAGGACCTAATTTTGGTGACTTCAGAGGTGTAGGGTGTGACTTTGATTCCGTACTTGAGCAAAACTCTAGTGTAGTGCAGTAGGAGCTATAACCAAATGATGAATGGACAACCCAGCAGTATTCTGTAAGAGACTTGCATCTATTTCCATTCCACTTTTGCAGCCATTTGGTGGAGATAGTTTCTCATAGTCTGCTGAGGACATTCATTCTGCTCTAAATCAATATATTGTATATTGAAAGAGAAGCATTTGTGTTTTTCATCTGTCACTCTTGAAATGGTTGCACACAATCTTCCCATTTAAAGTGAAGGGGTAGATATCTTAGTTGTAGGCAAAACTGTGGTTAAGTGGCATGAATAAGTAGGTCCAGGGAGTAGCCAGCATTTACCAGAAACCCTAATTAGGAGAAATCCCATGTACGGTTGACCTTGACTATTGAGACAACCCTCAAAGAAGAAAGAGTACTAAAAATTAGTATGCCATCAACACTGCACTTTTATTATTTGATGTTATTAAGCAAACTCGGTGTGTATTTCTATTTTGAAGCATTTGATTAAATGTGTGATCTTATCTTGGTGAAATAGCCCGCTGAGCTGCAGACAGTGGTGTTCAGAAATGAAATTTGTTTAGAGCCTCTGAACAGACATTTATTCAATGAGACCTTTCTTGAATAATAGATGACAATAAGATAGCTATGTGACTCTCTTTTTTTTCTTGTGTAAGGAGGGTTATAAGAGAGAGAAAGAGCAGGTAACACAAGCACACAAGAGTGAGAATGGGACATGTACACGAAGAAAATTAGTCTACCGTACTTTGCAGCCAAGATGAGGAACTTTACAAAGGATTTTGTTTTCTTCTTTGGTCCTAATAGTGTAATGGGTTGCATGCAGGCATGATGTGCAGGCATGTTGATGTAGGACTTTCACAGTATTCAGGCCCTAATGCTGGTATAGTATTAAGCTTATGCAGTGCTGTGTGTGCCTGTTTGGTTGTGAGTAATAAAGATGTTTGGCACAAACTATAAAAGGATTTGGGCACCTCACTACCATTCCTTTCAAGTGAAATTAGGCATTTAAGTGCCTTTAAATATCTGGTCCTTTGTTGTTTAATTGGCGTTGACAACTTAAGGCTGGATTCATCCAACACTAATCACATCGAGCAGTTCTTCACTTTGGGATAGGTTCATCAAATCTGAGACCCTATTTATGGAGAAAGATACTAAACCAAGTGAGTAAAGTTGACAATCTGGCCCTTTATATGCCTGTGTTAGATCAGTTATGATAGTATTTAGATGTTAAGGAAGTGTTCTCTGGTCAACTCTTCCATGTCTTTTATTTTTAATTCCAATAGCTGATGAGCATACATTGCTTCCTTATTAAGTCACAATTACTGTGGCACCTTAAGTGTGATAAAAATGTTAAATGTACTTCCATTTATAAAGTGTCCCATGATATGCCGTCTGATGCATGACATCTATACATATTTTTCCACCAATACATTCAACTTCACTGTAATTTTCCATAAAACTCCTGCGCTCATAGGGATAGGATTTCACTGAGTATGTGGACTGCGTGGGATTTTCAGCTGTTGACACATGATTATGTTCCTTGATTTTTCCCAGAGTGGGAGACAGAGTGAACACTGGTACCTGGAAGTATTTTTTTTTTTCTGCAGTCAAATTATAAATATGCATTATGTTGATCTCTGAAGGTGACGTGTGATTTTTAGAGCAACTTAGGCTTTCCCTGTAAAGATGCTTTTTCCCCCTTTTAAATAGGAAGTTTATTGTGAATGAAGGAGCCCTGGAAAGCCTATGCTGTAAAACTGATCAATTCCAACTTGCCCTCAATGTTCCCCTGCATTGTGAAGCAGCTGTCTGGACTCTTTATTTTAGGTTAAAGTGGTGATTAAGCTGTTTCTTCTCCTAGAGATAAACCCAAAGCCATTTCTTAGATGAGTCAATGGAGGATGTGAGCTCAGTGCTTAGTGTCTTAATGATATGCCAAGGCATGGATGTTGGAGTTCACTAGTGTTTGGTGCTCCAGCTGCTAACTATTTTGTGCTCCTTGATTAGTTTTGCTATTTTTCTTTAAGGCAAAATGGTCCTTACATTTTCTTTTACTTCTTGTCATGAGCAGTCTTTTCTGATACATAACTAGGGACATATTCGTGGATTCTGCAGATATCGCAAAACCAGATGATGCCTGTGAAATTCATGGAAAAAAACCTTACTAAAAATAACATGCTGGCTCCCCAGTAGGAACCAGCAGTCCTCATGACCGCTGTGGCCCAGCCAGGCAGCCCACCAAGGGGAATAGGAGAAGGCAAGATGGCTGCTGCCCCTGGTTCTTTCAGTTTCATAGTGCTTAGGGTCGGAAGGAACCTAAACAGATCATCAGGTCTGACCCCCCACCCTGGGCAGAAATGGGTGCCACGGTCATATCACCCCAGCCAAATATCTGTCCAGCCTCCTCTTGAAGACCCCAAAGGTAGGACAGAGTACCACCTCACCTGGGAGCCCATTCCAGACCCTGGCAGCCCTAACTGTAAAGTCAAGTCTCCTGATGTCTAGCCTGAACCTTCTTGTTGAGATTGGCTGAGATGGCTGCCTGTTGTGTGACCCCACCACTCTCCACCAGTCCGTGTTGAACTGTTGTGCCACATGATGGACAGGCCTCTCAGCCAATCAGTCGTGGGAGCAGGCTGCTGCGTTAAACCCACAAAAATGGTGGCCGCCCCCAGGATCTGCCTGCAAAATCGGCTGCCTGCCTCCTTGATTTAGGTCAACCCCTGTACATAATTAATCAACATGAATATGAAGCATCTTCTCATAGATTTCTTACTTTTGACATAAAATACAAGGATCATGTGTTCTTCTGGGATATTAGGTCCACCCCATTGGATTTCCTCTGCCTCTAAGATGACCAGGACAGTGTGTTCTGTTCTTTTATGTAGTATAGTAAAATAACGTGCAAGTCCGTGGCTGAGAATTGATGTAAATTAATCCACAGAACCATGGTTTAGCGAGCATGCTTTCAAAGAGCTCTTCCATAAAATTAAAAAAGACAGTAGAAGAGCGGTTCTGTTCTTCTCTAGAGAGAATAGGGCAGGGTGGCACCTTGTAGGTGAACTGGGTCAGAAAGGCATGAGTGTTCATAAGTAGTAATGTACTTTATCAGCATCTGAAAAGTTAACTATGAAACTTCTTGCTTCTGAACCAGTTTAGTTTCTGAAGTGCCTCCATGCACCACTTTCTGCTTGATATCAGACTAATATGGCTAACCACCTTTATAGAAAGTATGAGAGAACTGGTCATGAGGAACCCCAGAATGAACTCTCATTTAAAATGGATTCCTGTTTTACCTTTTCATTGTGTTCGTGGCTACCTTAATCTATGCTAATTTTGTAGAATAACAAGGGCTATCAAAAATAGTGTCTCCAATTTCCCCAGTCAAGCCTTTGTGCATAGTTTCTTGTTTATAGCTATTCAGAACTGAATTACCTTGAGTGTGTTCACCCAGCATTCCTTGCAAGAGCTTGTTCACTACTATTGCCCCTTTTATGAGTGAGGGTACTCTTTGCTCTCCCTGCTTCACTGGTGTCCTGCTCTACAATTATGGGAGAAAGGGGGATGGGGCCAGGTTCTGTCCTCCTCACGTTTCCCAATCCCTTTGGGGCATTATGATCAGGACCCAGTCCCTGGTGATGTTAGCGCAAAGTTTCTCATTGAACTCATTGGGGGCACTGAATGGGAGCAGTCTGTATGTGACTTAAAAAGTCAGGACACCCCTCCTGCTTGGTTTTTGCATGAACTGAAGAAGGCAGACTTTTTCTTTACTACCTATTCACCCTCCATGCTCTTGGAAGGGGACAAGATACAATCTAGTCCTGGACAAAGACCTGGCATGCAAAGTGCATTTGTACATTACAGATACATTCTTAGGCTTACAAGAGCTTATGGCCAAGTTCCATGATGTACCATGTAAATTAGAAGGCAGTCAATAAAATGAAGTTGGAAACTTCACCTGATTGAAGTATACTTGCTGTGTAATCTTCCCTGGAAGTACTTGGCCTAATTCGGTTTAGAGACAGTGGCCCTGCAGGAAAGTTTCAAGGCTAAGACCCCTGTGATATTCCTGATGTGACTGGTAAAATTTGAATGATTCACCAAAATGTTATTTTTCCTTCTTCTGCAAACAACACCAAAGCAGTAACATTTAAAAAACGTACTTTCTTTCTTTCTACCTATTTTTTTTTAACTACTAAACAGTTCTGCAGTTAAAAAAGGTCCAGTGAAGACCAAATTCAAAGATGACTTAAAGACCAAAAAAAAGTTAAATTTCATCTGCCTTCCTTTTGTTATTTAACAAAAAATCTTTTTTTAAATAAATGACTCAAAGATCAGGTCATATGCCTATAGTCTGTCTGCATGAGCGAGACCAGGCTAGCAACATGAGACCATTTACAGCACTGCTTCTCTTCCCTCTCCTCTCCCAACCCCCATATTCCACCAGTCCTTTCAACTCCCATTGTGGGTGAACTAGTTTGTCAGGCTGCCAGTTCCTGTCACCTTTTACACTGCAGCTGAGGGGCAAATACCTGGGCTGCACATCTTATCTTTCTTGTGAATTTGGGGAGAGGGTTGGTTGTACTTCCTCCTGGGCAGGGCTGCGTGAGTGGACAGAGGATCTGATCTGGTTATGAGGGGGATTAGGATGCCCTTTACGCAAAGAAGCCTGTGACTTCAATTCTGCTCCATTCCTGGTGCTGCTACGAAGTTTATGAAATCAAAAAAAAGACGACGACGTTAACCTTTAAGCTCCATTCTGGAGGCCATGCCCTTGCCAAACAACCCCTCTCCCAGCATGTCCCCATTAAGCTTGTTGCAGGTATTTACAGTTTACAGAGTAATGTGTGGTTCACATGAATAAAGCAATCATATTCTCAACCATTGCGAGTACTCTTGGTGCAGAATGTTAAATAATGTGAGGTTACCTTCTGCCATCCTTAGGCTGACTATTATATTACCGGGAGGTACCGTCACAAATTTCTTGCAATGTGAGGCCTGATCCTGCATGAGTAGGGATGGCAGCCTCAAGCCCTAACGTGATGTGCTTGTGTCTAGGGGGCCTTGTATACTTCCTCCTGTACTGCTACAGTTTAGTGACGGGTAAATGCAGACTGGCTGCTGAATTCTGGAGGTACACTTTGCTGGTTGGTATTAATGGTACCAGAATAGCATGCTTGGGTGGCCTTAGCTTTCACAAGTGTTCGAAAAGAAAAAAAAAAGCCAACACACAAATAATTTGAGTAAACAGTGAAAAACAGAGTCTGTTTTAGGAAATACCTCTGTCTAAATCTCCATGTGGTATAAATAGGTGTATCTGCTTCACTGAAATCAATGTAATGTAAGCCTTCTCAGCAGGAAATTCCCTCTTCAATGCATGGCTACCCTGCTTCTGGTAACCAAATTAGCTCTTTTGGAAATACCTGAGCTAGTTGTATGTGACGGTGTGTTGTTCCATGTAGGCATACCCTGACAGTAGCATGATATGATGCTCAAATGAAGGATTCTGAAACAGGCTGTGCTTCTTAATATGATTTGTTTCATCATGCCACTCAGATGTCTGGGTCCCATTCAGCAGCAAAATTCAGGACAGAATAGAGTGGCATTCTTGATTTAATGTGGTAGACGATGACAACTTCGGCAGCAGCAACCATGAGATGATTGAGTTCAGGATCCTGAGGAAAGCAAGGAAGGAGAGTAGTGGAGTATAGACCCCGGAATTCAGAATAGCAGAGTTCAGAAAAGCAGACTTCAGCTCACTCAGGTAACCCATGGGAAGCTAGTCTGAAGGGAAGATTAGTCCAGGAGAGATGGCTGTGTTTGAAAGATACCTTCCTTAGGGACCAAGCCACTGTAATGCACAGATAGATGAGCAAGTAGTGAAGAAGACCAGCTTGGCTTAGCAGGGAGCTCTTCAGTGAGCTAAAATACAAAAAGGAATCTTATGGGAAGTGGAAACTTGGAAAAACCACTGGGGAGGAGCATTGTTCAGCCATGTGGGGGTGCAATCAGGAAGGCCAAAGTGCAAATGGAGTTGCAGCTAGGAAAAGACATGAAGGGTAACAAGAAGGGTTTCTACAAGTATGTCACCAACAAGAGGAAGAACAGGAAAAGTGTACTTCCTCCTAGGCACAGGGGGTTGCCTTCCTCACTAAATGGGAGAGGCAACTTAGGACAAATTAGGTGGATAAAGCTGAAGTACTCAATGCCCTTTTCACCTCAGTCTTCGCAGCCAAGATCAGCTTCCAGACTACTGCACCTGGCAGCACAGTTTGGGAAAGAGGTGAGCATCCAACAGTGGTGAAAGAACAGGTTAGGGACTATTTAGAAAAGCCGGTTGTGTTCAAGTCCATGGAGCCAGATGGGATGCACCTGAGGGTGCTGACAGAGTTGGGTGATGTGATTACAGAGCCACTAGCCATCATCTTTGAAAACTCGTGGTGATTGGGAGAGGTCCTGCATGATTGGAAAAGGGCAAACATAGTGGCCATCTTTAAGAAAGGGAAGAAGAAGGGTTCAGGGAACTACAGACTAGTTAGCCTCACCTCAGTCCCTTGATACAAACATGGAGTATGTCCTCAAGGAAACCATTTTTAAGCACTCAAAGGAGAAAAATGTGATTAGGAACAGTCAGCATGGATTCACCAAGAGCAAGTCAAGCCTGACCAACCTGATTGCCATCTATGATGAGATTAGTGGATCTGTGGATGCAGGGGAAGCAGCAGATGTGATATACCTTGAGTTTACCAAGGCTTTTGATAAGGTCTCCCACAATAGCCTCACAAGCCAATTAAGGATGTAGGGGTGATGAATGGACTGTGAGGTTGATAGAAAAATGGCTGGATCATCAGGCTCCAACGATAGTAGTCAATGGCTCGATGTCTAGTTGGTAGCTGGTATCAAGTGGAGTGCCCCAGAGGTCAGTCTTGGGGCCAGTTTTGTTCAATACCTTCACCAATGACCTGAAAGATTGGATGGATTGCACCTTCAGCCAGTTTGTGGATGACACCAAGCTGGGGGGAGTAGTGGATATGCTAGATGGTAGGGCTAGGATTCAGAGTGAACTCGACAAATTGGAGGATTGGGCCAAAAGAAATCTCATGAGGTCCAACAAAGACTAGTGCAATGTCCTGCACTTAGGACAGAATGATCTCATTCACCAGTATGGGCTGGGGTCCGATTGGCTAAACAGCAGCTTTGCAGAAAAGGACCTGAGGGTTACAGCGGACAGTAAGCTGAAAATAAGCCAATAGGTGCTGAGAAGGTTAACAGTGTGCTGGGCTGAATTAATAGGAGTGTTGCTGGCAGAAGGAGGGAAGTGATTCTTCCCCTCTATTTGGCACTGGTAAAGCTACATCTGGAGCACTGTGTCCAGTTTTAGGACCCATGCTATGGAAGGGATGTAGACAAATAGAAGAGAGTCCAGTGGAGGGCAGTGAAAATGACTAGGGGGATGGGGCGCATGACTTACGAGGACACACTGAGGGAGCTGGGCTGGTTTAGTCTGGAGAAGAGAAGAATTGGGGGAGATTTAATAACAGCCTTCAGGTACCTGAAGGGTGGTTCCAAATATTAGAGATGTGCTAGACTGTTCTCAGTGGTGGGAGATGACAGAACAATGAGCTGCAGCATGGGAAGTTTAGGTTAGATATTAGCTTTCTCACTAGGAGGGTCGTAAAGCACTGAAACAGGTTATCCAGGCCAGCTTTGTAATCTCCATTCTTGCAGGTTTTTAAGACCCAGCTAGACAAACTCTTGGCTGGGATGATCTACTTTATGATGGTCCTGCTGTGTGTAGGGAGCTGGACTAGATGACCTGAGATCCCTTTCCACCCTAATTTTCTAAGATTTTATGATTCTATAAATACTGATGTTGGTTAAACAACCTTGTGGCAGCATTTTGTAAATTGCTAAGATATGTATATGTTTCCACCTGGATAATAAATAGAGATCTACTTAATTTGATACTTTGCAGATTGTCCGCAGAATCAACAACGACCAAAAAATCTTGATAAAAATAAAACGCTGACTCTCCCTCCTTTCCCCATCTCTTTGTCTATCAGCACTGATGGATGGGGCCACACAAAAGGGCAGCCAGAAATCAATATGGCTGCTGCACCCTTGTCCCTCCTTCCCCTCTCCCCGCCACAGGGCCTCTCCACCAATCAGCACCATGGGACCAGGGTCTCTCTGCCAATTGGTGCTGAGGGGTGGGGCCACTGCAAAATGACTATGGAATTAGAATTTTATGCTGCTATCAGCCCACAAAAGTTGGTGAGTCTGTGTATGATATAGGTAGACCCCTAACAATAAGGTGTTGGAATAGATTAGTACATCCTGAACTGGCCTAGAAGAGGTACAGGACATATGAATCCTGCACGAAGAGTAGAGTTCAGAGAAGAGGAATGATTTTTTACTCTCAGTAGTGCTTGGAGGCTGGGATTCAACATTTTGTGTAGTAAGGGCACTTACTAAACTTTTGCAGCATGGCTCTTTGATTCTGTTTGGTGAGATTGCTGCTTCCTTTATGTTCATACAAAGTGTACTCAATTGTTTCTTGCATTGTTATTTCTCTCTCATGGAAATTAATCACCTCTATAATCAAATAAGCATGTTCTCAATTTGGTTTGGTATTCTGTGTCAGGTTGAAAGTCTTATCTCTGCTTATTCTATTTCAAGGCCTGTATGTCATTAGTATCTAGGGCCCCAATCCTGCACACGTGCATGTGGCTAATTTTTGGTATGTTAATAGTATGACACTAATTGCATGTGTTCAGGTAAGCATGTTCAGGTTTGTGGAAAAAGAGGGGT
Source organism: Crocodylus porosus (assembly GCF_001723895.1). NCBI lineage: Eukaryota > Metazoa > Chordata > Crocodylia > Crocodylidae > Crocodylus > Crocodylus porosus. Next base: position 29,157,742 of record NW_017728912.1, on the reverse strand, counting down.
CTAATGTGGAGATGCCAGGGGAAGTAGAAGGCCTGGCTGCCTTTTTTAAGAAGCTGGAGATAACCTTTTCTGGTCTTACCAGTGTTTTCCCTTTCAGTAAAACCAGTTCTAATATCCAAAGTGCCCCTGTCTGTTCCCAAGCACACAATGACTATTCTATTTTCTTAGTTCCTGTACTGCCATTGTCTTACTCATTGCATAAAGTGATTTTTGATATCTTGGACATGAAACAATGATATATCAAAGCTTATACCTTCAAAATGTAGAGCAAATTATTTAAATTAAGGAAGAGAACATCATTCTTCAATAGACCCATATAAAATAATAATCAGTAGGAGTGCCACTTTGTTTAATGTAGATGTGTGGTTCTGATACTCAGCCGTCAACAACTGTAGAGGCACTTCATCACCTGATAGCATTGCTGGGAGCCACAAATTAATCATAACATGGTATCTTGATGTTTCATTGCAATATTTGCCTTGTGCCATTCTACAGTATGTGATGATGTTGCATTGTAGGAATAAGACATTAACATGGATTGATGTAGAAAGATGTAATGGTTATCTCTTATCTCCATTTTATCACTGCTGTGATGATCTAAAGAAATCAGGGATTCCCTCCTCCTCTTATCTTTTTCCCTTACTGTAGGTTTATGCTTTACTTGTCTTCTGGGGTAAAAGATGGTTTTGAAATGGACTACATTTTCTTTCATATTGCTCAGGTGGTTCATGTTCTTTCCCAGTACACATCATGGAGTGATAGTTCCTTCTCTTTGATTAAGGTAAAATTTGCCTTCCATTTATAGATCAGGGTTGTGGCCACCTCTCTGAAATCCTCCAAAAGATTCCTTTCATGTCATCATTTGCATGGTTGGGTAAAAGACCCACAGAGATGTTACCAAAATTTTGTATCAATTCAGACAAATCTTTTCTGAGGGAGACTTTGCCCATATCGGAAAATCACTGCTAATCAAGCTTTGAAAATTCTGCTTCTTATTTACACAGTATCTTATCTCCAAAATGACTTTTCTGAGAAACTTCAAATGAAGTTTAACTTGGCCTTGGTAAGATGTCCTGGATTCAATTTTGGATGACTAAAGGTGCATTTGACGAGGAATTCAGCAGTGAGTTGAGAATATTAAAATAATACATGGAATGCTGAAATCCTGTCATTCCCCTTTTGGCTAGGGACAAATATTACACATAAACTAGTTGAAGTGATCAGAAACTGGTTTAAACCTGTAACAGAACTGATGTTCAGTGCACATAAACCAATTTGAAAATGGCTGAAACTGGTTTGAGATAAATCTGGTTGAATGTAGTATCAGACTTAACTGCTTTGGGTCAAACTAATTTATGCAATGTCTGTCCCAGACCCCTTGCTGGCTTAAGATAAACCAGAGTATCCCACCAAGCCCTCTGGGCTGTGTGGGGTTCTCTGCTCCACAGCAGGGCTGGCCCCTCCCCTCTGCTCCCTAGCCAGAGCTGTGGCAAAGATTGCAGCCACAGCAGGGTCTGCCTGGCTTTCACCTGTCCTATCCCCCTGCCTGTTGCTGCTCACTGCTCAAGCAGGAACCCCCTCCCTCCCATCTCCCCACAGCACAGACCCCAGCTCCGTGGACCCTAGGCATGTGGTATGCTAGCTAATGCCGTGAGGTGTTCCTGTGCGTGAGTGACTCCAATTTCACTGGGACAGGCAGATAGAACAGTGACGCTTAGGGCTGTTTGGAGCTAATCAACTGGTCATCTGATAAGCTGTTTAAGAAAGAGTTTGAACTAATGGAGAGAGGCTATTGTTTTGCTGATGGGGTGATAAACACTATTATCAGCTCCCTGTTGGCTTGCTTGCCTGCCAGTTTCCTGCAGATAGTATGAAGAAGCAGGGAGAGGGAGACTGAAAAAGTCTGTATCATCAGTAGATGCATGCACTGCACCACCCCCCATTGTTTCAGAGTGCTAGCAAGGTGTTGGGGTCTAGCAACACTCCTGCCCCTTGAGCAGCCAGAGGGGAAAAACCTGGGATGGTGCAGGCAGACCTCTCTAATGGGAGCATCCTGCTGGGCCCTGGCGATGCCCCCCTCAGCTCAGCATTGTAGAAGGGAAGGGAGGGCTGCTCTAGCACTCCCAGCTTCTAGCCTGAGCCACTGTGGGCCTGCGCCTGAATTTCCTGAGTCCAGAGAGAATGTCTGTCTAGTTACAAAATGGTTTAGCCTCACCAGGGTAGACTAACCTGCAAAAATTGAATCAGTTCAGGTTCAGGCTTTTTGAATGCCTGTCCCTAGCCTTTAAAACATATAGGCCAGATTCTATTCCCCCTATTTGGCATGTAAGTAGACTTAGGTTCCTAAGTGCAATTCTGTTCCATCGAGACTGAAAATAAATAATTAGTGCAGAGGGTGGGTGGGCAGATCCTTCTCCTTCTTGCTGTTTGGTTTTTTGGGGGAGGTGTTTGGGTTTTTTGTTTTTTTTTTGGGGGGGGGGGTTGTTTTTTGACCTAAGGGTCAGATGGTGGTGTCTTACCATATCAGATCTGATAATAAATTTTCAGGGTCTTGACCAGGTTGTAATAGAGTTGTGGTTAGGTCCTAAGTCTATTTAGATGCCCAGTAGGTTGACTAGGATCTGGTCCATACTCTTAGACGTTTTCCTTGTGTAGATGAAGTGAAGTCAGCAAAGTTTGAACTGGAAAGCAGGCACAATTTTTTAAAGGCCAGAGTAACTGGTTACTGAAGGTAAATGGCCCATCACTTGGACACAGTCCAAGTAAGTGCTTGAGTGTGGTATAGGAAATGTAGGACGGAGTTATTATATTACGTATCATAATGTCAGGTTAGATTATAATGTTACATCATCATATTACTTGTGATGATGTTAGGTTAGATGCTCATAATAGCTCCTGCTGATCTTAGCTGTATAAGAATATTTAAACGAAAACCAAACAAACCAAACCTAACAGTCCCCTTTCTTCAGTCCCCCTCATTACTGGTGCACTTGCCAGTGAATAATGCAAAAATGATCTCTGATTGGTCTTCAGCTGTGTTTGCATTCCTGTTTTGATGTCTTTCTCTCTGGAGTTGAGAGATTTCCATTTTAGTGATGCAAGCTATTTATGGAAAGAAAAATTCAGAGTTGCACGCCTGAGTATTTGTAATGAAAATGTTTGCACAAGGAAAAGAAACTACCTCCCATGACTTTCTGATCCATTAGCAGGCATTAAATATAAAGGAAAATTTGCATTTTCAGTCGCAGAATTAAAACAGATTTAGAAGATATTGTCAAAGAGTTTTGAATTCAAGATCTGTCTTACTCACTGATTCACCATGGATGGTAGATGAGGCTAAAATCTTCCGATGAATTACTGTATACACATTATTAATTCAACTAACACTGCAGCTAATAGCAAAACCTAACACATGCACCTGCTCTTTGTTTTCTCTCTTTCCATTCCACCCTACCTTTGGGATCTGTGTCACAGGGAGGACATAGCTATACTCTTCTTCTAATATCTAAGTCAATGTTCTCACTGGAGACATGAAGTTCCGCTGTCATTGGGCACACAACTCTTATTGCTATATAAATTTGTTGCATTTGGTTTCTACCCCCACTAACTATTCTTCTTCTGATGGGATGCATGCATGTAACCAGTTTTATACAAGTGTATTTTGACATTCAAAACTATCCAAGGTGCACCCAAGATGGTAGTTTCTCCAAAATGTTGCTGTGCACAATTTGTCCATGGCTGCATCTTTCTGAAAGACCTTAGAAAAATTCTTTGATCCAAAAATAATACTGCTTACCCACTGGTTGTGAAAGAAACAAAGGAGGGGAATCTGGAGGCTGACGTTACCATGCAGGCAGAGTGAAGGTTATTTGGAAGCCTCAGCTCTGCATTTCCCTACTTATCAATGCCTGGCTTTTTTTTTTAAATATATTTAACCTTGGCTCTGAATTTCCTGGCTTCTGATGGTTGCTTTTTTGATGACTACAATGTTCTTGTAATTAGTATTTTTTTTCTTCAAGTAACTAGAAAAGCCCTCCTGCAAGCAGTGCTCTGTGCCTGGTCTGCTATGCAGGCTAAGCATGTCTGGTATGTTTAGATACATGGGGGCCTAAAAGTGCCAAGGAAAGTGTTTGGGGAATCCCCTGGAACCAAGGGGCGGTAGTATGAGGGTCTTTACTGCACACTTTTATTTTATAGAAGACTAAAATAGTTGATAAACATTAAAAGGCTTTTATTATAATGGTGGAATTTGCTGTATAGGAAAAGTCCATTCTTTTGACTTGTCCTTTTATGTAACATGTATTTACCTTGGTTGGTTCTAGTGTACTATTCTACATTCTGTCACAGACTTACTTTTTTTTTCAGTAGCAGGAAAAATATAAAAATCACTGTCAAGGGTTTTGCATTGCATCTCTACTTGGATTTAGATCTGTGTGATAAACCTGTATCAAGAGCTGCATTATGAAACCAACCACTCAGAGACCTTGAACCTTATAAGTTTTGTTATTCAAAGGATCGGTGGCTTTTAAATTAATGAGAGGCATGCACTGTGGATGCTACTAAAATAAATAAAAACATAGCGGGGCTTGAATGACTGATCGTTTTTCCTGTTTTGTTTTTAGTGACTCCTTTAAAACAAACAAACAAACAAAAAACTTTAACTGTGTTCTACTATCATGAACACATAGTTTTTGACACTGTCATGTGTGTTTTGCTACTCTATTTCCCTTCCTCCTTTTTTTTTTTAATGGAAATCTTCCTACTCTTGCACTTTATCAGGTAGCATTTTATCTAACTAATACTGGAAATGTAATGTGTGTATGTAAAAGTGAAAAAATGGCTTTTAAAGACAGAAATTTATATAAATACTTTTTAGGACACAGGCCTGCTTTCAAATAGGCATTGGTTTTCAGGAAAGTTGCTTTTGTTATTTATTATTGTGTTACAAATGCGTCTCAAAGTCCCCATGTTGCGATTGTACAAGAAGTATGAGAGAGAGATTGTGCCTGCCCCGAAAACTTACAATCTAACTAGAAAAGGTGGACATATGGTGGGAGTGGAAACTAAGGCAGAGAGAGAGAAGGAGGCTTGGCGACGGTTGCTGAGTCTATATGGAAGTAGAAGTTGGGTCTCCTGGGTTCTGGCCCAGGATCCTTTCCAGTGGTCTATGGGTCTCACTAGTGGTCAAATAGGTTTGTTGGGAATGTTTAGGGTTTTTCATGTCCCTACCCTGCTTTCCCTTCCACCCCCAAATTATATCAAAAGTCCATGTCAACATGGCCTTGTAATCAAATTTTCTAAAAAAGTTGTAAGCTTGGGTGAAATTGTCTTACAGGTGCGGTGGGAAAGGAGAATAGAACAGAGGCAGCTCCAACAGCTGTGGTTCCTTAAGCCGGTGTGCCTGCACCAGAGGTGAAGGATGGAGCCTACAGAGGTTTACATGGTTTAAGAGGACTCTTAATTACTACTTTCAAAAGGAGCAGAGCGTTCCCCTATACCAGAGGTGGAAAAAAGGGTGGATTCGGTCTGGGGTGTGCGGGAAGCAGATTCCAGCTCTGCACATGCTCTGGACCATGCTGTCACCACTGCAAAATCCCAGCCCCAGCCACCCAACCATCCACCCAGCTGTGCACCATGGAAACCCTAGCCCTGTGCTATCACAGTGCTGTTGCTGCTGAGGTCTCCATGAAAACCAGGACAGGGGCTGCTGGGGAATGGAGTCCACTGTGGGCCCAATCCAGCCTGCGGGGTGGATTTTGCCCACCCCGCCTTATACCATACCTGCTGCATGTGACAGCATGTGTACCTCGGGTATAGAAAAGTGTAAAGAAAAGTTAGGTGCAGAAAAGTACATGTGTAGATGCACCCAATGAAGCTGGCCAAAGGCTTTGCTTTGATTTACTTTGCAAGACTCGACTCAGCTATCTAAAAGTGTTCTTATAAAAAGAAAACCAGGAGGAAAGAAACAAGGGGCAGAGGTCAGGGATTGTCTCAGTGTGCCCAAATATTAGGTCAGTATTTGCTTTGATCTTTAATGAGATTGAAGGTGTAAATGAGGCAGTGATAGGAAACCAAACGGTAATGCGGATATAAAAATGGACTGATCTCATCTGAGCCAAAGGCAAAGCTTACATTGCTTTCTATGACAGTTTTAAGCTGGGAAAGTGGAAGGAAATAACCCCAACATATTGAAAGAACTACACACAAAGCAGCTGCTCTTGTAACATGGATCTTCAAGGAATTGGTCAGTTTAGAGGTTAGGAGTCTACATAGAAAGAGATTAACAAATGGACTGCCTGCATTAAAAAAAGGAAGAAGGCTGTTCCAGGCAATTGCAGCTCCTGTAGTTTGATATTCATAATATGGCAAATCTTAGGTAAGATGCTTGAAAGAAAGAATACTCAAGGAGATAGTTAGTTATAAAATGGAAAATGGGACCAAACACAACATAGCTTTGTCCAAGGAAGATAATTTCAAACTAATCTACTATCCTTCTGTGATAGGATAACTGTCTGTTTAGATGAGAGCAATACAATGGACTTAGTCTATCTCTATTTAAGATCAATATGGGGGGAATCAATGTTAAAATCATTAAGTGTGTAAATAGTTGGCTTAAAGGGAGAGTATAACAGATGGTGTTAGAAGGGGAGTTACTAGATTGGAGAGAAGTTGATATTGGTGCTCCCTGGAGATGGGTCTTGGACCCCATCCTGTTACTTTTTTCTTTAGCGACCTTCGTTCAAGAACCAGATGGATGCTTTGGAAACAAGAAGATAACAGTGCTAGGGAGGTATTGACGGTGTGCCAGAGGATCAGGCTGTATGTGTGTGTTCATATAGCATCATGCATTTAAGGACTAATAACAAGGACTTTTCCTTTATGAGGGGGCCTTCTAGAGTAGAGATGGCAGAGGAGGTCAGTGACCTGTATGTATTGATTGTAGAGTGACCAGGAGCCACCAATGTGATTTGATTGTGTAGAAAGTTAAGGTAATCTTAGGTGGATTATTATCATCAGAGACAGTATTAATATCACCATGCAAGGCATTAGTTAATTATGTATATTGTGAGTTTCTGTGAGGCTGAGCTCACTTCATCACATGCTATTTAAGGATATGCACAGAGCAGTACAAATCTACCCTGCTTTCTGCTTTTATCTTTCAGACTAACATGGGTAAATACCTCCTCTCTCTGAGTACAGTTAGTCACCCATGTTCAAGAAAAAAATGGATTTAAAGTGGAAAAGATTCAAAGTCCACTAGGATGGGCAGAAGAATGAAGGACTTAATGTGAGGAATTAAAAGACCTTGATTTGTTTAGCTTAGCAAAATGAAGGCTGTGATGGGATATATGTTGAATATTGGGACAGGAGAAAAGCTATTTAGTTTAAAGAACAATATTGTTTCTTTCAGAGGGTTTTGGAGCTATGTTTTGCTCAAAGGACTAGACTGGTGGATAACTCCGTGAATCTTTTGGACAACTGGCACCCTGCAAACTGAGGGGACTGTTCTTCATGGCAGGAATCGCCTAACCAGTCCTGAGTTCCTTTCTCAGTATAGCCAGGTGAAGCAGGGCAAAATTTTGCTTTTACTGTGTACAAATGCATCTTACAGCTCATAGAGCTACAGAAGTCTGGGGAGTGACCTGAAGGGAAACTGTGGTACCTTTATAAATATAGGCCATGCCTGAACCTATTGCAAATGAGTGGTGTTAAGTATACTTTCCAAGTTTTTATTTAATATAGGTTTACTCTGTTTATTTTTAACTGAATCCTTGAATAGCCATTACTTTTTTAATTGTGCCAATTTGTGTACTTGCATGAAAAAAATTCCCTTGGGCTGATCAGTTGCTTCAATGGAACATATGAACGAACTAATGCTTAGCATCCATTTCGCTTGTGAGAACTTGCATTTCAAAGGTGCTTATTTAATGCAAGGTTAGTATTTGTGCCCTCTATGGTAAATGTTGCTTTCAGTTATGCTAGTCATTTCTGGACTTGTATACTGTAATTAGAAGGCAGATAAAGTTGTAAGCCAGCTACTGCTGTTGAAAAGCTAAATTTTAGGCTTTGTCATAAAAATAAAAATGTAAAATTCTAATATATTTTGTATTCTGTTTTGTCTTAAAAATAGATGATTTGCACAAACTAAATATAACAAAAATATATTAGTTGCTCTATACAGATAAAAGGAACCTAGAAGCATTTAAGTATAGACTTTTAGACAATTATGAAGGAATGTTTAAAACTCTTTGCTCTGAATAATTTGAAGTGGGAAAATTAAAGCAAACCAGATGTCTCTGAGATTTTACATAATTGTGGATTAAAAAATTGTGTTTTATTTTATGTACAGTCACAAATGTTATTAGATCATTGGATCAGATTGCAAGCAATGTAGGCATAAAGAAAAAAGGACTGTGTTAATTATCATTTTAGCTCCATTGTTGAAAATGAATAGTTATAGTACAGATGCTTTAAAACAGGGGTGGAAGAGAGTTGCTGGGCTGGTCTGTGGGTTCAGGCATTGTAGCTAGTCTGCATGGCCAGTCTGGCAATGTACTGCATGCAGCATGCACTATGTATTGGACCCCTGTGCTATGCATGTGCCCAGTCAAGCTCCATGCGCCACTTGCAGTATGTGCCGGCCCTGCTCTGGGGTTTGCTCTACATGTGATGTGTAGGGTGGACACAGTGCCATAGACGCTGCCCATGGATGCACCCCATGCCTGCTCCCTCTGCTGCATGTAGAGTGAGCCCTGGAGGTAGGCTGACCATCTTTTCAGAATGGAATGGTGGGGCGCATGCCTGTCTCTCCTCCCCCGCAACCCACCAGCAACACAGCCAGAGCAGACCAGAGCTGAGCAGGGCAGAGTGGGAGCAGATGTGCTCTGCCCACTGTGGGCTCAGGGCTTTCCATCCTGCTGCCTCTTCCCAAGGGAACCACATGCCCCCTGCCTGCCCAGCAGCAGCAGGGGGCACAACTATATGCTGCCACCAGCCTCACTACTGCCAGATAGGCAGGGGGTGCCTCATGGTGGCACAGCCAGCACAGGGCTCCTGAAGTAAGGGCAGCAGGTTGGAGAGCCCTGAGGCCACAGAGGGCAGCCCACATCCACCCCCACCCCACGTATGAATCTGGGGGGCATGTGGTCCCCCACGTCCCTCCCTGGGAGTGCACACAGCAATGCGGAGCCTCCCCCCACTCTCAACACCTGGGCAATCCACCCACAGCTCTATCCCGCTCCCCAGCCTGGCCCCAGGCTCCATGCACCACTAGCCTGGGCAGTGCCTGAGCCCTTAACTCACTCTTGCCCTCACTGTGGGGGCTTCAATCTGCCTCCTTCCTCCCCCTGTGTCCCCTCCCCTCATAGACTTACCTGCAGGGAGCTGCTCTTCACACTGCCTGGCTGTCTTGCCAGCCATGTACATGTGTGCGAGCACACACATGCATGTGGCACCCCCTGTGCCCTGATCTTTGCAGCCCCTTGAGGGCTGGAATGCTGCCAGCCTGTAAGGGGAAACCTGCTGTTTCCTGGTCCCTGCACAATGCTGTGAATATGGGATAAATGCTGTCCTGGAGTCATGCAGCCTGGGACCAGGACTTGAGGTTCCCATTCCAGGACTGTCCTGCCCAAGTAGGGATGCATAGTCACCTTATCTGGAGCAGGGCTGGCATATGCTGCATGTGCTATGCAGGGCTTGACTGGCCATGTGAGTTGCATACAGGACAGGGCCCCAGACTTCCTGAGCTGTGTGCTGTGCCTGTCCAGACATGTATGCAACATGAGAGTTTGGTCAGAGATTCATGGGCTGGATCATAGGGCTCCAAGGGCCAGATATTTGATATCCCTTAAAATATTTTTTTTATTCTTTAGTAGGCCTTTAGCATGGACAATATTGTCAGATTTAAAAATAAAAATCCTTGAAGCAGATAGTAAAATGTATATTGCTCCCATGCCCTTCATAATCTTATAAATCAATGTATATGTTCTGTTGTAATTATAGGTTGGATTCAGTGAGTGTTTGTTGCTTTTTCATGTCCATGGGCTCCTCATTTAACCCATGGTGATCTGAGGATATACACATTTATTTTTATTTATTTTGGTCTTATATTTTGTCTGCTGCTTACCAAAGTTTCCATCAACTCCAACTTATAGTGGCCACATGAAATATTTTGTAGAGACCTGTCCATGTAGAATAAATTAAAAGAAATATGAGAAAAATGTGCATAACGTGTGAATAAAAATTACAGCTGTTTTCATATAATTGTACATCACAGAAGCCATAATTAATCACTTAAGCATGAAAGGTGTGCATTCATTTCCATTAACAAAAGGTGTGGGGAAGGAGGATCTGGGGAATTAAAGACCAGTCAGCTTGCTCTTAATATGTGGAAAGATGACAGAGCAGGTCCTCAAGGAATCTATTGTACAAAACCTAGAGGAGAAGAAGGTGATGAGGAACAGCCAGAATTGAATTAACCAAAAGCAAGTCATGCCTGACCAACTTGGTCACCTTCTGTGATAAGATGACAGACTCTGTGGATGGGACTGAGAGAGGGGAGCAGTGGATGTGGGATACTTTGGCAAGCTTTTGACACCATCTCCCATAACATACTCATTAACAAGCTAAGAAAATACAGACTAAATGGAAGTACTGCAAGGTGAATACAAAAATGTTTGGAACATTGTGTTCAATAAATAGTCACCAATGGCTCAATGTCTAGCTGGAAGGAGATGCCAAGTGGGATTTCCCAGGGTTCTGTAATAATTTGAATGATTGGATTGTATGTTTAGGAAATTAGTGAACAGCATCCAATGCCAAATGTAGTGGGTGTAGTTGCAGATACTCTGGAGGGTAGGGCTAGGATCCAGAATGACCTGGATAGTCTGGAAAAATGGTCCAAAATCAATCAGATGAAATATAACAAGGACAAGTACAAAATCCTGCACAAATTTACAGACTGGGGAATTATTGGCTAGGCTGAAGGACTGCAGAGAAGGCCACCAGTGTGTTCTTGTTGCAAAAAAGACCAGTTGCGTACTGGACTGTATAACAGGGGGGTTATTTGCAAATCAAGGAAAGTGGTTCTTCCTCTCTATTTGACACTGATGAAGCTTTGCTTGGAGTACTGTATCCAGTTTTGGGCCCCACACTTGAAGAAGGATGTGGGCATTGGGAAGTATCTAGCAGAAAGCAACAAAAACGAGTAGAGGTCTGAGAGGAAAGGGTATGAAGACAGGTTGAAAGAACTGGAGTTATTTCTTCTGGAGATGAGAAAAACTGAGGCAGGAGAGAGGGGTTGATAACAGTCTTCAAATACCTGAAAGGTGATAGAGAGGTTGGTCTTTCTCTGTGGCTCTATGGGACAGGACTAGCAGTAATGGCCTCATGCTGCAGCAGAGGGAATTTAGGTTGGAGATTAGGAAGAACTTCTTGGCTGTGAGGGTGGTCAAGCATTGGAACAGGCTATCATGATGGTTCATGAATTATTTGAGAAGCAAAGGTTGTTGTCCATGATATCTTTTATTGGATCCACTGCATTTGAAACCTTGTCTATCCCAACAATGCAGTGGGTCCAGAAAAAGTCAACCACAACAATCCTTGCCTCTTGCAAGAGCAAGATACACAGATACTTGGCCAAGACTGTTTTGTCGAGAATGACCCTGCCTTAAGGAGGGGCCTGGACTAGATGATCTCATGAGGTCTCCTCCATCCCTACTTTCATATGAAGTTAGTATCCATACCTGTTCAGGCCAGCACTTATCGTATGTTCAAAACTTCCATTCAAAAGCTTGTCTAACTGTTCCAACTATGCAGTTACACTAAAACATATCACCCTAAGCGATCTTTGCCTTTCACATATAATTCCTGGACCATCATGGCTACAAAGTCACTCCAACTACTCAAAATTAAAAGTATTTAAACATATATCTTGATCATGACATATTATTAATTAGTCTTACTTATATTTTAATTTTGGCATGTTTTCCAAGTTTGCACATTTTGAATAAATAATAAAAGTCTTTTAAATATAGATCAAACTTCTGGTTAGTTTCTTTTTTATATTCAGGATTTGAGTGAATACAGCTTTGACCTCTTTATTCTGAGGAACAAATTGATTGAGTATGTATAGAATTGGAGCACCATGTTAATGTCTAGGTTTTTTAAGGACACAGCTGAATGTTGGCTAAAAGCTGACTTTTTCTCAATGCCAGTCTTTATTTTTGCATATCTGCTACTCTTGTTGTGAGAAACTTAAATATTAATTATTTTAATGTGGGCTTGTGTTCCCTCTGGTTTTGTAGCAGCTGTTAATGCAAACTGTTCCTAGAACTGTGCTGACTTCTGTGATGTTGATTTTTAAAGTATTTTTTAGAAAGTATGTTAATTTCAAGCTCTATTAGAAAAATTGGGGCATGGGGAATGCTTGACATACATATGTAAAAGGATAACAGTAGCAAAGAACAAACTTGTTTTCAAGCCTGTGAGCAATGAAAAGTTGAAAGGAATGCACTTCAATAATTCTTTCTTTCTTTTTTTTTTTTGTCAGAATGCTTGTTCATGTATAGGCTGCTTTCAACTTATTAATGTTATTATGCTGCCCCTGAAATTTGTTGAGTGCTGTGTGCAAACAAGAGAGTCAAATAACAAAAGTAATTTTTAACTGTATGTGTAAAGGACATAGTCAATACTAAAGGTATATGTAGGACATTTGGAAGTCATTCCTAAGACAAAAGAACATTACCATAGATCACCCTAAAGCTGTAGTAATTAACCAAGCTAATAAGTTTTTTTTTATCCTGACCAATACCTTTTTTTAAATGGTATTGGTCAGGATAATGTGTGCTAGTAGTTACTGTGGGTGGTATTTGCCTTATCAGTCATTCTCATGATTGCCCCTTCTCATTGAAGAAAAGACCTGTTCCTACAACAGTAGCAAAAAATCCTGAAGGATTACAGATGTTTGCTGGGAGCCTGGGGCACACTTGGTTACATTCCTTTCACTTTGCTCACAAGAGGTAGGCAGAACCTCTGTTTGTGGTATAAAAAGGTTGGTAACGTGGCTGGAGGTATAGCCCCTTACTTTTCCAGTTCCAAGATGTCTTACATTTTCTATTTACTTGACATTTTTCAGAGGCCTTGTGGCAAGTCCCATTAATCCATTTCAACAGTAGTCTTTGTCACCATCCTTTATGACATCATCCCCCTATCTTGGCACTTGCATGTTTCTATACTCCCAAAAAATCCTGCTGGGTATTGACCAACCCAGAGGCCTGTCCCCTTGTGGATAGACCCAGTAACTACATTTAAAAAGAAGCAGGTGTGCAATAGAAAGTGTGCACCATGGGAAGCAGAATATGTCTAACAGCTTCCTTTTCATGAAGGGTCTTTTCTTAAAATGTAGACCTTCCCCTTCTGTAGGTTGAAAAGATTGGCTTCCTGTAGAGCCAGTATTTTCAACCTCTTTATTTCTTTTCCTTAGTGGCAAGAACTGGCTATTTTCTTGTGCATGGTGTTTTATGTAGCCATTTTTAGATCTCTATTTCAGAGGCAGTATGCATCTCAAATAATACCTGTAATGGTAAAATTTGTCAGGCATTTATCTGTGCTGATATTTTTTGTATATTACTCAGATCTCGTCATAAAATAATTTGTTGTTTTTGGGGTTTTATTTTCCTACTACCAACAGAAATTTTTACACACAAATGGTTTGGTACCCACAAGCAACATCTACACAAGAAGCTGGATGCATAGTAGCTTGTTACTACTGCACAGTAGCATTGCATGGCATGAAGCATGACATGACAATACTGCACAGTAGTAACGAGATACTGCATGATCAGCATCACCAGAAAGCCATGCAGTGATGGTACTGTGCAGTAACTTCAGTTACTGCACAGCTATTTAGTACTTGTGTATGCAGGTACTAAATGACTGCACAGTAACAACTGCACACTCAGCGTCTCATGTAGATGTGGCCACAGTCTTGAGGATTTAAGTGGTTGACAACTGGAAAAAGAATAATTTAATGTTTTTGATCCAATTCTAGTTATATTGCTGCTTACATGTTCTGCATGTATTTTATAATATTGAGAAATGACAGTTGGTTGTAGTCTTTTTGCAGTCCTAGCTTTGCATATAATCACTGTTTTGTGGTTTATGTTAGCTATGTTGAGAGAAGGGAATTGCAAATGCTGAGAACATCACTTTTTTTTTCATTGGTTATTAGATACTGTGTGATCCTGGGTGATTAGATGAGAAACTAAGACAGGGGAGGTGTGCTTGGGCAGAGCCTTCATTCATCACAATGCAGAGGCATGTTTGCTGTGGGACTTAAATTCTCTCTTGAAGCTAAGCACAAGCCCACGTGCTTTGCTGAATCTTGGGTCGCAAAGAACCTGATCCTGCAGGAAACTGTTTTTCCTTTGAAGATGAAGAGGGCCCAGAATGTCATGGGAGGTGGATAGTAGCATACCAGTTGATGATGTCTCTCTGATTGCCCTCTGTTCTTACAGCAATCAGAAAACTTTGATTTGAAGTAAGGTTACTTTAGAATTCATCCGATCCTATCAAACACACACCCAAGTCAGTTCTTTTCTCCTTTACTCTGGTTATTTTATATGAGCTTTTAAAACTGTTAAAACAGAAGGGACTAGTAGATTCTGTTACAAAATGGGACATTAAATGATTTTGAACCCCTTGTAGTGCACCAGTTGTTTGTTTGTTTATTGATACTTTCATCTTGCCAATGTTTAAGTACTCCTTATCAGTACTACACAGTGTTTATACTGCGGTGAAACATTTGTTTCAAGAGAAACAGTAGATTGCTACTGCCCTGTCATTGACTGCTTAGTTTTGTGTATCCTAATTTGCACTGGATGGGGTCTAAGGTGGAACACAGAAATATCTTTGAGTCAAAAGAGCATTGTCCAAGACCCAGAAGACATTAATTGTTGGCCTACATTAATCAGCTATAGAAAAAGTCATCCTATATGCATACCAGGAGGAATTTAGTAGTCACAAAGTATTGTGTCATCAATATTGGATTTATTTATTCAATTTTTTTGCAACAGAAATGTCAGAAAGATTAATGTTTGACCAAATTTCATTACTTTCACTATTTTTACTGGAAAGGGTGAAGTTACTAAAACATTACCGATGTAGCTTTGTCTGGTGTTTGTTTCCAACGAAATAAGACCTGATCCCAGTTGATGTAGAGCATAGGTTCCTTCAATTTAAACCTATTGCCTCCTTGTATTGTCTGCAAATTTGGTGTTGCTGAGTGGATGTTGTACCTTTTGGAAAGAGAGGATAAATTATGTGAATGCTTTACAATTCAAAGTAATAAAAAATCTAAATTGTCACCATTTCTTCTTAATTGTACCACAAGACTGAATTCTGAGTAAAGAATGCACATAAACTTTTAGTCCACTGAAATATGCATATATAATTTAATTTGCATACATTAAATTCTTAGTTTCATTAATGATTTAAGATTCCTTTGCAGTTTGAAGGCTCTTTCACATTTTCCTGATTGAATTGCCTATTCTACTTAAATCAGGCTTTGATAATATGCTTGTGCATTACAGAATGATACTGGTAACTTTGTTAGACCTTTTATCAACATGACTAATTTATAACTGGCTTCAGTATATTATTAGCTGTAGATGTATTACGTAGTACGACTTTTCCCAAAGTGGAAATTTAAAGTGAGGTGTGAAGACATTTGCATTAAGAGTGTCCAGAGACATAGCAGAGTACAGAAAGATACAAAACAGGCATCATTTGTGAAAAGAACATTTTAATATTAACGTGGTGAAAAATGCAGTAAATCTGATTTGTGATTTTCTTAGAAACAAAAACATAAACCAGAATGCCCAAGGCAAAGTGATTTTTACTATAGTCTGTAGCAAAGCATTACACAAGAACTATTTTAAGTAAGTACCCTACTAAATGATTGAAACACCTTATTGTGTTACTGTTACAAATTTTAAATTTGCTATTTTTAGGTTTTCTTTCTTTTTGCGGGATGCAGAGGAGGGTGGGGAAAATTACTCTGTTACAACAAGAAGACTAAACGAAGGCGTTTTGTGCCTGAAAACTTGTCAAACTTCTTTCTGAACTACAGATATCACAAAAAACAATCTCATACATTTCCTGGACCATCAGGACTATAACAATATGAAAATGTATGCACTGCTGATTTACTTGGCCTTTAAGGCATGTATTTACTCTGTCTTCTATCAGACTTCAAACTAACAAAGCTAACTGCCTCTCTATAAAAGTGGTTCTTAACCATTTTGGACTCAAGGTAGTCCTCCATAACTTCTGTGAATGGAGTGGCACTCAATTAAAAAATTACGGGTTATATTGCTTAGTTCCTTGCAGAAGGGACTAGCAGTGGGGATGATGAATTCCAGGCAGAGACAAACTTGAGCCTGCCGTTATCTGTAGGGGTTCACTGATAGAGATTTTGGGGGCAGATACTGGTAGCCAATTTTTAAGGAGGCATATCAGCTGATACTGATCCAATTTCCAATACCAGCCTGGCAGCTTGAAGAGCTATGTGCAGCTTGTAAGTC
This sequence comes from Crocodylus porosus, assembly GCF_001723895.1. Lineage (NCBI taxonomy): Eukaryota > Metazoa > Chordata > Crocodylia > Crocodylidae > Crocodylus > Crocodylus porosus. The sequence continues at coordinate 29,141,159 of NW_017728912.1, read as the reverse complement.
TGGTG
>NW_017728912.1:29104770-29141054 GCF_001723895.1 Crocodylus porosus | reverse complement strand
CTGGGGCAGGGGCGGGGGCAAGTGCTGTCCAGGTAGAGCGGGGCAGACATGGAACAGAGTGATGGGGTGGGGACTCCCACTTCTGTGTGCAGCTCATCCGGAAGCCTCTTGTCTTCTCCCACTGATGCTCCTGCCACTCGTCCAGGAGGGCATGGGGGGGCATGTGCCTCTGAATCTACATGGGGCAGGGTGGACTGAAACCGGGGCTGTGCCAAGCTCTTCCTGGTGGGGTAAGGCTGTGCTCAGGGCAGGTGGTGGTGGCACTGGGAGGGGGCTATGGTGAATTTTGGGGTAGCTGCACCCCACCCCATAGTTCCCTCCCAGGGCCACTGCTGCCCACCCTAAGTACATCCCTGACCCACCTGGAAGAGCTTGGTGTAGCCTCAGCCTGCTCCAGTCCATGCAGATCTGCGGGCACATGCCCTCCCCACCATGCCCTCCCAGATGAGCAATGGGAGCAGTGGTGGGAGCCACTGGACGAACAGCTTCTGGATGAGCAACACACAGTGGCGGGGAGCCCCCTTCCCGCTCTCCAGATGAGCCACAGCTCTGTCCTGCACTCATTCCATCCTGGCTGGGCAGCACTTGCCTCACCCCTGCCCCAGCCCCACTCCTCCCTAATTGCGGGGGCTTTGATCTACCCCTCCTACGCCCCTTCCCCTCCCCGTTCCACCACACCAGACTTACCAGGTGCTACAGGTCTTCAAGCTGCCTGGCTGTGCTTCTCACCACCTACATGCTGCGCTGCAGCTGTGTGCATGCGTGGGCCCTTTATCAGCCAAATTGTTCGCCATGTCAGGCCAATTTCCAATACAGACAATTTTCTTTATATCGGTGCTGATCTGATATCGGACCAATGTATCAGTGCACCTCTACATATCTGTGTAGTTTATCTACTTATCTCCTCACATCTCACAACACCTTTCAGAAGATCCGGCACCCTAGCTGAGAATTGCTGCTCTACAACCATACTCCAACCTGACTATTGCCTATGGCTCTGTGTCACATCTTTTTACCTATCGTGTCTTCCTGAGATATAGTAGGTATGTTCTTTGTTTAAATAAGATTTCACAGAAATTGGTATTTTGCGGCGTATGATGGGGCTTCTTATTTGTTGTGGTCAGAATTTACAATAAGCAATAACATCTTTAGACAAATAATCTAATCTTGAGGAATGTAGTAGCCCACCGTTTTGTCAAAAAGTGGACATTGGTAGAGCTGACCCTAGGTGTGTGGGGCCTGTGCAGGGGTTGCAGGGGGAGGTTGGCAAGCGAATGGAGCATTAAGCTGGTGTTTTGCAGTGGCCACACGGAGCTGTGGCACCCTCAGCATGTGCCAAAGGTGCTGTCCACAGGGCCTCTGCGGCACTATCCGTGAGGCCCCCCCAAAACCCAGGGCCCAGGGTGGTCACCCCGATTTGTTTCCTTTCTGCCACTCCTTCCCCCAAATAAGTGACTGCAGAGTTTCATAGATTTCATAGACAGTTGGGCTGCAAGGGACCCAGAGGATCATCGAATCCAGCCTACTACCTCAGGGGCAGGAAGTCAGCAGGGATCACAGGATCCCAGCAAGATAAGCATTCAAATGCGTTTTGAAGGCGTACAAAGTGGGTTCTTGAACCACCTCCGGTGGCAGTCTGTTCCAAACCTTGGGGGCTCAGACAGTGAAGAAGTTCTTTCTTATGTCCAGCCTGAATCGGTCACAGTGGAGTTTGTGACCATTCAATCTTGTCATCACTCAGGGCGCTCTGGTGAACAGACATTCCCCCAGATCCTGATAAGCACCCCTGACAAAGTTATAGGTGGCCACCAGATCACCCCCGAGCCTGTGCTTTTCCAGGCTGAAGAGTCCCATGGCTCTCAGCCTCTCATCTGTTTTCCTGACCTCTCATCATGAGTGTGGCCCTCCTCTGCATCCTCTTAAGCTTCTCCACATACTTTTTTAATTGTGGAGCCCAAAACTCGATGCAGTACTCCAGCTGCAGCCTCACCAAGGCCTAGTACAACAGGAGAATGACATCCCTGGATTTGCTTTAGAAGCATCTACGGATACAAGCCAGTGTTTTGCTCAGTTTACTAGCTGCAGCATCACATTGCAGGCTCATGTTCATCTTGTGGTCAATGATGACCCCCAAGTTTCTTTCTTCCATAGTGCTAGCTAGTGTAGCACTGCTGAGCTTATAAGCATGCTGCAGGTTTTAACTCCCAAGGTGGAGAACCTTGCATTTTTCGGTGTTAAACACCATCAGGTTCTATCTGCCCATTTCATGAGCCTGTCAAGATCTGCCTGGATCACCCTCCTGTCATCAGGTGTGGATGCTTTACCCCAGAGTTTGGTGTCATCGGCAAACTTGACCAGTCCACTTCTGACACCAGTGTCCACATCATTGATGAAGATGTTAAATAGTATAGGCCCTAGGACAGAGCCTTGAGGGACCCCACTGGTGACCGCGCACCAAGACAATTGGCTCTTGTCAACCACCACCCTCTGGGTCTGACCGTGGAGCCAGTTCCACAGCCAGCGGATCATGGTGAGGTTGAGGCTGCAGTTAGCCAATTTAGCCAGGAGGTGATAATGGGATACCAGATCAAAGGCTTTTTTAAAGTCAAGATATACAACGTTAGTCTCTTCCCCCTTCTCTAGGTGATAGGTCACCTGGTCATAAAAGGAAATGAGATTGGTCAAGCAAGACCTACCCACAAGAAACCCATGCTGGGTATCCCTCAGGATATTGCCTTTGGCTAGTCTGTTAAGGATGTCCTCTTTCATAATCTTTTCCAAGACCTTCCCCAGAATAGAGGTCAGGCTGATGGGCCTGTAGTTTGCCAGATCTACTTTCCTCCCTTTCTTGAAGATAGGCACCACATTGTCTCTTTTCCAATCACTGGGCACTTCACCAGAGCACCAGAGCTCTCAAAGATCCGTGCCAGGGGCTGAGCTATGCATGCCAGCTCTCTGAGTACATTTGGGTGTAACCCATCAGGGCCAGCTGATTTGAAGGTATTCAGCCTCTCAAGATGTTCCTTCATGAGGTTCATCTTTGATGAAGTACAAGGAATCTCCCTCACCCAGGCCTCCCTGTCCCACAGTGGGCACAGGCATCCTGTGGGACTGGTGAAAAACTGATGCAAAGTACCCATTTAGCAAGTTTGCTTTTTCCTGGGCATCAGTTGTCAGTTGCCCCATCTGGTTTAGCAGGGGTTCAATGTTGCCCTTGCTTTTCCTCTGGCTCCCCACATATCTAAAAAAGGACTTTTTATTGTCCTTGATATTTGTAGCTAGCTGGAGTTCCATCACAGCCTTGGCTTTCTTGGTTTGCTTTCTGCAAATCCAGACTAGAGCAGAGTATTCCTCCTCGGTGGCGGTTCCAGTCCTCCATCCTTTGTAGATCTTCCTTTTAAGATGCAGGAGGTCCGCCAGTTCCCTGGAGAGCCAAAGGGACTGCTGTGCCCTTTTGTTGCCTTTCCTCTGAGATGAGAGAGGCTTTGCTTGTGCATCCAGGATTGCTCCCTTGAGGAGCAACCACTCGTCCTGGGTTGGCTGTATTAATACTCACTATATTTGGATACAGCACTTCACACATGTAGATGATAACAGAAAGAGAAAGGGGCTAAAACAGAAACAGGCAGGGTGAGAGAAAAAGTTAAATTACTGAGAATGGACAAATCACATGCTGCTGAAAAATCTTCTCTATGACCAACAGGATCAGATATCTGCAAAAACATAATATGGATACTAACCCTTACTATCAAGCACTCTGTTTTGTACGTGGGTTTTAATTGAACTAAGGGCTAAAATTCCTACTTTCAGTTGATTGATTTTTTTTTTTAAATTTTTCAAACTGATTAATGTTTTCACTTGAATAGAGATGCTGACTCTGCAGAAGATGTGATCTTTTAATTAGCAGATGTCAGGATTAGCCTTAGTGTTGAGCTGTAATTAGCATTGGTACACATAGCTAAAGACCCAAGCAAAGCTTGGCAGCAAGTAGAATGAAATTGGAGGTAGTATTCTAACTTGGCGCTTTACAGTGCATCTGTAAGATTTTGTTTCCTTTTTGGAAAAAGAAAATCCATAAGTATTATGATCAACATGATAATTCTAGTGGACTAATTTCTGATAGAAAAATTACATACAAATTATTATCCATTGTGGATATTAACTAAGAACTTTCGTTGGCCTAATGCAGTGTAATATAGTTAACTGTCATGCATGGCTCTTGAATTCAAGGCAGTGAAATGATAACGATTTCTTGGCTGGATCTGCTGCAGCTTGCGTATCTAATGTTTCCAAACATGGTATCTCATTAAACTCCGGTGGACCTTGATGCAGTTTGCAGTATTTCTAGGCTGTCAGAGTCCTATTTTCAATTCAGCTCTTCCCCTGTACCCACTATATGATCACATGCTGTCATCTTTCAAATCAGTGGTGATCTTTGCAGAGATGCCTGCTTACATGGATGCTATTTAGTCTAACTGTCCAAAACACTTCATCATATGCTGGTGCTGGGTACTGCTTGATTGGTAGCAGGCTTTTATTTCTAATCACTGGAACAAACCTAGGTGTATCTTGGAGCACAAATGCCTAATTTAGCAATAAATTGCCAACTGTGTGTAATGCCCAGAAGCATGGTCAATGCTTGGTAGATGAACACAGCGGCTTGCTAATTCATGCTTACCACCATGTTTTTTTTAAAGTCAGTAGTCTCCTTCATTTATGTCTTCACTTCTCAGAATGAGAACAGGCAATCTAAATGCCCTCTTTTTTCCTTTGCTGGTTTTAAACAAGCTAAATAAATAAATCAAAGGAGCAAATCCATTGACAGGGAATCTGAAGTGGGGAAAACCCCAAGACTGCTCACTTGCACTCCTCTCAGATGTTCTTGAGTGGTTTAAAGACATTCTAATATGGAATGTAATAGAATTTGAATGAAGGTAGAACAGGCTTTTCTTCCTGTGGCAGTAATAAATCTTTCAAAGTACGTGGAAAGAAGAAATATATGGCTGGTGCTGGTCTTAAAAGCTGCTGTTAAGCTATGGGGAGCAATATATTAAATAACCTTTTATCTTCAAGTGAAGACAAAAAATAGGCCTTTCAATGCCATCCAGGTAATAGAAGCCAATGGTGACGTTTTGTGAACAGTGGGCAAACAAATTAAATCACTTCCATGCACCCAACTTCAAAAATCAGAGAGGAAAATCAACTTGATCAAAGGTAGTTTAAAAAAGTTTTGATCCTTTGGGGGTGGGGGGGAGTGAAACTGTGACATCCTTTGCAGGAAAAGGTTCTAACTTCAGCATTTTTCATGTGCCAAAGTGGCACCTGGGGGATCTGCGTTCCATTCAAGGCTGTGCTGCTCACTTTCTGGGTGACACTGGGAAGTTGGTTTGCTTCACTATAGCTCAGTTCCTCCATGTGTGTATTAAGGATATTGGCACTGACCTGTTTTGTAAAGGGCTACAGAGGGCTATGGGCTATCTACAGAGGGCTATGTGCTATGTAAGAAGTACAGAGGTTTGTTTGTTTTTTATTTTTCCTGAAGTGGTTTCCTTTTTAACTTTAAACACCAGAAATAAAGATAATGGATCCCTCTGAGTTATGGAGTAGGATGAGGCTTGTTGGATGAAACCCCTTTGCAGAAAGGAAGCTCAGGTGTTATGTACACAAAGCTTGGGTCTCTGTCGTGCTGCTTTGAAATGGGACCTAGCTGAGGTTATGACGAGATGAATCCATTATCAGGAGTTAAAATGAATAGGTTAGGGAGGAGATGAATGATGTCCCATTACTAGCTCAGTGGTAACAATTGTGTATGGTCACTCCTAGTCTGTGGAGAATGGAAGCTCTTTTATTCAGGGATGGACTCAACATAAGATAGGAGGGGCTGCAAGAAACAGTTACAGTGGAAGATAGTAACCCCCTCTCCATGGCTCTCTTTTCCCCTCCTCTGCTCTTTTTATTAACTTGCTGTAACTTGTTTGTGTAGCTGTAGCTTCAAGAACAAGTTATACTTTCAATCTATTTTTTCTTCTTCCATTTTAAACCTGGCTGTTAAAGAACAGCAACAGTGTTTGTCATGGATTTGTAGAAAAGTAGGCCTGGAAGGGACCTCAAAGTCATCTAATTTGGCCCCCTGTTCAGGGCAGGATCATCCCTATGTAAACTATCATATACAAATACCCATCTAGTCTATTCCAAACAAAATGGCATGGACAACCCTTGTTTTCAACTCCTGGACACAATGCCCCAAAACTAAAAGAACATCCTAATGTGCCACAGGTGAAGCAAGGGGATGAGGAGACTGTCTGTGTCCTGCCATTGCAAGGACAAAAAGTAGTTTAAAATAATATGCTTGAGAGATGCAAGCAAGATGAACATGCTCCCCTCTTGTTAGCCTTTTTGTTTCCATTCAAGAAAGGTGAACAAGATTTAAGATATCTTACATATACAAGTAATATTTATATTTGAAAAGAAAAAAGAATGCTAGTTCAGATCTCTGAGGCCATTACTAATACTGGTAACAGTAACTATTTAGGCTGAATTTATAAGCATCCCCTTGTGTGTTGGTATGGTGGTTTATCTGCAAGGCAGTTTTGTTCTAGACTCAAAGACAGTAAAAACTATGCCTTTTCAATGTGGTATGAAGGATAAAGTACTGCAGTGGGGCAATAAATCTGTGCCATTAGCTTTTCAAGATGTCTCGTTTATTTGTTTCACATCTGCCTGCCTCAGTTTTCTCATCTGTAAAATAGGAATAGCAGTTGTTGCTAAGCACAAGCTTCACTTTGTATGTTTATAGCTCCATTTGCTTAAAGGGAAACATAAGCCTTGGTGCCTGGTTTTACTTACTGGAAGATTGTGAGGCTAATGCATGGATATTTACAAGGCACTCAGAAAGGCATCACATAACTATAATTATAAAGACAAAGAACTGTTTATGGTCTGATTCAGCAGAACAGTTTGGTTTTTTTTTTTATTGCAGGGAGTAAATTTATGCAATGGTACTTGCTGTAGAAGTCCAATATCTATTCTTCTTCCCTGCCTTTCTCCCCACCCCAACTGTGAACCCACTTGTCCTTTGCTTGCTCTAAAGCCCATGGATGTTAAGGAAACTTTTCACTGACCTCAGTGTTCTTTGTATTTGGCCCATTAGGACACTTTCAAAAGACTCACATTGCTTACTACTTTCTTACACAACCTACTTTTCGGTTCACTCAACTTTAGTCTTTCCCAATCTGGTACCCCTCTCCCCGCTCCCCAGGAAAAGGTTGCGTTCAACAAATGGGATCAAAGGTTAATTGAAAATTGCCATTCTAGGGCTATTGGGGTATCTGGGTAGGATTTTGGAGGCCTAGATCATATGAACTCTTTTTAGATCAGTGATTTTTTTTTTAAGTGACATACATTTTTCATGAATAGCAGAGCCAGTAATGCAGAAAATGCATAGAAATTCCCAGTGCATAAGTTGTTGCCTCCAGGCTATGTTAGAATACAATTCCTCCAAAATTATTTAGGTGGATTTTTCTATCTGGGTTGTAAATACAGCAGTATGTATGATTGTACATTATGTGGTTAACATTTGCCCTCTTTGCCTCTTACACATACATTCCTGAGATATCTAAAATGAAAGGTATCTCGGCTTCTACTCAGCTGACATGATGAAGATGGATGAGTTTAAGATATGACAGGTTATGTGATGCAGAAAGAAAGTTAACCTCTTTTCTTAAGATTTGGTTTAATTTCTCTGACAGAAAATATGCACTTACTATTACTTTTTAAATCCCAGTTTGGTCCTTCCTATAGTACTTTGCTGTTTCTGAAAGAATAAAAGAAACGGTATCAAAAGGCAACGTCTTTCAAGCTGCTGACCTTTAAAAGAAAGAGCAGATTACACGTGCAGCAGTGTAAACCTTGAGAGATCATTCAATAAAATAACTTTAAAAGCTATCATATGTCTGATTTGTCAAATGAAGAACTAGCACATTTTGCCTTCCAGCTGAATAAATAAAACCCATAACATAGTTTAATATTGTGATCATAACATAATTGAAATGATATTATTTCAATGCACAATTTAATAAAACTAACCACAGCAGTGGAGTTATCGATTTTAAATTCAGTTAAAGCAGTTCGCATATTCAGTTCAAAATATTCTGATGAATATCCACTTTGGTAATCTGATTTTCTTCATTTAGAAATGGAAAATAAATTTGTATCAGTCTGACGTATCTGGTGCAGTGTTGGGAAAGGGCTTGCTTTTCCTTGGTTGGCCTGTGTAACTTTTTGCAGTGTTCTTTCATATTGTGCACATTTCATACAAATGCTTTGTGTTTGCTTGTTTAAAAGTAAGTGCATGACCAAATTCCACAAACATGCTTTGCTTGAACCAGTGGCTTGTTGAAGGCATATGAAATTTCTCATGTAAATATGAGCGCAAGGCTGTAGTTTCTTTTGAATTAGAGGGAAGATTCAGTGGTAATTACTTGGGTACTTCCAAAGTGTAATTAGCCAGTAATCTGGAGTGACATCCAAGTAAAACATATGTAGTCATCTTGCAAGTAAATAAGGACTTGCATGCTGTTTTGTGGATTGTAAAATAGTGGCGTCCTTTACAAATGTTATTTGTGGTACTAAGGGCAGTCTTGCAAAGCGTATTCACTGACTTTCAAGGCTATTCCTTGGCTAGTTTTAAACTCTGGGAAGTTATGACCATTTTATATGAAAATATGTGGAATAAGCTTGGGGGTAGGGGGTGCATTTCAAATTCAGTCCTGGCCCTAGATGCCTCTTCTACAATCTTCCTTCATACAGTCAAAATAGGAAGACTTTTGTCAGAATCGCTTAGTTTTAGGACTAGATCAAGCCACATGTAGTGAGCCCTCACTACTCTTTAACACATTATAGGGTTCCTTGCTGGCTGATGTGGGGGAGAGTTCCAATTAGTATTGTGCTGAAAGGTCAAGAAAATGGTGGGAGGGGCAGGGAAGGGGAGGGGTGCAGAGAAGGTACAAGCAGGTTGGAGGAATGGACTTCCCAAGCACTTACATACATGCCAGATATTTGCTCTGATGCATACTAATCAGCACGTCAGAGCAGAATTGATTGAGTCTGCTGGAGCTTGCTAATTAGCATTTTCCAAGAGCCTCCATGTCATGTGTATTCAGCATCCCCATGCTTCAAAATGATGGTGGGGGTGCTTTAACTAAAGCTTCTTGAACAAGCTTTAGTTAAAGCACCCCTGCTGCCATTTTGAAGTGTGGGATACTGAATACATGTGACATAGCAGGTCTCGTAGCCACTCTAATTAAAGTGCCCCCTTCTGCCCTCCCTGCCCCCCGGCAAGTACAAGTAAAGATGCCCTTTGATTACAGTCTTGTTGCTGGGTATGAAGCCACCAGGCCACTGCTTTGTTCTTGTGGTTTGGGGTTGCCTCCACATGTCCTCCTCAGAGAAGGGAAAACAGCCTTGTGAAAACTTCCAATTTGAAATGGACCCCACTGTCCCCATGCACTTTTTCTGCTTAATTTTCTTGCTGCAATTTTAACTGAAAAGTTATTTACTCTGGAAAATGTGCATTAGAGGAAGAATACTATTTCTCACTAAGCAATACATTTTTTTCAACATTTCAGGAAAAAAATGCAAGAAAAACATGAAAAATTAAAACGTTTCTATACCTTTGACCAATTTATTTTACCAAAATGTTTATCAGAGAAGGAGGGTGGATGCTAGAGGAAGCAGTGTTTCAACCAGCTTTTTATGAAAAAAGAAATTAAGCAGAATTAATTCCTTTTCTGGCAGTTATGCCCTTCTTGATTTCACCTTTGCCAGTCTCTCGGCCATCATCCATCCCAGATTTCCTTGTCTTGTTGCTGTGACCCCTCCTCTAGTGACAAATCCCTTGTTCCTGTGCATATTGCCCTCACCTTTGCCTTTCTGAGCATGCTACACTGCTGCTGCTTTCTAGGCCTTTCACCCCTGTAGCAAGGGTATACAGCTTCTGCCCTTGAAGTAACTTTTCCAATTGATGTGTGCATTTTTCCAAACAAAGTCATCTCTTTTGAGCTCCTATTGATTCAGGGAGATTCTTTCTCATTCACAGAATTGTTTGCAGCTGTGATCCTTTAAAATTCGATGGATGAAGTCACAATGCATGTGTTGAAATTAGTACTTTCAGGGTGGGATTGTCAAAAATCTTCCATATTGGCTGCTCCCTCTGGAGTCATTGATGAGTTAGGTGATTCTGGGCATGTCTATATGAGATGCTTATTGCGCAGTAGCCTTATAACACTGCACAGTAGTGTGACCATCAAAAAATGATAAAAAATAATACGCTACTGAGCAGTTTTATTAGGCTGTTGCACAGGAAGTGTTACAAAAAACCCCAAGCACTGGCGCTACTGCACAGTAACTGTAGTTACTGTGTATTTAGTTAGCACTTTATTAAGCAAGTACTAAAATACGCAGTAACTACTGCACATTAATGAATGTGTAGACGTGCCCTCTGAGTGCTGATGAAAATCCCAGTGTTGACTTTGGTAGCTTTTTCCTGTGAGTAATTACTCTCTTGTTTTCGCATTCCATGGTCTGCTTATAGATCCTTCAGCTCTTCTGTAACTTTACTATAGCAGGCATTTTGCTAAATCACTGTGCAAAGAACAAAAAGATGCATTAAGATTAGAGGTGTACGAAATGGGCCATATTCAATTCAGATTCAGCCTGAATTGGGGACACTGATTCAGTTCTTTGATTCAGATCACTGTCCTGATTCGATTCAACCAAATCTGAAGATTTGATGCTGACTTGGAATATCAGTGATATGTTTTTTCTACATAGCTTGAGGTACCAGGCATGCCTCATGAATGCTGCGATACTGGGGCAGATGGAGCATCCCACAGGAGCGTGGGGGGGGCCCTGCATGTGCACTGCAGCAAACCCGGAAGTGGACCAGAATTACTTCCGGTCCACTTCTGGGTCTGCCACCAAGCATGCAGGGCTTGGCGATCAGCCACAGGGGGACCCTGGGTGCTCCCCTACACCCAGGAGGCATCAGTCACTGGGGCAAAGGTGGTGGTCCCCCGCATGCTCCCCAGTGGACCCAGAAGTGAACCAGAAGTGCTTCTGGTCCACTTCCAGGTCTGCTGACGAGCACGTTGGGGACCCTCCCGTGCTTCCATAAGATGCTCTATCCGTCGCAGCATTCACGAGCCGCCTGGTACCTTGAGATATGTAGGAAAAACATATAAAGCTGGGTCTATGTCCAAATCACCGAATCTCTGCAAATCGATTCAGAGGGTTCTGATTCAGTTCGGAGAGATTAAAGGGTCTCCTGATTCAATCTGGATTTGGAGATTCAGCCACCGAATTGGGCCAAATGTCCGCTGAATCAAATCAGCAACTGAAGCTTAACACAGCCCTAATTAATATACAAAGTTAGCTTTGTATCTTCATCCATATGTGTTGAATTTTACTTCTTCACGGTGAACACATGCTCCAAGTTTGTTTCGGACCATGGCATGCCAGGTGGCAGTGATGAAATAGTTAATGTCCAAAAACACATGGATGAAATCTTAAATGAATTTAAAATTAGATTCCTTGCATTTGCCTTAAATCTCTTTTTATTTTTTAGAGAGACAAACCAATTTTTCTTTTAGCAGCATATCTAATCCATTTCAAACTGGGGGGGGAGGAGGGGGCAGGGAAGAAAGCCAGAGCCAGTGGTGAAAATTATTCCTCCTTGAAATGTTCTGAGTGCCGGAATTTATTTTACAGTTCCAGCTAAGGAAGGCTGCGTCCTGAAAAGCAGGGAATGAATAGTGTCTAAATCTGCTTTAGGAGAAAGCTTGTTTATCAGGCTACACCTCATTTTCCTTTATCTGTCACTGCGTAAATAATAGGTAGAGTTCCTTGCTTGGTTGTACTCTACGTGCACCGAATATAGCTTATAGTCAACCAGCTGTAGCCGTACTGATTCCATTGCTAGATATCTTTCTCATGGCAGATTTGTTTTTTATTTTATTTTTATTGCATGAGCTAGGCACAGTAGTGCAGCTCATACTGCTGTAGGTTTCAGAAACTTGATTAAACCACAGACTGACACATAGCAGCTTTTCAAAAGACCACTTTTTACCCCTGCAAATAGCTCCTGAACCTTACTGGTGGGTAATTCACACTTTGAGCATTTCTGCAAGCAGTCTGCCTGGTGGCTGCAGCACCAATTAGTTAAGTGCCCACTAGTATAAGAATGGTGCAGTGTTATTCCTTATGGTCCGCATGTGCATATAGTTTACACATATCAGGTGGGCACCCACACTTCACCTGTGATATGAAAATTAGAAGTGCTTTCATTTTACCTGGCCCTGTGTACAGCTTTGGCAAAGCAGGATTCTTTTAACTAGACCTGGCATTTTCAGAGAAGCATTTGGAAGCAGCTTCTGATCCCTTTGAAGCCATTCAAAAGCAGAGTCAACCATATATCTATGTTTGCTACGCATGTACGTTTGTTGACGCTTACCTTCTTTCAGGATCTTCGTTGGAAATTGTGCCAAGCAGATACAAACTGATATTCCTCTCCTCTCCCCCCCCCCCACACCCCCAGCCCTCCAATAAAGGAAAGGGCCCCAAAAATGGGCTGTACTGAAAACAAATATCATTAGCGGATCCTGACGTCATTCTTTTCACTAAGGGCTATGCCCACAGGAAATATGAGATTTCTACTTCCATTCTACCTCACACTGGTGAGTCTCTCTAAAGGGTATTTTATATAGTAAAGAAACTGGGTTCTTCCCTCCATCCCTCTTTAGCTCTTATTCCCAGCTGATTTAATTTTTTTTGATGATGTGTTCCAACAGCTTGCCTTTGAGAGGAGACCCAAGCTAAATATTTTGTATTCTGAAGGTATCAAAAATAGTGTTAGAATGAAGTGGACTTATGTAAGCTATCATCCACAAGATGATAGAGCAACACTATAATTCTGAGTTTAGTTGTAAATTACACGTCTGATATGGTCATGTTGAGCTCTTGAATTTGCATGTTGATACTTGTAAATAAAAGGCTATTATAAGAACTCCATGTTTTGTGCAACTTGCTCCTCATAAATCCTTTTAAAGTTCAAACCTTGCGGATGAAATTATGTTGGACTGTATCAAGGTCACATTCTTAGCTAGCATAAATTGGTGATGCTTCATGGAAGACAGTAGAACCACATCATTTAATTTACTTCAGAATCAGGCCTGAAATGTCAGCCTTTTAAAAATAAGAGACTACATGAATATTTGACTTAGTTTAGAGACAGAACCCCCCCAATAACTAATGTACTCCAAAGGCTTTACATCAGATCTTTTTAATATCAGGTGTAAGTGGGGAGGATATTTTTCTCTGAGGAGCAGCAGTTAAATTTTTATCCAGAAATCTCATAAAGTACAATGACATGACCAGGCACTTTATAGAGAATTAGTTGTGTGCTGAGGGAAGTTGCCTGGGGTTTCCTGAGGCCATTGGTTAGAACTCCAACATCCAGAGGAAGACGGATTCCCCTGCCTTTCCCAGTGCTACTCAGCATTCCCAGAATAGTGCTCACGAGCACAGGACAATACTTACAAACAATCAGCCAGATCTTTGGTAGGTGTCAAGTGGCACAGGTCTGAAGTCAATGGGACTGTGTTGATTTATAACAGTTGGTGTCTGGCTCATTGACTTCAATCAACTTATGACAGTTTGCATCTGCCGGCCAACAGACCCAGCATTTCTATAGTTGAGTGCTTCATATTTTATCCACTTGAAATAAATTCCTAGGAAAAGGACCATTTGATCCACTCCCTTCCCATTACAGGTTCTGAAGCACAATTTGTTTTGCATAACATATGTTGAACTTCTTATTGTTCTGTCAATATGCTTGGTGTAGTGTTCCAGGAGCCTTGTGTAAAGCTTTACAGGGAACAGCCTTTTGGGGGTTGCTTTTACTTATTGCCTTGGTTCTGGTTTTCAGAAGCAAGTTGTGTTTAAACAGAAGCACATAGGCTTCTTTCCACGTAGGTTCCTCCCCTCTTCTCTTCTGCAAGTGCACATCCCCTTCCTCGCCCTCAAGATACAGGATTGATTACAAACTAAGAAAGTACTTATTTGTAGGAGCCTTTTGTTAAGCATGTCGCTGTATGGAGTCCTACTGTCTGCGCTTTAATGCAAGATGAAGTTAGAGATGATTAACGTGCATGCTTGTGGCTGTGCTCTGGGAGGTGAATTTTCTGGAGCATGAGTTATCTGCTGTCACATTGTCCAAAGTTTCATGAAGACTTGTGTTTTATTATTAGTTTAGATTTTTAAAAGAGCAGTGCTGTTGATTTGATCATCTCTGAACCTTGACTGACCATCGCACAAGTTGCAGGATAAGCAAGGTTGCAGGATAGCCTCTTTGAGACTTCGCTGTCAGCCCACCTCATGCTTTATTGCCATAGCATGGCCAGAATTGAAAATTAGTCTCATTAAAAAAAATGAAAGTCAGTGTTTTTGTAACCACTCTAATTTTACATTGTTTAACCACATTGACTTCCGTGGAAACAGAATTAGGCCCATACTTTTTATACTGCTGTAACTGTACGTGTACTGAAAAACTGGCTTGCCTGGGTCCAGTGATGTTTTGCCCGGCTCTTGGGATGGGAAAGGTGGAGTCTGGGGGTGGTGTGTCTGCTTGTGTCCCTGTAGTTTTCAAGAGATGCATAGTAAAGCAGGCACTGAGTATATTTAGGGTGAAGTTACGTTACATTTAGACCATACAAAATCTGTGGAATGTTAAGCGGTGTTGAAGTTAGTACATGCTGTGAGCAGTCACATGTTAAGGGTCAATAATACCGTATCTTGCCCGCACAACTTTGACTTGCCACTAGAGGGCTATTGAGCAGGGATGTGGCCAGGAGCCAAGATGCCCAGATTGTCCCTGCTCTGGATGGTGGGAAGAGGGGCTGGAAGCAGTACATTCTGGGATGCTGGAGGAGTGAAAATTGCTTGTTTTATTTCCATGGAACAGACTGAAGTTACCCTAACACAAGCTAAGTACCATGACCCAGATTTAAGCCTTGCCTTAAGTGGCATAACTGAGCTGCTCAGAGGGCAGTTAACAAGCCTTAAGTTGCAGGTGCTCAAGTTTTAAGTGCCCTTAGTATAGTCAAAGTGTGACAAGTAACTTTTTCCTAAGAGAGGTGGGTGGATACTGGGGACAGAGGGCTAATGCAGAGAATGCTGTCTTGGAGGCTCAGGCAGGGAAAAGCAATAAGCTCTGCAATGGATGGTGGTGAGAGTGGGGAATGATTAAGTTGGGCAGTGGAATTATAATTTATTGAGGAGGATAGACGTGGGAGGACTGGAATTGATTTTTATTGGTGGTGGTGGGGTGGGGAATGAAACTGTGCTAATATAAATTAAAAAGTCAAAGGGGTGGTGCTACAACAGTTTTTGCCTAACAAAGATAACATTTGATCAGGTGTCAGAAAAAAAATTGCCAGCCCAGCATGTTGCGTGCATGTATAGATGAAAGTATGGACCTAAGTATAACAGAATACTAGGGGAGGTTCCTCCTTCTGAGCACCTCAAAGCAGTGTCTTAAGACTGGGTTGTGGTCTATCCTAATTCTTTTTAGTTTGCAACATGCTATCCTTTAAACCAGAAACCACCTCGACAGACTGGCTCTCTCTCTGCCCTGGGACAGGAAGCCCTAATAGCTTTCATCTTGTTCCTTCCTCTCAGTAATGCTGCCTGTCAGTTTGCTGCGTGCATGAATTTTGAATGGCTCAGTGTGCTTTCCTGCGCAGCACCAAAATATTAATTATAATGCAGTAAAAGTTAATTGAAATGCAATGCAATCCTTGGCAAGTCAGGTCACCAAAAATGTCTTAAAACAGAGCCCACAAGAAATAAGAGAGACTCTCTCAACAGAAAAGCTTGGCAAATTTCCTCTGCTAAGCCTCTGAGGTGCTTCCTTTTGCTATTAGTGTTCTCTCTGGAAACAAACACCCACCTTTCATGGAAAAGAAAAGTATCTTCCCTCTCATGCTCGTATCTGCCTACCCTTCCCTGACACTTGGGGTAGGAGTTTAAACAGTCTGTAGGGTAAGTTAAATTACCTGGGAATCGTTGTTTTCCAAGACATCTTACCTCTTCAACATGTGGCACCACCCAATGCTTAGAGACAACACATAGCACCCCCAGCTGATTCACCCTTGACCATTCCTGTATTTTTTGTTATGGGTCTTTCCCCGAGGCTATTTTCTCTAAGGTACTTTTGCTAGGAGCACAGTCTCCATAATGAAATACAAATGAAAGTCCATTTCTCATGTACACCTGAAGAAAATTCTGTGAAATGCATGGAGAAAGCAATGACCTGTAGAGCATTGTTTTCTTCTTCAAGCTTTCATCTGGTCTGCTCAGGATTGATTTTATTTATTTAGTTTCTCAAACCAGGCTTGGGGTTACCTTGTATTCCTCCAAGAAAATCTGCACATAATTCTTTGGGTGTGATGGGAAAGCTGGAAAAAGGTCAGATACCTCCAAATCTAAAACCCCCTCTAAAGCCACAGTACCTCTTGTACCACTGAAGCATACTTGACTGCATCATCCCCAAATGCTGAAGCTTGAGTAAATGCGCATTCGAGAGTCTAATACGGCCAAGAGTTGAATCACTGGCTGGAATCAGGCTCTGGGTCCCAATCGTGGCTGGGTCAAGGTGATGTGGGGCCCCAGGGCCTTACCCTTGTTGGGTGGGAATGGCACAGGGCCTGATCCAGCCCATGGACCAACTCCGTGCCATTCTTCTTGGCTGTGGGCCAAACCCCTGAGCAGCACTGCTGTATAGCAACATTAACGCACAATATTCGGTTAACAATTAGCACCTAGCAAAATTGGTTCAAAACTGGTAGAAGGATAAAAGCGCCAGTTTCACAGCAAGTTCAGCATAGCCTTACTCCAGTTTTTTTCCCCTATTTTTGGTAATAGTGACTTTATCTATGTGTTCTGTGGGTACTGGTCATTTTCATCTCTGCTTCCTGTGATCTTTTGAAGAAGGGGAAAATGATTTGAGGTTCATATTATTATACCAAAGCCTTCTCTGATTAATGTGTGGCTCACTTTTGAAATTTGCTTGTGCAAGTCTGTCACACTGGTTTAAACATAAATGAGTTTGTGAAGTACCGTATTTACTTGAATCCAAAATGACTTTAAATTTGGGACAACTTCCCAATACTTAGATTCCACACTTGGGAAATTATAAATTTGTTATAATTTCACTTTATAGAGTCTACTTATTGGAGGGTTATCTTTTAAATTCACACTGCCCAACCACTGCTGTGGAAGGGAAAGCGGCAGCAAGAGAATAGGGGCCAGAACCCTGACCTTCCTGCCACTTGCCTCCTCAAGTGTCTGCCCTTCCACCATGTTCCCCTTGCCCCTCCTTGCCCTCCCCTGGTGCCTGGCCCCTCACTGCCTGTGCCTGACCTCCTACTGCCTGCCCCTCCACCCGCTGGTCCCCTTGCCTGTGCCTGCCCCTGCTGCCACATACTCTCCCCACTGCCTGGACCCCTCCCCCCACCATTTACCTTCTGTGATGCTCTGGGGTAGTCAGCAGTGTCCTAGCCTGGCCAAACAGTAGCAGGTCCAGGCTGGGTCAGAGCTAGAGTTGAAAGTAAGGCAGGGGTATGGAGGCAGGCTGCACAGTCTCCCCTGTGCTCCCTCCACCATGGGGTTTCCCCTGCTACAAGCACCTTCCCCTGCCAGCTGCCACACAAGACACCCTGGCCTGGGGAAGGTTGTGGCTCAGCTTTGGCCTGGGCCCTGGGGCCAAATCCAGAGCTTAGCTGCTGCTTGCACTGGACCAATACTGGAGTGTAAATGGTCCCTCCCAGCCCCCCGCAATCCCCATGGTGATTGGTGGGAAAAATCTCATCTGGGATTTGAGTAAATCTGGCAATTTATGGAAACCAGCAAATGTGTAAGTATTTATTTTGGTATAGTTGTGATTTGTTTCGGGTTAGTTTAAAGCAGTTCCTAAATGATTTAAGCTCCATCAAAATAAGCTTCCCTTAAACCAGAATAAGAATGTCTACATTGGCATCTGTTCTTTTTCACTTAAATTTGCTAAGTCACTTCATTAGCTTATCCAGTGAAAGTTTTTCCTCAAGGCAAAGTTCTAGAAACTTGGGACTACATTTAGGTACTGTAAGCAAGTATTTAGAGGATGAGCTGTAGATAGGCAAGTTTGAAAACTGGGTCCAAAGGCAACATGGCTGAGACAATGTGAGGGCAGAATGGCTTTCTCATTTTATACAAGGGCCCCTGAGTTTTAATGCAGGGGTCAGCAACGTTTTTGGGCAGAGTGCAAAAAACACCTGTAACCTCCAGTCATAAGATGTTGGCACCCTAGGAGCAGACTGTGGGGGATCTATGAGGGGCCTAACCCTTTCTGTGGCAGCGCAGCCTTGATCCCTTCCCCAAAGTGCATGTGCCAAGCAAAATGTCTTTGTGTGCCATGCTCTGCTTTAAAGGTTCAACAGGAGTTGCAGTTATCTCCAGGGTATGGGGTGCTTATACAAGTGGTTAACCCTGGACTGTAGGCTTGGTGTGGATAGGAACTCTCATAGTCCAAGTGTGAGTCCTTATTTATTTATATATTTACTTACTTATTTTTGGTGAGCCTGCTACACATTTTTAAAAGGAAAACTGCTATTTATGAAGTTAAAACTGCCTCCTACAGATGGAGCAGGAGCAAATGTGAACTGAAGCAAGCTTCTGGGCATGTAGTGCAGCGACCTTTTTCAGGCTCCGGTTTCTGTTTCAGCATTGTGAAGTCCTTTTCTCTGACTGAAGATAAATGGCCTTCCAAAATAGCAACTCCCAAATGGGGGCGGGGAGGGGGAGGAATGGAGCAGAGATGAACAAGATTGGAACAGCAGCAGAGTGGCCCTGTCACCCCTAAGCTGTGATTTGTCTGCTGGTTTGTTCCTCGCCCACCCCCTGTCCTGGCACAGAACCGTTCTTCCCCTTGGTGACAAAAAGGGTGGCTTGGGAACATGTATATGCAAGGCAGTGACTGCTTTCATAGAGAATCAAAAGGATGCCTTTGGATACCAAAGCAGGGTGAAAAAATAACTCTTGGCTTTCATGGAAAACTCCGGTGCTACAGAGCTAAGAACGAACAGTTTACAACAAAGCATCAGTTGACAGTTGCCATAGGGGAAACCTGCAGGGACAGTATAAACTTTTGGTTACCTAACCTCATGATAGCTCGAGATAGGTTTGCATGGCAGAATTCTGGCCCTACTAGCAAATTTAGAGGCCTCTACCTGTGCTTTGTAGTCATTGCCTGAAGCTGCATGTAGGCAATCCCAGGCATTTGCTGGTTGCTTTGCCCACTGGTGCCTTCTCAGGGGCCATTTGTGCTCTGGTGATGCAGTTGCTGAGGGCAGCAAACAGGAAACCTTGCATCTGTCTAGTTTTCTGAGATTTTTTTTGTACTGCTTTTGTAGGTCAAGGCGGAAGCCTTTAGAGTAAGAGCTAGGAAATGGGCATAATAATTGCACTTTTGCCTTGGCCAGTCTGCCTGAAAATGGAGGAGGCCAGATTAAATGGCTGCACTGATACCTCACTGGAGCCCCAGGGAAACTTTAGCAAAAGTAGAGCTGCTTGTCATAGTTTTATAGTTTCTAGGGTTGGAAGGGACCTGAGTAGATCATATAGTCCGACCCCCTGCCATGGCAGGAAAGAGTACTGGGGTGAAACGACCCCAGCAAGGTGTTCATCTAACCTCCTCTTAAAGACCCCCAGGGTAGGAGCCTGCACCACTTCTCTTGGAAGTTGGTTCCAGACCCTAGCCACCCTGGCTGTGAAGTAGCGCCTCCTGATGTCTAGCCTAAATCTACCCTCTGCCAGCTTGTGACCGTTATTCCTGGTCACTCCTGGTAGTGCTCGGGGGAACAGGGACTCCCCCAATGCCTGCTGGTGCTCCGAGTTTGTTTTTTCGGTGGAGGGAGGGTTGGTATAATAGAGGTTTCCCTGAGGAGACTGATGGATAACTGGACAGGCAAAGGGGCTGGAGATAATAGCAGTAACTTATGTGAATGTTCTCTTGTGCTCTTTACCTTCTCCTCTTTGTCCATGAGTCTAGTACAATGCTGGCTTGGGTGGGGGCACATCAGAGGGAGCACAGATCCTCCCAAAGCTGTGTTGCTATGAAGGAAAAGGCTGTGATAGCAGAGCTGCCTCTCCATGCAGCTATACACATGGAAAAATCCTATGCCCCTTAGGACGCTTATGAGGTTAGGGAACCATGAGTGGAATTCTGTTTTTTTCTTGGTCATTTAAGAGCCTAGATTTCGTCATCTATGTGACATTTCTGGCATTTAAATGCCCGCAGCAATTCTATTCCTGGACTTGTAGCCCTGCACATGTGGATGGCTACAGAGGCATGCAGGCTAGACGTGCACACTGGCAAGCAAATAAGACCTTCTGTCTTCTTTCTTCCTTTCCCTCTACCACTTCCCCCAGCTCCCTGCTGACTTGCTGAATGTCTAGTGCACTCACCTGGGAAGCCGGAGGACCCAGAGGACTCCAGAGGTGATTTGAACCTGATCTTCGTGACCTCTCAACACAGCACTCTTTACTATCATATTATATATCAGCTATTATCCAGTCCCTTCTCCAGCATTTTTTGGAGCTGGCCCCTTGGGCAACCATGAAAGGGAGATATAGGGAAGGAGAAAGGAGGGAAGTCAAAGGGTGTTTGGCTGTAGGAGCAAGGCCTGGGTTCTAGTTGGGGTCCTTGCTACTAATGAGATCAAAGTTTCCTCCCTACAGTATCATCCTTTCATTTTTCTTAGTGACTATACTAGTGGCTCAGCTTCACTAGAAGATGGGACTGGATAATGGCTGGAAGAAAAAGAGGTCCTGATTCAAACACCAACTGAGTGAGGACAGCTTGGGAACTAGGTCCTCTGTCTTTCGAGGTGAGTGGCTTAGCTCCTCTGTTATTGGAGGGAAAATATGTAGCTTCAACTTTCCCCTACCACTTCTTGAGTCTAAATCTGGTAGTCATGGCTTTTGCTCAGTTCCACGGTTCTGGACATCTTTGGATACAAGGGGTGCATGTATGTGCCCTGGCCCCTTCTGCACATGCTCTGTCTGCGCAGCTGTCTAGTCATCCATAGTATCCATGCATGGAAAGCCACATGTCCAGGAATAGAATCTCTCTGGGTGCGTAAGCACCAAAAATGCCCTGTAGACCAAGAAATAACCACTTAAATGGCTGGGAAACAGTAGGCTGCCACCTCGTGTCTTCTACCTACTGCTCAGGGGAAGGCAGGCTTTGCCCATTTGTTTCTTTGTTGGTAAGGTGCTTCCAGAGGTTTATCAGCAGGAACCAACAATCGGTCAGTTCACAGCAATGCAGAATGAGGTTGTTCGTGTGTAGTAATGAAAGGCTTATCCATGTGCCTGTAGGCTTAGGTGTAAACTGCTAGTGCTGTGGTTCTCAGGCTCGGTGTTAAAACCCCAAATGGAGTCTCAACCCCAGGAGCTGGGGCCCCATGCAAATGCAGTTGCAGAAGTGGGGCTTGAAGCCAGAATTGGGGTTGCTGGCAGAACACCTTGGTAATTGTTGCTTGAGTTAGTATCCTTTTCTTTACTGGGGAGTGGGGAGAGCCTGAATTTTAAACCATTTGAAAGGCATCCATGTGTCAGGTGTCCTATGAACGCTTCAGTGGTAATGAATAATAAAACCCTGATCTCTTCTCACAAAAAGCTTGTTTTAAATATGAGGAGTAAATGTTTTGTATTCAGTGGCTGGGCAGCAGCAAATCTGTTTCAGAGATAAGGGCACCAGAAAGAGCATGTGGTGTGCCACTGGTCATCTAATAAAAGTCGTCAGGAAATGTAATGGGAGTACTACCTTGGGATACTGTGCTGCTTCCAGCTGCAGACATGCGAACAATGGCCATTCAGTGCCTAAAATAAAGGAGGTCAGGAAATGGGTGTGCTAGTGAATGGTAAGTAGCTGAATACCAAGGTGTTGCTTGGACTGAAGTGGCACATGTTAAATTATGAATGGACAGCATAGCTATTGTGCTCACAAGCAGGCTGGTGTTTCTTTATTTATAACCAATTAGAGCACATTTGGTCCAGGTTAATTGCTTGGCTTTCATTGTACAACAACAACCCCATAAATGGTAGGTAAAAGGCTACAGAATTTTTTGGGGGAGGGAAAAAAAAACAAATGATGAGAGGCAGGGAGTGAGGACCTGCATGAGTGTGCATAACAGCATGGAGTCAAACAGAAGACAGCAAACGGTGGAAGTTAGCTCTCTATAAACAGTTGTAGCTAGTTGCTAACTTTGCCTTTATTCTATCTAATGACAAGTACCTCTCTGTGGATAATAGACAGTTGCAAGTTCTAGTTTTATTCACTTAAGCTGGTGGCCTTTTAAAGGACTGCTTGAGACAAAGCCAGTAATTTTAGTTTAGTAAATGTTGGAGGCACTGCAATGGAATTGCCAGAAAACCCACCATTTAGGTTGTTTTAAATAACTTTTTATTTGTTTTCTTAAGCAGGGATCTGGTTCTCATTTGCCTCGCACCTGTGGAAAGGGAGCAGAGGGTGTTATCCAGAGCAGATTGGCAAGGTTGCCCTTATGCTGTGCAGGATATGGGGCTGTGCTGCCTTGTGCACTTCTGTCACATCATTTCAGGGTAGTGCAGAGTGAGGGGGAGTTAGAAGCTTTTGTAGAATTGGACTTTAACTTCTCTGTGACTCCATCTGTACATCTGAGGTACTATCCTGTCTGCATTTGAGAAGGGAGGTAGGAAGATGAATCCATTAAACACTGTGAGGGTTGTGAAAATTAGGCTGGAGACAATACAACTACCCAGAGTAGATGGAGCATAATTTAGTTGTGTTGTGCCTTTGTTTTGATTTTAGTTTTAATCCATTCATCTGGTATAACTTAAAAAAAGCCTACCCCACTCGTATATGAAACTTCCTGTTGTTTTTGTGAACAAATAGCTGTTTTAAAACTGTGTATAGAATAAATCATGAGGCCTTGTGATCCCTGGACTTGTGCAAAGTCCAGCCAGAGGGTATGTTGCACCATGTATTGATCAGACTTGTATGTTTTTATGCAGGGTTCCAGGGCCTAAGTGATATGATGCTGCTGAACATCTAATGCCCCAACTGATCTCCTCCCTTGCAACCAGCTCCCTAAGCATGCCAGAGAGTAGAATGAAGGGGAGCTGGCACAAAGATGGCAGAGGCTGGCTGGAGAACCATATGTGATGTTATGTCCACAAAAAAATAAGTGGGTGGCCCTGCCCTAGTGATGTTCTGTATGTTGCTGCTTGTCATACAGATGAGCTCTAGGCTTGAGGCTGTTCCTACAGTGCTTATCACATTCCCTTCTCCTTCTGGCACATACATTTTCATGCAGAGGCAATGGCATGCTGCACTGCAATAACCAGATTCTCTTGGTTATTGCATCAGTTTTTCCCTGATCAACCCATCCCACTCCCTTTTTCTAGAGGAGGGGTCCAGTCAGCTCCCCTGGTATGTTTGGTAAATGTATAATTAGGCAGTTAAATATAGTTTGTTGAAAGCAGCAGTTGTGCAATAATGCTTTCAAAGGTAAATGGTATAATCTATCACTGGAGACTCTACTTTTCATGAATCATTCACCGGAGACTGTGCAAATTTCATACATCCACATAGATCCCTCATATTTGCAGGTAAAACTCTATTGCTAAATTTATTGCACACATACTGTTAAACTATTATTCTTAAAAAATGCAAACACCAGTTTCTTTCTATTTTCTATAAGTAATGTAAGTTCAGAGGGTCTGATTCACAATCTGCTGAACCTAATAGGAAAATTTTCCTCACCTTCCATAGCTTTGAATTGGTCCCAAAAGGCACATTACTATGAGACTGCATATTTGTGGCTAATGACAACTGGCCAGATTTGACTGATAAAAGCATTGTCTCCAGATGGACTCCTTCTGGAGTTAGACTGGGGAGAGGTGCCATGAGAAACCCTGCCCACTTATGCCTGGTTTATGTGCAAGCACTCTTGGGGTTGAAGAACCTGAGCATGGTAATGGCATGCTCAGGGATTTGCAGGCATGTGCTTAAGCCATTTTCTCTACTTAAACTGTAGGCTTTGGTGTTCTTGGGCTCCCTCCAGAAGCTGTATTCATGTAGCATGGGGACTGGCTCTTATCTTGTGCTTTACATGCTCACTTATGTGAGTGGCCACATACAATGATGTTGCCATTCCAAAGTGGTAGCACCTTATCCATGATTTGTACTGGTGCTTCAACTAGGCATGGTACCAAGACAACTGAGAATTGGGCTCCATTTGATCTAAGTTTTCATGAAAGTGGTAAAATGCTGTATATTGGGGAATATATGGGGGTTGATGTATTCAAGATTTACACAAAATTCAACACAAGTGCTCATACAAAACTCTAGGAGCCCATGTAGTAGCAATAACAATTAAACAGGAGCTTCCCTCTTTTTCCATTGATAGTCAACATAGCAGTTTTATGAAAGGCAATACTTGCCCTTAGAGAGAGTAAGATCATAAGAAAGTCAAGTTGAAAGGGACCAGATGAGGTCATTTAGTCCAGCCCCCTGCCCAAGGCAGGATCATTGCTTCCTATTGTCAAGTGTCTGTCTAACCTGCTCTTGAAAATTTCCAAGGATGGAGATTCCACACTTTCTCTAATGTGCAGTGGCATTATTTACTTAAAATATTTCCATGTATGGTTGTGCCGTAACTACATCTTTTACTTGCATTATTATTTTTGATGGCGTATATGCATTGAACAAGTCTCAGAGAGCCCAATCCAGATCAGAGCCCCAGTACTCAAGGCTCTGCACAGATGCATGTTAAAAAAAAAAATTCCTCAAAGAAACAGTACATAATCTCTTTTAACCTATAGCTTTGTTCTTAATCCTGAGTAGCTCTGGGATAGAGTTTGAAAGGATGAGGGCATAAGTTGCAAAGCAAAGATGTCATCTTGTACTTCTTACCCAGGTGGAAGTCCCAATGTTACTAATTTTCCCATTTTTTTTCTAGAATTTGTCATGTTTTGTTACTCTCCTAATGGCCTAGCCTTCCTAGGATTACAAGGGAACCTCCACTATCTTTGAAGCAATTTTCTAGCTCTCACACCTGTGGAAAAGAGCTTGCAAGTGAGAACTGTATGGACCACATGGTTGCCTCTACAGCAGTACTTCTTGGCAGGCTAACTTAGCTCATGCTGAACTTCAGACTGCTGCACGTAGGTGATGGGCAAGCTAGCTTGGATACATCTACATGACACAGTATACCCCGAGACACCAAAACACAGCTGGAAATAACCCTAAAGTTTTAACTTTGAAAAGTCTGATGTTTTTTGTTGTTGTTTTGTTTTGTTTTGTTTTGCTTTGTTTTGTTTGGGGCAGGGTTGGAATCTGACATGTGATCTTTCAAGAGTTTTGCTTAGCAGCATTAATCACCCAGTAAGCCCAGGGCTGTTTTGCATGTGCAAAGAATGCACTCCAGGCAGCCATGTGATTTTTGGATGGCACAACAAGTTTATGGTGTTGTCTTTTACCCTCTTTATTTTTTTCCCTATGACCAAACACAACAACAGAAGAGATATTATTGTAGTGGCTGTTTCACTCTTCCAGACATTTTGTCTGGAATTATATTTTGCTTCTCGAGCGAAATGCAGCTTTGCATGTAAAGCTATGGGTTGTGAACTGTTTAGGGGATATGATGATAAATTGCTAAATGTGTTGGAGGCAGTTAGCTTTTGAACAAGGAAGTAGGCTGTCACCAAGGTCAGTCAGCTTCCAATAAATGGAAGATACTGACAAAGAATAAAAATGTGGGAAGCTAATTCCAGCTAGAGACAAAAGGCAGGTTCAGGTGGATCTGGATGTTCTGTTACATGCAGATGGGCCATGTGTAGAGCGCTGCAGGTCGCCTGGCAGGATTTTTCTGTGACTTGGGTTATATCTGTGCTCCAGTCTATTAGTGCAAGGGAAATGCCTACAGACATCACCCAAATTAGCTCTAATTTAAATATGAAGTCACAGTGGCCTGGACGTGAGGGTAGGCTAACATGACTCTGTACCCAGGATCTTCAGTGGGTCTGTAAATCCCTGGATAAAGCTTGCGCTGGTGCACCTTTACAGGCATTATTGCCCTGGCTGGCCAGGTTAGAGTGATCCTGAGTATTCCCAGATTGCGCCTCCATCTTGCAGTGTGGTCATACCTTTAGATAGTTGGGCCATGCTCTTGTTGCTTTCTTCAGGTGCAGATGAGTAAATTTTCTCAGTCCTTATTAATATTCTTTTCTCTAAATCCGTGGATTAAGTGTGGGGTGATGGCTGACATTTCAGGTCTATCATCATATAAGATTTTTTTAATCAGAAGCTAGTGCTCAACTTTAAATAAACACAGTTGAGTCAACCTAACTGGCTTCAATAACTATTAATAAAGTATTGTGGTTCTCATTCTTTTCAGTATAATTAATTGCACAGTATATAAGTGACCTTTTGCTGGTATCTTTCCACAGTGTATTAATTCATAATTGGGAGTTCTTTTATAAATTGGTATGCAGAATATGGTAAATGGTACCTATGATCTGAAATGATAAACATGTTCACAACTACCAGGAATCTTTTATATTTTGCTGGTCAGACTTTGTATGAAATTCTTACCTCATGGAAGTCAGTAGGAGCCTTACCATTCAATGTAGCCAACATTTCACCTTCTGTAATTATGTAGTTATTCTAGTCTTAGGCAGAATAGAGCTTCAGAAGAAGGCTGATACTATGTCAGTACACTAATTAAATTGCTTATAGCTATCTGCCTTACCCCATTTGCTAAAACTAATTTGTAATCGACCTTTTAACAGGCCACAAAATGCACAGACCAACCCAGAAATGTATTTAGCTTCCCTTGTATAATATTTTTCAACACAATGACAAAAGAAATGTCCCACAGACTTAATTACAAAAATGTAATGCAAACAAACATGCAAAATGGTGTATAAATAATATTCTTATAAAGGCAGTGCTCTAAATTCCCCACCTATTAATAGTCTGTTTAGAAGGGATGGGTGCAGGAAGGAATGAAGATTATATATGCACCACCTGCATAACCTATGGGTTAGACATTACATAGCACTATATCATATTCATCCTACTGCTGACTGCAGAATTTCTCTGGTCTTAATTATATACCAGGAAGTCTTCAGAGCATCAAGTGGTAAATAGTTTGCTAAACTGAGAAACTTGGCAATGGTATAAACTGTGATCAGGAAAGGTAATTATTAAAACTTAGGTAATAGTGAGTTTTTGCCTTGCTCACTTTCTGAGAAGTACATCAATCTTTTGTCTGATTCCCAAGATACCCTTTTTGAATGTGAAAATATCTTTGGATCATCCAAGTAAAGAACAGACACAAAATTCTCTTTTAAATCACTAAGTTTACCTAGATAAACTGCTCACATCCAGGGTAAGTAAATATTCAATTGCCCAGTTTTGAGCCATTGTGTGGAGCATAAATGTACTGGTGTGAGCGTGGGCCTCTTCTCATCTTTACATAAAGGATTGGGTTTTGTATTCAGATAGATGCGGTGCAGGATCAGATGCAGTCCATCAGAAAAACAAGATTACAGAACCTGATAGAAACACCCGGTTGCTTGGGCATTTGGGTGCAATTTGTCAAAACAACATTGCAAACAAGAATGTAGATGCTCTTAGTGCCAAACACAATGTTGCTGTAGCTTTCTACAACATTTGTCCCTCTCTGACAGCAAGACAACACTCCTTAATTGGAGCCCTTCACCTCTTATTGGCTTTTTTCTTGTGTAGTGACTTACTTTCAATTCTCAAGTTGGTGTGTTTGGCCAGTGGGACTGTGATGAGTGTACAGTTCCCTTGGCCAGTACAGTCTGCTGAGTACCTTCCTGGAAAGCCTGACACTGCCTACCCAATGTGCCTTTGTTTTAGCCTGTACAGGGAAAAGAACTGAAGGATTTATGCTGTGAAGATCAAACCACCTTGCTAGAGCTGATGAGCAAAATGCCTGCTACTACGATGTAGAGCAGTGGTTGTCAACCAGCGGCCAGTGCCGGCCCCAGTTCGCAGCTGCTGCCTGCCCCACCCTGCCCTGCACACAGATCTAGGGACACATGCCCCCTGGCCTCCTGGGGGCAGAGGCAGGATACAGGGTGGAGTGCAGGATGGAGCTGCGGGTCTTCCTGGGGGCAAGGGGTGGCAGCTCTTGGCATTGTGCACGCCCCGGGAGGGCATGAGGGGGATGTGCCCTGGATCTGCAAAGGGAAGGGTTGGGTGCTGCTGGGGCTGCACTGGGCTCTCCATGGTGGGGGCTGGGCCGGGTTGTGCTCAGGGCGGGTGACAGCAGTGCTGGAAGGAGACTATGGCGGGGCTGTAGCCACTCCAGAATTTGCTGTAGCACCACCATAGGCCCCTCCTAGCACCACTGCTGCCCACCCCAAGTGCAGCGCAGCGCAGCGCAGCCCCCACCGGGAACAGCCTTGTGCTGGCTCCAGCCCACCCTCCCTTGTGCAGATCCAGGGGCACGCACTCCTGTGCCCTCCCAGGGGTATGCTTAGCCAGGGGCACCACCCCACGCAGCTCAGTCCTGCGCCCCACCCTGGTGCAGGGTAACCCCTGCTCTAGCCCCACTTCCTCCCCTACAACTGGGCCAGCCCACCCTTGTCCTGCAGGCCAATTAGGTGGCGTACACTCCCATACCCTCCTGGGGTGCATGCACTGGTGGGAACTGCCACTGCCTCCACAGACAAGTTGCTTGTGGCTCCAGCCCATGCTCTGCCCAGGCTGTGTAGCCCCAGGCGTAGCCCTACTCCTTCCCTCACTGCTGGGGCCTTGATTTGCGCTGCCCTGCCTTAAAAACAAGGAAAAAATATAAAGGGGTATCTGAGTTGGAACTTTGAGAGAGAAGTGGTATGTACACTTGTTTAAAACAAGTTCAAAACCCTTAATGTAGAGAAAGTCGGACTGGAAATTTATGTAAAGAACTGAGCTTTAACCAGCTCATGTTTTGGATGTCAGAGTTGTGCTGCTTGTCCTATGTCCTTTTTTCCCCCTTGTCTCATATGATATAAAATAATAATCTCCAACTCTGAATGAAATAAAAGCCACAATAATGAAACTATGCTTTCTTTCTTAGATCAAGCTTGGGATCAAGTGTACCTTACACTTAGCTTTAGGCCTTCAGACCTGTTTTATCGAGAAGTGCAATACTGGCAGCAATACTCTGTTTTTTTCAACAGAAAATATTCATGGGAACTTTAAGAGCAACATCACCTTGGCTTAACTCCCATGAAGAATTGGAGCTGGAACGGTACATATTGTAATGCTGTGCCATGGTATCTAGTGACTATGAGGTTGATCAAATCTCAGCATGAAATAGCAATCAGTGCTTGGCCCAAAGGCAGGGATGATGCCATCTGAGCCATCCTGCTATCTGTGTTGAACTGAACTTGCGGGTACTTTCAGTTGATGTTCAGCATTCAGTAAAATCTAGTGCTTTAAAACAACAAGCTTTGTGTCCTGTGCATTAGGTTTGTACAACACTCATTTAAACCTGAGTTATATTCTGTGCCCTACGCTGCTTCATCATTTGGTGATTCAGCGTGGAACTTATTTAGTGTAAACTAACTATTTGATTACAAACAGTGAATCATGGTTGGTGATTGTGTGCTCATACCTAGTACAGCAGATCCATTTTATAGCCCCAGTAACTTACATCTGTGTTCATCTTTGCCCAAATTCTGGGGCTTGCCCTTGGGTCCTAGCTATTAGGGTTGCAAGTTCAGCCTCAGCTTCTGGCATGTGTGTAATTTTATATAATTTTTTTTTTTTTTTTTTTAAATCTGGGTGGGACTGAAAAATTCTGATATAATACTTTTCTGTTGCAGATTATTTTGGTTGTGCAAAAATAGCAACTAATAGCTACAACCCGAAATTGTCACCTATTATGAACAGTGCATTTTTAAATTGGGGTATTTTCTTTTCTTTTCTTTTCTATTTTTTTGGATATATTAACCCTGTAGCATGATGATGTACTATTTGTTCTGGGCAGGTGATATTCATTTCTTATAATTGGCTCCACTTTTTTTCCTAACAAGTTCTGCTTTGATTTGCAGTGTGATCTGCATTTAATCTGATATTTTTAAAAAACACTGTCTTTAAATACAAAATTAAATATAATTATAAGAGATCTGTGTTGCTCCCGCTTTCTCACTTTGGCTCTCCAGGGCTCTTCAGTCTTTTATTTTTTTCATTTTATTCAGCAGTAATGGCTTTTTCAGAATATGCCAACTGTTTGAATCTCTCCGTGTCTAGAATCTTGGCTAGATTCCTCTTTCCTATAAGCAGTGCATGTGCCACCGACCACCTTTCTCAGCCCGGAGTCTTAAGCCAGAGTGATTTGTAATAAGTTTTAAGATTATTTCAGTGTTAATAAGAAAAACCTTCATTTATTTGCATTGCCTCTGACAGATTATGTGGATACTACAGTTGTTATAACATCTTGTGCACTTCAGATACTAGTTGTCCTTTGATAATTTTGCATAATTGTGTTTTGCCTAATTATTAGGTTCCTAATTCATTCAGGTTACATTATACTTCAAGATACTGCTCTGTATATGGCTTTATTTGACATGCTATAGGCTCTTCAGAAGGAATTTCAAGCAGTCTTGGTTTTTATAGGCTTGTTTGGGCCCGTGCACACTGCTTGTGGCAATAGCTCCCTCTCGCACCAATTAAATAGGAGGTGGACAGCTTCACTGTTGAAAACTTTGGGGCTCAGGAGGTTAATGCAAAAAAATGTGTTAGCATTTCACTGAGAAGCTAAGCTGCCCAGGTCCCATGATTTTGAGTCCTATAGTATCGGGGGTTGGGATTAAGTGGGCACATCTATACAAGACACTTAATGTGCAAAAGGCTAATTCTACTGCGCATTAGCGCAACAGGCAAAATCTGTGGTAATGTGCTTTGTGCAGTAGATTTAGTCTAATGCGCATTAACATCACTATAAAAAAGCATTCATCTGCGCTAATGTACAGTAGCACCTATTACAGTGCATTGAGTTAGTACCTGTCATTAATGATACTCAATTTAATGCACTGTAATTACAGTACATTAATGAGCATGTAGACACACCCAGTGAGAAATTTAATTTCTACTTGCATACCAACCAACTACACAATGTAGTTTCTAACCTAAATGCTGCTTAAAAAGCTTTGAAAATGTTATATTAAATGCTCAAACCAGAAAGCATAAATGACCCTATATTTCCCTCTTTTTTTCTGTTTTTTTTTAAAGCCTCTTGTGTTTTTTTTAAACTGGTTATTTGTTTTTTGGAAGGCCAGATTAGTGATTTAATGATGCTTAGACTTACCAAAGTAGCAGAAAGGTGGTCAGAGGATTCCCATCTGCTCTCTTCAGTCAAAAATCTGTGTTAGAAAAAGACTTAAGTACTTTTCCTTGTTTTCCAACCACATAAGGCAGCAGCCACCCTGCATGCTAAAGAGCAGTCTAGGGCATGCCTCCATTGTCTTTGAGAAGCCAACGGAATGAAGCTGCAGGAGGAGATGTGTGAGGAAAGCTATCAAGGCCCTTCTTCCCAGTCTTTGTTCTTGGGGAAGAACTCTGCCATTAACTATCTGGAGTGCTCTCCCTCCTCAAACCTCTGCAAAATCTCAGTTCTCCGTATGAAACCAAAGGATGGCAGATGTCCATTGTATGGCTGCAACTTTTAGCTCTGGATGATTTCATAGATTTCATAGACATTAAGGGCTGGAAAGGACCTCACGAGATCAAGTCCAGCCCCCCTGCCATAGGCAGGAAGTCTCCTGGGGTCAAATGATCCCAGGAAGATAAGCATGCAAATGTTTTTTGAATGTGTCCAGAGTAGGTGCTTGCACCACCTCTGGGGGGAGTCTGTCCATGACCTAGACACTCAGACTGTAAAGATTTTTTTCCTTATGTTCAGTCTAAACCAGCCTTCCAGGAGTTTGTGGCCGTTGGACCTTGTTATCCCTTGGAGAGCTCTGGCAAACAACTGTTCTTCCAGGTTCTGGTGCACCTCCCTTATATACTTATAGGATCCTGGTGTACCTCCCTTATACACTTATAGGGTGCCACCAAGTCACCCCTGAGCCTTCTCTTCCCCAGGCTGAAGAATCCCATGTCCCTCAGTCTCTCCTCATAAGGCTTGCTCTCTTGGCCTTTGATCATGCGGGTGGCTCTCCGTTGGACTTTCTCAAGCTTATTCACGCCCCTTCTGGAGTGGGGGGGGGCCTGAAACTGGATGCAGTACTTCAGCTGCAGCCTCACTAAGGCTGAGTAAAGTGGGAGGATGATGTCCCTGGTTTTCCTTGAGATGCATCAATTGAGCCATACCAGGGTTTGGTTTGCTTTGCCAGCTACAGCATCACATTAGTGGCTCACATTCATTTTGTGGTCAGTCAAGACCCCCTAAGTCTCTTTTGGTCATGGTGCTACTGAGCGTAGCCCTGCTGAACCTATAAGTACGATGCTGGGTTTTCCTCCCAAGGTGGAGTACCCTGCACTTCTCTACATTGAATGCCAACAGGTTTTGGTTCACCTATGATTCATTTAAATGGGATTTAATTTTGTTTTCAAGGTGGGGGTAGACTGGGAGGAAGGAACGGTTGGCTGTACCTTGTAGGGGATGGTAAAGGAAGCTGGGGGGGAAAAGACTACCTAGAAAAAGGTGTGTTTTGATTGTTTTGAGTTTCTGGAAGTTACAAGACATGGCAAAAGTAAAAATTTGGAAGTATGAAAAGTGAGGGGCTTATATGAAAAGCAAGAGAGAAATAGAAAAAAAATAAAAAAATAAAAATGTTGTTGCACTAGAGAAAATAGGGAGCTAGTTCTTAAAATAAAAGGGAATAGAGGTTTGAATTAAAAATGCAAATAGGCAAAAAAGAAAAAGAAAAAATGGTGTGGGGAAGTTACAAAACTTTATAGGGGTTTGCACCTCTGCTTGTGGCACTTTTATGGCGCTCATACCAGAGACTATTTAAGCATCCCCTGCCATCTTGGGGACCTCCCATGCTGTCCAGCAAAGAGTTTGGGTCAAGGTGGCCAAGGGCCTCAAGGCGCACTACACCAAGGTCCCCACCCCACTGGAGCTTTGCAACAGGTACGAACCTCTTGGAGCTGCAGTACAGCCTGCTAAGCAGCCAGCTGTGGTAGACAGCAAAGGCTCAACTATAGCTACCGCCCCCGCTCTCCCTAAGAAAACACAAAGTGTTTGTCATGGGAAGACTCCATGTTGAGGGGAACTGAGGAGGCAATCTGCCGCCCTGATCCCTTAGCCTGGGAAGTCTGCTGCTTCCTGGGAGCCCATATCCGAGACACTGTGGAGAAGATCCCTGAACTCCTCCAGCCCACTGACCACTACCCTATGCTCCTTATTCATGTGGGCAGAAATGACATGACTCGGAGCAATCCCAGCCAGGTCCTGAAGCGCTACAAGGATTTGGGAGTGGGGCTAGAGGGTTTGGGGATGCAGGTGGTGTTTTTTTCGATCCTCCCAGTCTTGGGCTATGGGCTGAGAAAGGAGAGGAGGATTGAGATAATAAACCAAAGACTGCAATGCTGGTATCATCAGGAAGGCTTTGGCTTTCATGACCACAGTCTGCTCTTTGGCGAGAGAGGCAGTGAGCTGC
Organism: Crocodylus porosus; assembly: GCF_001723895.1. Classification (NCBI taxonomy): domain Eukaryota; kingdom Metazoa; phylum Chordata; order Crocodylia; family Crocodylidae; genus Crocodylus; species Crocodylus porosus. The sequence goes on along the minus strand of NW_017728912.1, from coordinate 29,107,289 downwards.
TGGGAAGGGATGGCCTCTACCTCTCTCTGCTGGGGTGGAGGCTCTTTGCAGCCAGACTGGCTGACCTGCTCCACCAGACTTTAAATTAAGCCTGCTGGGGAATGGGGGGACTACCGCTACTGCTGGCCCACTGAGGAACCCTTGCAAAGCCAGCAGGTCAAGGCACTTATGGGAGCCCACCCCTGCCCCAGCCCTGGAACAAGCTGTGGGCAAGGCAAGGGCCCCTAAAGGGACACTTGCCTGCCGGTACATGAATGCCAGGACCTTCGGGAATAAACAGGAGGAGCTTGTCTTCCTGCTTAACACAAATAATTAAGACGCCATAGGGATAATCGAGATGTGGTGGGACTCCACCCATGACTGGACCACAGGTATAGACAGCTATACCCCGTACAGGAGAGATTGAGTGGACAAAAGGGGTGGGGGTGTAGCTCTCTATGTCAAGGAAAGCTAAGTGTCCCTGCAAGCTGACATTGGCACCCAGGGTGAATGACCTTAGACCCTCTGGGTTAAAATCCATGGGGAACATGGCACAGGGGACACAATGGTGGGAGTCTATTACAGACCTCCTACCCAGGATCAAGAGCTTAACCAGGAGTTCACCAGGGAATTGACTGAAGCTGTGTGCTTCTGGTCCATGGTTCTCATGGGAGACTTCAACTATCCTGATATCTCATGGGAAGAGCACTCAGCTAAATCAGAGCAATTGCAAAGCTTTCTCTCATGTGCAGATGAGCTCTACTGATGCAAGAAGTCAACGGGCTGAGAAGTAAAGCACTGCTTGACCTGATACTGGCTATGGGGAGTGACCAAATCAGCAACCTAATGATTGAAAGGAAGCTGGATGACAATGACCATGAGCTGATCACTTTCCCCACCAGCTGTAAAGCTGGCAAGTCAGTCAGCAATACAGAAGTCCTCGACTTCAGGAAAGTTGACTTTGACAAGCTCAGGAGGCTTGTAGGTGAGGCCCTAAGGGACCACGACTCAAAGGTGAGGGGAGTTGAGGCTGAGTGGTTGCTCCTCAAGGGAGTGATCCTGGATGCAGAAGCTAAGTCTATTCCATCTCAGAGGAAAGGCAGCAAAAGAGCACAGCAGCTGCCTTGGCTCTGCAGGGAACTAGTGGACCTCCTTCGTCTAAAAAGAAAGACCTCCTTCATCTAAAAAGAAAGACCTACAAAGGATGGAGGATAGGATCCACCTCCAAGGAGGAATATTTTGCACTATTCCAGACCTGCAGGGAGCAAACCAGGAAAGCCAAGGCTGCGACGGAACTCCAACTAGCTACAAGTATCAAGAACAATAAAAAGTCCTTTTTTAGATATGTGGGGAGCTGGAGGAAAAGCAAGGGCAACATCCAACCCCCTGCTAAACCAGACGGGAGAACAGACATCCAATGCCCAGGAAAAAGCCAACTTGCTAAATGGGTACTTTGCATCAGTTTTTCACCAGTCCCAAGGGGTGCCCCTGTCCATTAAAGGACAGGAACACATGGGTGAGGATGATTCCTTACCCTCCATCAATGCTGACCTTCTGAAGGAACACCTTGAGAGGCTGGACACTTTCAAGTCTGCTGTCCCTGACAGCTTACACCCAAGGGTACTCAAGGAGCTGGCAAGCATCATAGCTCAGCTACTGGCACGGATCTTCAAGAACTCTTGGTGCTCTAGTGAAGTGCCCGAAGACTGGAAAAAGGCCAATGTGATGCCTGTGTTCAAGAAAGGGAGGAAAGTGGATTTAGCAAACTATGTGCTCATGATCCTGATCTCTGTTCTGGGGAAGGTCTCAGAAAAGATTATCAAAGAGACCATTCTTGACAAACTGGCCTATGGCAGCATCCTGAAAAATAGCCAGCATGGGTTTGTTTGGTACGTCTTGCTTGACCAATCTTTTTTTCTTTTACGACCAGGTGACCTATCAACTGGACAAAGGAGAGGAGATTATTGTATATCCTGACTTTAAAAAGCCTTTGATTTGGTATCCCATGATCACCTCTTGGCAAAACTGGCCAACTGTGACCTTGGCTTCACTGCAATCTGCTGGCTGGGGAATTGGCTCCATGGTAGAACCCAGAGGGTGGTGGTTAACGGAAGTCAATTGTTATGGTGCCCTGTGACCAGTGGGTTCTCTCAAGGCTCTGTCCTTGGGCCAGCAGTATTCAACATCTTTATTAATGATGTGGACATTGGTATCAGAAGCAGACTAGCCAAGTTCGCCGATGCCGCCAAACTCTGGGGTAAAGCATCAACACCTGAGGATAGGAGGGTGATCCAGGCTGACCTTGACAGGCTCAGGAAATGGGCAAATGAGAACCTGATGGTGTTTAACACTGAAAAATGCAACGTTCTCCACCTTGGGAACAAAAACCCACAGAATGCTTATAGGCTTAGCAGTGCTATGCCTGGCTAGCACTACGGGCGTAACAGACTTGGGAATCATGATTGACCACAAGATGAACATGAGCCTTCAATATGAAATTGAAGGGGAAATGCTTTGTTGGACCTGGTCCTGGCCACAGG
>NW_017728912.1:29090752-29104670 GCF_001723895.1 Crocodylus porosus | reverse complement strand
GATTTCAATGTGGTAAGAAGACTAGTCAGGGAGGCACTGAGGTCCTGGAGGGGAGGGGAATTGGGAGCCCAAGAGGAGTGGTTGTTCCTTAAGGACACAATCCTCCAAGCCCCAAAGGTCACAATCCCCATGCAGATCAAAGGAGGCAAGAGTGTTCAAAAGTCCCCATGGCTCACCAAAAGCATCCGGGAATGTCTCAAAGCCAAAAAGGAGGCGTACGCCCAGTGTAAGGGAGGGGCCATCACCAATTATATCTCCATTGCTCGAGATTGTAGGAGGGCTGTTAGGAAGCCTAAGGCAGAGATGAAACTGGGACTAGCAACCTGGATCAAGGATGAGAAGAAGTCCTTCTTTAAATACGTACATAAAAAGAAGGTACCAAGTAACATGGGGCCTCTGCAGGAAATGCTTTTTAATCTGGTAGTAGCACCAGGCGACAAAGCTAATCTCTTTAACAGTTTCTTTTCTTCCATTTTTCTGAGCAGGGACAGGGATAGGGACATCTCCCCGCACTGGGAATCCGGACGGACCCAGAGGAGGCGCAGCCAGGCCCAGGGTCAGTGAGGACCTAGTCAGGGAACTTCTAGAGGGACTAGACATGTTCAAATCAGCAGGTCCCGACTATCTCAACCCCAGAGTGCTGAGGGAATTGGCAGAGGTCATTGCGGGACCCTGGCACAGCTTTACAAGCATTCATGGTGCACTGGTGAGGTGCCAGAAAACTGGAAAAGGGCCAATGTGGTCCCCATTTTCAAAAAAGGGAGGAAAGAGGACCCAGGAAACTATATGTCCATTAGTCTTACCTAGGTCCTGGGGAAGCTCTTTGAGAAAATTATCCAGAAGGACATCTGCAAGGGACCAGCAGGGGAGATTATGCTTAGAGGCAATCAACATGGGTTCATTAGAGGCAGGTCCTGTCATATCAACCTAGTTGCCTTCTATGACCAGGTCACAAAAGCCTTGGATGCAGGTGTTGCGGTGGACATAGTCTTTCTGGACTTTAGGAAAGCCTTCGACACTGTCTCTCACCTCATCCTCATTAAAAAAATTAGGCAGTTGTGGTGTTGATGCCTACACAGTCAAATGGGTCACAAATTGGCTGGAGGGCCTCATTCAGAGAGCGGTGGTGGATGAGTCATTTTCGACCTAGAGGGACGTGGGCAGTGGGGTTCCCCAGGGCTTGGTCCTCGGGCCCCCACTGTTCAATATTTTCATTGGTGACTTGGACGAGGGGGTGAAAAGCACCTTGTTCAAGTTAGCAGATGACATTAAGATGTGGGGAGAAGTGAGCACACTAGAAGAGAGGGACAGGCTACAACTAGATTTGGACAGGTTACAGAGGTGGACAGATGGGAATAGGATGGGTTTCAATATGGACAATTGCAAGGTATTGCACTTGGGGAGGAAAAACCAACAGCATACCTACAGGCTGGAGAACTCCCTTCTTGTCAGCACGGAGGCAGAAAAGGATCTTGAAGCCAGTATTGATTCCAAGATGAACATGGGCCGCCAATGACGCAGTCAGGAAGGTTAACTGCAGCTTGTCATGCATTCATAGATGCATCATGAGCAGATCCAAGGAGGTGATCCTCCCGCTCTGTGCAACACTGGTCAGGCCACAGTTGGACTACTGTGTCCAGTTCTGGGTGTCACACTTCAGGAGGGATGTGGATAGCATCAAGGGGGTCCAGAGGAGGGCCACTAACATGATCGGGGGGCAACAGGTAGACCCAATGATTATAGGCTATGGGACTGAACTTGTTCAGCCTCCACAAAAGAAGACCTGAGAGGGGATCCAGTGGTTACCTACAAACTTGTCAAGGGGGACTAGCAGGCAATGGGAGAGTCCCTGTTCCCCCGAACACCACCGGGAGTTACAAAGAATAACGGCTGTAAGCTGACTGAGAGTAGGTTCAGGCTAGACATCAGGAGGCACTACTTCACAGTCAAAGTGGCTAGGAGCTGGAACCAACTTCCACGGGAGGTGGTGCTTGCCCCTACCCTGGGGGTCTTCAAAAGGTGGCTAGACAATCACGTAGCCAGGGTCATTTGATCCCAGCATCCTTTCCTGCCCATGGCAGGGGGTCGGACTTGATGACCTACTCAGGTCCCTTCCGACCCTACCAACTGTGAAACTATGATGCTGCGACTAGTAAAGTGAGAAAAATGCTGGCTTGTATTCATAGATGCTTCTCAAGCAAATCCCAGGATGTCATTGTCCCATAGTACTCAGCCTTGCTGAGGCCGCAGCTGGAGTACTGTGTCCAGTTTTGGGCTCTGCAGTTCAAAACGATGCGGAGAAGCTTGAGAGAGTCCAGAGGAGAGCCACACGCATGATCAGAGGTCAGGAAAATAGACCTTATGATGAGAGGCTGAGAGCCATGGGGCTCTTCTACCTGGAAAACCGCAGGCTCAGGGGTGATCTGGTGGCCTCCTAGAAGTTTATCGGAGTGCTCACCAGGATCTGGGGGAACATCTATTCACCAGAGCACCCCAGGGGATGACAAAGTCAAATGGTAACAAACTCCTTCAGGACCGTCTCAGGCTAGACATAAGAAAGAGCTTCTTTATAGTCTGAGCCCCCAAGGTCTGGAATAGACTGTCACCAGAGGTGGTTCAAACACCTACTTTAATTACCTTTAAGAGAAATTTGGATGTTTATCTTGCTGGGATTCTATGACCCCTGCTGACTTCCTGCCCCTGGGGCAGGGGGCTGGATTCTATGATCTTCCAACCCTAACGTCGATACAATTTATGAAATCTTATGAATGCATTTATCCTCTTGATACCCCATTGATTATCCTAATTTTTCACTCCGAGAGCTGGGACCAGCTAGCTTGCCCAGGGTGAGCTGGGAAGTTGGGTTGTGCAAAGGATAGAGATGTCATGGTACATGAGCCAGATGGCTCAGGTGAAGACAGGCCCAAAACCAAAGGCTTCTAGAATAAGAAGTCATAGTTGACCCAATTAATGGCTTTTTCTTGATTCAGGATGATGAGGCTTGATTGTTCAGGTCAAAGAGTTCTGTGGCTGCCAGCAAGTAATGTAGCACGAGAAAAAGAGAGAGAGAGAGATCAAAGGACCAGATGAATTTAACCTTTTATTAGAAAACATGATAGTTTTAAACAGGCAATAAATTGTTAGGCTACAGAGTACAGCAGGTGAAGTCAGCTATTTTACCATGTTCTGGGAGGCCCAGGAAAGGTACATGTCAGTCAGCTGTGGATCCTTCGGCCTGTTGGTTTTGATACCTTCCAGAACTGCTCTAAACTTCCCTTTTTTCGTATGCACATTTACCTCAGCTAGCCATGGCATTCATTTACATCTTACCATACTCACTTAACAGAGAGAAGATATTTAAATGAGATTCTAGCTTACTATGTGTCATTCCATTTTTCTTATAAAAAGTCAAAAAATTATATTATTACAAGGGCTTCCAAAACACAGTTATCAGCAGTTGGCTTAGATTGCCAGTGGCCTCAACTGTTTTTTTTTCACCCCTTTCAGGTTGCTGGAAGTTTGCTTTTATGGAAAGTCTTATTGGGTATAGCCGAAACTGTGGCTTCAGACTCCTAAAACACTGCATGCTCTTGCTATCATCACTTTGTTCTTCTTCCTTAGTCCATCTGAAACTCTGTTGCTGTATCATGCCTTCTAATGAAACTGCATGCTCTTTGGGACAGGGAATTGTTTCTTATGGCAGCTCTGATCCTGCACAGTTTATGCATGTACTATATCTTCTCTGTGTGTAATCCCACTCAAGGCAATAGACCAATTTGCAAACCTGTACAGCATTAATCAGTGTGGCTAGATACAGACATTCAAAAAAACAGAGGCAGAATCAATCTAAGTTACGTGTTTTTCTGTAAGTGGTGTAGTTTAGATTGGTACAGAACACACATTCACCCTTTGGGGTGGGGGCAAATATTAGACCAGATGCTGCCATTTTTAAACCAGTCTAGGTGTGCTGAACTTCTGTTCTGTTATGGACATAGATGGTTTCTGATCACATATACTAGTAAAAGCATAATGGCTGTACCTGGCCTGTAAGACTGATTGCAGCCTACCTTGGTATCGTGCTTAGCTAAGTGGGGCTGTTGAGTAACTGCGGAAGTAACAACTGCTCATGCACTAGCCAGCTTTTTTAGTGGTACTACATGGTTTTTGCAGAGTATTTTTCCAAGACAGTCCTACATGGGATCTATAAGCCCCTCTGTGTGCATTTGGGAGCATTTGCCCTTTCCCTAATTTTGTATGCAGTATTAAAATGGCTTTTCTGGTTGCTGTGCTGTCTTCTAGGATGGAGGATAAGCCATCCAGAAGTCCCCACCTAGAATCTTTGTCAAAGTGTCTTTATGAGCAGCAGTGGAGTCAGCTCTAAAAATCAATTCTTCCTTTCATTAGAATCAAAGCCTTACTCTCCTCATTTTATCTTTGCCCATGTCATCCCAAAGAGGGCCAGCTGCATGCCTTTGATGTCAAACAGGCAATTAAATATTACCGGAGTAGGATTGAAAGTTTCAGGAAATTAGATGTCTTATTCGTACTGTGTGGAAATCATAAACTGGGATCTAAAGCAACTATTTCCAGGTGAGGGAAGCCTACTGTTGATGGAACCCTGCAAGTTTTAACAAGTATTCTCAGGGAAGCAGCATCAGGCAAGACCCTTTGTGGCCTCTTGGGCAGATAGAAATCACATTTTAGATTTGTGCAGAATGACTTTCTGGTGTTGCAAGGGGCTGTGACTGCTGCTGCTGCCCATTCCCTCATCCTACACACCTTATTTAATAACTTTGCTATGGTGATTTTTTTTCTTTTTTAATTTCTCTCCCATATGCTGGTTATTTCCATGATTATTTAGTATTATTTGAATTGTGGTAGGAATGAGGAGCCACAGATATGGGTCTTGACCCTTTTGTGATAGGTGCTTGTACAGATGTCGCAAAAGACAATCACTTCCCCTCTGAACATTTTGCATTCTAACAGCATGTGTCTGGCTTGATGTGTACTGGCACCTAAGACCATGTCAGCATTTCTGATATCATAAATTGGCATTCTCAGTATTATGTGTAACCCTAGGTGCAACACTACATGTGCCCTCACCTGAACAGTGGGATCCTGGGGTACCTGGGAGCCAGTAGCCCTGCCCAGCCCCCCTGGGAAGCTGCTGCAGTGCCCCCGCGTGGAGAGCCTCCCCTTACAACCAAGCACTCTCGCAGACAATTCTCAAACTATTTACAAGATTTAAATATTTACAACATAACAAATAACCATTAAATAAGCGCATTGATATACCAACTAATAAACTCTCAAGAACTTATTCACACAGTCTCTCACTTCCACACAGTGTACTGGGGGATCCCGTGTGCACTGCCCCTGGTGGGGTGTCTCAGGAAGTGGGACTGTCTGTGTCCCTGCTCATGGTCTGTGGACGCTCCTTGGTGCTGGTGTCCATCTCCATGCTTCTGGGGTCTCTGGGCACCAGGCGGCAGCTCCTTCTCTGCAGTCCCTGCAAGACAGCCTTCCCCTGCTTTTGACCCCCTTCTCCGGCTCAGCTGGGAGCAATGTCTGAGCTGCCGGCTATAGCAAATCTCCTGTCCCTCACAGCTCGGCAAATACAGACCCTCCCTGGGCTTTCCATGCCCCTGGGGCCCCTCACCCTTCAGGGAAAACAGGGCAGACTCTGGCAGTCCCCCCTCTCTCCCCCCTGCAGCTGTTCTGTGCTCACCCAGCCGGTCACTGGGCTGCAGGTGGGTCTTTCCAGGTTTGGAGTCTCCACACAAGCAGCCCCTCTCTGATCCTGCCCAGAGAAACTGGATACTGTATCACTCCTGTGGCAGCCTTTTCTGTTGCTTCTCAGGGCACTCCTAGGGGCTCTCCAAGGGACCACTGTGTTGAGGGTCTGTCTCCAGTCTCCAGCCTGTCTGTCTGTCTGTCTCTGTCTCTTGTTCTCCCCCAGGAAAACTGCTCCTCCTTTTATCCAAGCCTCTCAGCCAATCCCAGCCCAGGCCCTTCCCAGGCTTTTGCTAATGGCTCTATTTCAAAACTTTGCTGGGGTTACATCACCCCTCCCACTTCCAACAGGGCTGCCTCCAAAACAGCTTCACTTATTCTCAGAGCCTATAGTGTCCCCGCTGGGACAAACTCTGTCTCTCTGCCGGGCAGCCCTTCCTATTATTTCAGGTGGGTCCATTTTTTAAATGCTGATACATATGGTATCCAACAAAGATAAATGTATGGGGCCTTTTTTTCTGTCTACTATATTTGTGAGATGCAGGTTCCCCCCCATGTTTTTAACGTGAAGTTGTCAGTGAATTGAGGCTACATGACACGGAAGACTTGTCAGCAAATAAAGCCTCTTTTCTGTCATCTGCTGGGTAGGTCTTGTTCCTGGAGTGTCCCTTGAATATCAACGCTACTCTGTGTGCATGTTGTTTTACAAGGAAGGAAAATTTATCCAGATTACGTATCAACCTTGTTATATGTGGTCGGTCTTGCAGTTTGTATCTTTTTAAAAGAGCAAAGTTACTCCAAGTAACAGGATTAGTAGTAGTCAGAGTCCCTTGTAAAGTAATTTTGCAATCATTTTGCTGACTGAGATGGCTGTGCGTTATTTCTGTTCCTGCTGTCCCCTAAGACCTTCATGAAATGAGATCTTCTACCTCATGGGCCTGTCAAACTGACTGCATTTTAAAGTTAATATGAAGACATCAGTGAATATAATGTTCCTGGTGTTCAGTCCAGGCCTAATGGCTTTGACAGACTATTCAGTTGATTTTGCTGTAGGTTTGCTTTGTAATCTGTCCTAAGGAAATGACTATAAATTGATCAGATTTTTCTCTTTGGGGAAGGAAGACTTTAGTTACGGTTACCTGTCTGCTCTTTTCACTTACCTGACGACAAGCAAGTTTTTGTGCTTCAGGCTTCATGCAGTGTCTTTGGATTTAAATATGGGGCAACTGTGACAAAAAAATCTTCCCACAGTTTCAGGTTTCATCCCGGCAAACTGAGCCATGGCATGAGTTGCATGCATACTGTGCGTGGTGGTTCAGAAGCTCTCTCTGTATGTGGCTGAGACCTGAATATAAGTCAGGAAGCCCAGGATCCACGTTCCTTAAGGTTTTGCAGATACGCTGCAGAGTCCTGATCTAAAAAGGGTCTGATGGAGGACTAGAGGGTCATTAAAGTTGTGCCATCCTCTGGAGCATAGCATCCAGCTCTTCATTTACCTCAAAGCACGATATCTTTCTCACATCTAAATGCTATGTGTGACGACTTAATGTGTCAACCGTCAAACTGTTAGGTTGGCTGTACTCATCAGCTTGGTGCTTGCATGGTGCCTGACAAAAGGGCACCTATACATTGCTTTTCCAAGCTAAGCTGAGCTCTGGTTAATGCAGAACAGATGAAGCTAAGACAAGAGCTCCGAGAACATTTCCACTAGACAGTTCTGCATTTTGTTGTACAAGCAGTCATCTATTGGTGAATGAATTTCTGACTGCATTGTCATTGATCAAATAAAATTATTTGTAGTGACTTGATATTTGCAAGCTTTTACCTCAAGAGAAAATACTACAGGTATCTCAGGCAGCTTCATTAAGAGGAAGAATGGCTATATCATGAATAAAACGGTGGGGATGTGATAACAGCTGACTTAGCCCTAAAAGAAACTGAATAAAGCAGCAGTACAAGATTCAAAACAAAACTTAACAATCTTGACTGGACTATGAATGGCCATTCGAGATTTACTAAATTTCCGTTTAGCAAACGGTTTAAAGTAGAAAAGAGATTAGGAAAAGGTTGCCCTTTATATAGAAGCAATAAAAGTAAAAACAACAGCAACGGGGATGGAAGTAAAACGTGAGTGAAAGTAGAGAATGTTAAAGCAATAACATTTGATCTTGGGCAACAGTGCGTAAGTGGCAAATATTTGACAAGAGAATCTCTCTCTCTCTCTCTGCTTTCTCTGAATGAAATATCCTGAGTTCTTGTATCCCTTCAATCCCCCTCAAAACTGATCATCCTGTTTGACCCCCAGTCTTACCATCCTGAACTTAAGAACCGTTTAATCACTCTACATAGATGCATTTAAAAGATACAAGTTAGAATTTTCTGAGCAGTTGAGATACCCTATGGCTGTACAAAGTAATTGGATCTGTGATTAATAAACTGCATTTTGTAATTTAAAATGAGTGCTTTTTTAACTTTGTCACAAATGTTATTCTAAAAAAGAATAATTATTCATCATTAAAAGAAACAAAACAGAACAAAAGGTAATTTTCTCATCAGGATAACTGCTGGCTCCTTCTTTTCACCTTGGTGTGATTTTTGGTAGATCCCTACTTACTGAAAATAAAAGCTTTTTAAAATAAAACTGTTCTAAAGAAAATGGTACTTTTTGTACCATTTATCATAAAATTAACTTTTTATTAAAAATTATTCATTTACTTTTTTTTAAAATATAATCTATTTTTATTTCCAAAAATGTTTTCAGTGAGTAAAACATTTTCAACACCATTTCAAATAATTTTCTTTTTAATGTCTTCAGTACAACAATGACAAAAATAAAATTCTGTTGAAAAAGTATTCCGGGTACTTTGGGCACATATTTGGGCACTTGACTATTTTTGGGCACTTTAAAGTGAAATGTTTTGCTATTTCACTATAATCTGCTTTTTCTTTTTCCTTTTTTTTATTTATCATTTATTTATTTTTTAAAAGCTGTTCTTTGTAGGAACTACTGACTAACTCTAGGGAGCAGAACATTTCTTTATTCAGATTGTTGATTTTCATATTTGAGATGTTTGTTGACAATGAAAAATAAAATAAGGACAAGTGATACTTCACCATGTGTTACAGCCAGATTATGGTTAGTGGAAAGACAAGTATTGTTAGAAGTGTTGTGAATGTGGGGCAAGAGCCAAACGTTTATCCAGATATGCACATCACACTCAGAATTTTGATACAGGTGAAATATATTAGTTACTAGCATTTCTTACTGCAATTTTAAAGAGCACAAGGCAATTTTGAGTGGCATGCTAACCACCGAACTGGAGTTTCAGAAATAAAAAGCGTTTTTTGTTTAATTTGGCATATACCAAACTATTAAGTACAGAATTCAGTGGCTGTTGGGTGCTGATTCCCAGAGTCCCCACAAAAAGTCCAAACTCTAATACATATATTGTATTGTACAGCTTACTCTTTTCAGGCGCTACAGCCAAGAATGTTGTATTCTAAAATCTCAAAAATTATCTAGCCATCTTTTTATTTTTGTTAAACCAAAGTACAATGTTAAAAGCTGAAGGTACCTTTTAACAAGTGAATAGGCACATTCTTTCATTAATGGGAATGAAACAGAATGTTTCAACAGGATTCTTTGTGTTGAAGTGTTCTCTCTTAATGAGGTTGCTTGCTCTGAGTGAGAAGCAGGCCAGAATGACTATGTGAAAAATGTTACAGGAAGTAATAAAATCAGATATTTTACACAAAAATCATAATAAGTCCCCCCACACACACATATTATTATGAATATTTATCTTTATTTTCTGTGACCATATTGTTTTCAGTGGTGTTATGAAAATCAGTGACCCAAAAGGAAGTGTTTCTAGCAACATAGAAGAAGGGTTTTGTTTTTGTTTTGTTCTTCTTCTCTGTCATCTGAGGGAGAAGGATCAGTAATTGTAAAGAAGGTTTTATCAAAAGTCCTCCAGGTGATTTACGCACCTAAGTCTTCATTTTCAAAACTATTTTAGGGAAGGCTTCTTAAAGTATTTGTATGCCTAACATGCTTTGATTTTATTACTGAATAGGTGCCTAAATACCTGTGCAAATCTGGGCTTAAAGAGACTAGGGTTCATGGAACTTCTGTGGCAGATGTGTTCAACCTCTGCCCCATGGGCCAAATACAGCCTGCAGACCCATCATATTTGGCCCACTGGTCTTCCCACAGGTCCAGAAACTTGGCAGTAGGGGAGCGGTGGCTATTATTATAGCCTCCTGCCAAATCCCCAGACTCCATTCCCTACCCAGCTGGTCAGAGTCAAGCTACACCCAGGCGTAGGATCAGGAGCACCAGCTGGAGATGGTCTGCAGATGGATCAAGTACTGCCAATCTGACTTGCCAGGCAAAAAGATTGGGCACCACTAATCTATGGGATAAAATTTTATGGACAGTCTTTAGGAGCATAAGACCCTCCTTTCCCTCCTCCCCTCCTTGAAAATCATGGGGTCTGTAATCTTATGTCTATTAGGCATCTATGAACCTCCCTTTAAATGATTAACTGGAACCATATCAACCTTCCGTTGGCCAAGGGTCATTTTTCAGTATCGCTTTCAGTTCTGTTTCATTCAGAATGTAGAAGCTGTCCATGTGTTTTGCGTGTAAGCCTTAGACAGGAGACTATACGCTAGTTTTCCCTATGGTAATGTAGGAACTTTAATTATGGAGATTTAGGAAAATAAAAAAACCCATGACTGCTAATACAGAATGCATTATCACTCCTTAGCCAACCAAGGAGATCAATTTTTATCTGATTTTTTTCAAAATAAATTTACAGGCAAATTGATCCAGGATTGAACTTCATTTGGGAAAATACTGCTTATGAGCTTGCTGCTGTCCAAACTAGGTATGTTTAAGGGGGTTTGCTGCACTTCCATAGTCCTTTCACAAATGACTTCCACAGAAGGTTAATGTAGTAGAGTCTGCTTTTTAAAATGCTCATTTGGTATTGATCGAGCTGTGATTTTGGGCCTGGGTCTGTGTAGATCCCCATATGCAGAAAATCTCTGATTATTGAGTGAGAATTAAACATAGAGTAAGCTTTCTTTTGTTTTTACTGTGTTGACCTTTCACAACTTGGCAGGTTCCCATGTGCTAGGCAGCAATGAATTAGACAGGTGAAGGGGTGTTGAATTCCTTGGGGATGGGTGCACATGATACGATACTGCAGTATACCAGAATGGGCTGCCAATGCAGAAAAAATGCAGGCCACTATAAATTTTGCCTGCTGTGCCTGTTGGCACGGCAGGGTTGTTTTTTTGTTTGTTTTGTTTTTTTTTAAAGATCCTCGCCTAATCTCCAGTCTGTCTTCCCCATAAGTTCAGTTTTCTTATCCCAAGTGTCTGGACAAATAGTCAGTATGGAAAGCTCAGCTGCCTAGCAGACATGGTGGTAAGAGTCAGGGTGTTAGCAGACATAGCTAGACCAAAGTGTTGGCAGGGTGGAAGAAGAGAGTACAACTGAAGATGCTTTATGGTTAGGTGAAAGAAATGGGCAGAGGGAAGGCTACGTAACTAGCGACTACTTATTGGCAGAAAAGGTCTTTGTCTTGTCTGCCTATGTCCTTAGACCAATATGACTACAACCAACGCCCTGAAATACAGACTACTGGATGATTTAGAGAACATCCCTTGGCACTCTGAGGAGTAGAATCAGATCCTTCCACTTTTGAAAACAGTTGCTAAACCCATGTGGGTACTGAATGGGCAACATGGTCGAATTCAACAGGAGCATCAAGAGATGGTGGAGAGTTAGCTTACCCCATTATCATCTGTGTAGGCACAAAGCAATATGTGGCCATTGTGAAGCAAGAAGAAGATGTCTCTAAAAACAAATAAGGCAGGATTTTCAAAAACATTCAGTACCCTCAAGCTCCTGACTGTCTAAAGGGGAATTGAGCTTTTTAAAAAATCTGGGCTTGATTGCATTGTAAGAACTACTGCGAGGGAGGGAAAGGTAGAGACCTAATTTTCTGTCTCCAAAAGTCTTAGGTCCTAATTCAGCAAGGTACTAGAACCCAGGGTTATACCTAAGCATTGGTACCAGTATCTTGCTGAATTGTGGCACTCTTCAAGAGGATTTTGACCATTTGAATACCAGTATACTACATTATTGCATTACTAGTTATCAGGGGTTCCACCAAGATGAGCCAGTAAGCTCTTTTTGTGTTTACAAATATAAGACTGGAACTACCTGAGAGTTTACATTGAAAAAGAAGTTAATAACTTATGTAAGCTCTGAAAAAAAAATCAAATGTAATATTTGGCTCTGGAGATTCATTTTGCTGTTAAGGTAATTGGCATTTGTTATGGACTATGAACTCTTGGCCAAAATGGTGCTTTTTGCGTATCACTGTCAGCTGACACATGTCCTGGGATCTTGTACAGAAGCTTAGTTATTTATCTATCAAATTCAGCCCTCTATTTGTGAAGACATCTTACTTTAATCATCTCTTGTACATTTTTGAACAACTCTGAGGGCTATAGCTGCTCTTAACATAGGAGCGAGGATTACATAGAATAGATAATATAATTCCCATTTCCCTCTCACTGATCCAGCCTACCTACATTCTTCAGGTTTCTATTGTACCTCTCTAAGGTTTTTCAAAAAGGCAATGTTGGAGAAATCAACAAATGCTTTCTTTAAAATATTTATCAAGACAGACTATTCTGGAACAAAGCCCAGCTTTTACAAGAACATGTCAGCCAGGTGCAGGAGTCTGGATGATTCCAGCGGAAAAGAAACCCAATAGACTAGAATAGCATGATAGACCTATTGCTCCAAGAGCCTCCATTTAGTGCAGCAAAGAGAAGGTGCATGGGCAGCCCTTGTTGTTTTATTTTATATCCCGATCCTAGTGCCTAACTCACATAGGACAGTGTGGAAGTGGGCACACTGGGGAAGCTGGGCATTGGGAGAGGGGCACTGGATGCATAATTTCTGCAAAAGTAGCAACTGTTTTCTGGTGCACTGTTTTCTGCACGGAGGTTGGGTTTTTGCATCTCCTTGCTAGCACTTTGTTGAATAAAGATGACATCATCCTCTCTCAACTAGTCTTAAATTTTAAATAAATGTTCAATGAGCAGTTTTTATAGCACTTCTAATTTATTTTCCAAACTGTCCTGTTTCATCAATTTGATTGCTAAGAATTTTGAGTGATATTATAAGTGTTATAAAGCAGCAAAATGCTGTTGACTTTCATATGAATACAAGCTGTATTATTAAAGACTAAATTACATCAAGAGTTTTGAAAGCAAGGCAGATATTTACTGCAACACAAATTGATTCTCAGCTGTAATACATTCCCAAAGCTGGCTAGAGTTTTTGTTAAGCTAGGTGGCATTTTCATAGTTGATTTATCTCATCCTAGGAATCAGAGAAAATGCCTAGTTCATGTCATGTTTTGTTCAGATCGACAAGTGTCCAAAAAAAAGGACATTATGCAATATGGTATCAGACATTTGGCTTGCTCCAGTACAAAACTTTGAGTTAATGAGCTATAAATGTCTCGTAAGCTCTTGTTCATTAGTGCAGCACACTACAATTAATGTTTTTTAGACCTCATGATATGAAGACATCCTCTTTCAGGCTGTATTCTCTCTGGGTAGGAATTGACTTCTGCTTAAACATTAGACAGGAAAATACGACATTTTCTCTCCTGAGTGTATTCAGTTGAGTCTGGAATATTTGGAATGACTATTTGTTAAACACATGCAAATCACATCCCACTTTTAAATATATTTAAAATAAATTAACATTTTGTGTGAAATTCTGGGTCTATTGAAATCAGTCTAAAAAATTCACTCATGCAGTAGGGCCAAGGTTTTAACACTTGAATATAAACATAATTTTTAGATGGACAGACTGCTTCCACAGTTCTCCAAGACTGCACCTTGGAAATATGGCTGTATTACCCTATTTCTTACAGAATTGCACCATTGAATCATAGCCTTGTTACACAGTAATTTTGGGTGGTTCCTCTGGAACTTGTAACAGCTGGATTGTCTGCACATTAACACCAGAGCAGGATTATCTCTCATCTGTGTTACCCAGCTTGTGTTACACTAAGGTGTAGCTACTCTAGGCTATACCTCAGCATAAATACCTCACTTGGCTTCCCTGCTGGCCTGGATTAGGCCC
>NW_017728912.1:29073296-29090642 GCF_001723895.1 Crocodylus porosus | reverse complement strand
TGCTTACTTGTGGTTGCCTGCACTGTCTGTCTTGGGAGAGGAGGAGGGGAAAGATTAATCTGCCTGCCCAGCTTCTGCCCCTGTCTCTCAAAGAGCAGCATCCTGGCCAGCAGTAGCAGTGGGGGCTGGGCAGGTCAGATAACCCTTTCCTGCCTGCTCCCCCAGGACAGAGGGCATTGGCAGCCACAAGTAAGTGTGTGTGTGGGGGGGGGGGGGTAGGGCAACCCCAGGGGGAACTGGGAAAGCCCTGCAGGGCAAGAAGAAAGCCTCAAATGGGATAGGGATCTTTACCTTTCAGTCTTCCAGGCCTCCACTGGCCCAAACGTGTGACTGCTCCAAACCTCCGCTGGCCCAAATGTGTGGCTGCTCCAAACTCGAGCTAGCACTAACTAACTAATAGGGCCATGCGAAATTTCAGCAGGTATTTCATTTTGAAGCTGTTTCAATGTGTTTTGAGCTTGAAGCAGTGGAATCCAAATGAAACAAATGGCTTTGAGAAAGCTTTGAAATGAAACAAGGACACTCGATACACATAAAAAGTTTTGAGTTTTGAAGCCAGGCTTGCTGCAGTGTGACCCCTGGATCTGCATGTGAGATGACAGTATGCTGCCATTGCAGGCAGTGGCCAGTGGCAGCACAAGACTTCCCAGCACTTGGCATGGGCTGCGCCCAGTGGCGGTCCCAGCCTGCTGTCAGCCCGTGCACAGGTCCAGGGGTCCACACCCCCTGGGGGGGAGTCTGGCACAGCTCTGCACTACTTCCGGAGGTTGCTGGCCCCCAGATCTGCATGCAAGTTGACAGCAGGCTGCCGCTTCCAGCAAGTGATAAAAGTTTTGCATGTCAGCAGTTTGAGGTGCAGTTTCCCAGAAATCCCTGCACCTATATCTTTGAAACTTGGCAGAATTCATGCCCTCAGAAGGGACTACCATCCCTGCAATTTTCCTCTGAATCAGGCAAGAAATGACAAGGTTATAGGCATTTTCATGATTTCCCATTATAGCCTATGGGCAAAATGTCAAAACAGCGAAACAGTTTCGATGAAATGAAACACAACAATGTTTCAAAACTAAATGAAACAATGAAATGAAACACTGTCCCTTCAAAATGGCGAAATAGAAGTTGAAACAAAACAGTGCTGTTTCACACAGCCTAACTAAATTGAGCTAGTGTGGCTCACAAGGCAAGATGTAACAAGGCCCTTATTCTCATTTTACACCAGTCACTTTTCCATTTCATATATGAATATGTGCAACCACCATCTTTCATTTTTAATGCACTAAATGCATACCAATGAGAGCTAAGCAAATACATTCAGAGGAAATCACGAATGCCCCAATCTTTCTTACTAAAGTGATGCTAAATATTGTGGAAGTTCATGGGGTCTCATTGAACCCCCTCAGAGACTTCCAAAAGTTTGTAAGAAGCTGTCCCAGTTGCCGGGCAGGCTGTAGGTCAAAATGTGTAAAAGTTGGATTACAAGGGGCCAGCACACCATACCTACGATGTTCCATTTCTGTTCTCTTAAGTCAGTTCTGCTTTTCCTGGGAAACCTGATAATGCCTGTGAAATCTCATTAAGCTATTGACTGTCTTATTGGTCATTGGCTGTTTGGAACAAATAGCTAAAGGAGATCAAAAATGGTTTTATTACAGAGGTGTGTCATGTTTGGAGAGAGGCAAAACGTGACGTGCTGGACTGTAACTGGTGCTGCTGGTGCTTTGGCTATAGTTAGTTCTAATGTTCGCTTGCTTTTTGGAGCAAACAAAAATCCATTGTACACTGACAGTCTTGCAAGAGTCTTTTGTTCTGACTGTTGTGTGGTGGGAGGTTGCAGGGGGAAGAAAAGAAGAAAATCATTTGCACCAGAAGGTATTTAAATTAGGAACTCAGAACTTTTAAGAAGACTAACTCATTCACGGGTTGTGCTATGCAAATGCCTTAAATGAGGTGTGTTTAGGGGCCTGAGCCCTATTAGCTAAGAGAATTTTTGGGTGGCTAGGTAGGTCATTAACAGGTGTGGGGAAGAGGCACGCCCTGAAAGTGTTGCTGTGATTCCTCTGGCCTCATAGACTGATGGGCCTTCTTTCCGTTTGATTTCCTTTCTCCTACTGTAAGTCGTCAGGGGGATGTTTGGCAAGAACATTTTTCAGTAGTCTGTGCCGTTACATTTTAGCCTTAGTTGTGCTTGCTGACCTTGTCCAGTGTTGGTGGCTGTTCCTGTCAGCTTCCACCTGCAGCAGGATCTCTCCCCTGTCAATTGGCCAAGCTGTAAGAATAGGTTGGAGATCTTTTAGCTGATGTGTTAGCTGTGAACAGCTCACCTGAGGAAATCATTCGTGTACAGCAAAGCTGTTAGCAAAATTGCAAGACAAGCTATCATCAGCTCTCTTCCTTATTTGCTCCAGGGCCCATAAGTTCTGTTTCACTCTGGTTAGCTAACTATTCTGTTGGTTGTATAGACCTTTATGATATAAATCTGTAATAATATTATTAATAATAATAGTAGGTTGGTGGTGGTGGTGGCTCATCATCTAATTCTGTAAGCTTATGGTCTGCTGCTAGGGAAACAGCAGGTGCAAATACCTAGTCAGGAAACATAATGCAGCAAGAAGAGTACTAGTCTAGGACTTGGTTAGCTAATTAAGTTCTCTGTCCTGATGGACTTCCAACTGTAAGGCACTTGAATGCCATCCTGTGTACCCCTGTTTCATTTCCCAGAAGGACTGTCGACTCATCAACTTTACCAGTGCATCTTTACTTTAGCCTTAAGTCTACATCACAAAAAACAGCAAGGAGAAGGAGAACCCAGTCACCTGTTGTGTTAATGGTGTTTTTAGGGACTTGAACAGGATGAAAGAGGATTGCACTTGGGTATCTTGAAGGTGATATAGCATTTGTGTCTGAGACCTGCAAAATTTCAATAATAGTATTGTCCTGTCTTACAGGGGAGTTGAGAAGATAAATATGTTCAGGACTATCAAATGCTTTGATATGACAGCAAAAGGGACCAGATAAGCATAAGAGATGCATAATGAGTAGTGCCATGTGTAATTAGGGTTGGATTTTAGTTTTCATATTCCATTAATCTTCCCTCACCCTCTTTTTGTATTATTTGTAATAGATTTAAGCACATTTTCATCACATTTTTCTTGAATGAGCTTAGCCTAGATGGGGATTTAAATGGGGAAGTTAGGAAAAAAAAATGTTGAGTAATAAGCATTGTAGAACCTCTCTTGTGTATATATAATATTCATATTGGTGAAGACTTTAAAAGTTGACTAATGATTTTGACCTCCAGTTCTTGTGGAATCACCTTGAAATACTTTTACAAGATCCTGGCATTCGAGGCCTGAGCTATCACATTCTGAAATATAGGCTCTTTGGAATGTGTTAGTCGAGGCACCTAAAAATCACTTGCCCATCCATTTTATAATCAGAACAGTTTGTTGTAGGAAACATAGTCAGCCAATATCCTAATCACTCTTAGCTGATGGCTGAATTCAGACCAGTGCCCTATAATGTTTCTTAATGACAAATAATGATATAACCAAATGAATTATTTGACCATTGAGAAGGCTAGCCTCAATGCAAAATATATGAAAACATTACGCTGTGTTGTATAGTTCAGATTAATAAGAAATGCTTACCTGCGCAGTAAGCAGTCTTTTATAGATTGCTCAAACACAAGCTTGATGATGCATTGTACACAAGTTTTAAAAAACTGTAGCCCTAAGCAAAGATTTACTGTATCAGCATGTGAGTGAGGTGAGGTGAGCAGAGTGCTGCTGAAGTAGAATGTGCCAATTCTATCAGTGTATCCATATGGAGAACGGTGTATCTTGTGATGTGACAGGTCCACTGTCTCCTCAGTCTATCAGAACAAGTTAAAGACAGCCAGGGAAATTATTGGCAAACTCAAGTGCCATTTCCCATGCTAGTGTATAAGTCACTAAGAGCAGATATCTGCTTTTCAAAATGAAGAGCCAGATAGTGAATTCTTTCTGATTATAGAAAATCTCGAGTAGTGGCCAGAGGGTATAAACAGAAGTTGCCATTGAAGCAGATCGGCTCTGCCAGAATGTCCTAGCACAGCTGATCCACTTCGTTGGGCAAGACAGATGTTGCCTGTTGTGCCACAGGGTTGGCCTCTGCTGCAACTGGGAGCAGTCGAGGCCCAATACTGTGGGGAACACTAGTGGCGCATCTCTGCAATCGGGGGGCACCTCTTTGGTTTCCTCATTTGTGGAGACACGGTTCAAGTTGGATTCCCCAGGAGTGTGTCTCTGCAAATGGGGGAACCCAGGCAGGCACTCCTGGGGCTTCAGGGTCACAATCCTGCACACCCAAGGCAGCTGTGGACTTCCTATGCTCTCCTGTCATAAAGCAAACAGATTTCCATCAGAAAAAAGCAGCACAAATTTTTACCATCTGTGGCAAAATTGTAGACTTCTGTGGCATGACAAGGGGCATGGATGTCTATTT
Organism: Crocodylus porosus; assembly: GCF_001723895.1. Taxonomy (NCBI): domain Eukaryota; kingdom Metazoa; phylum Chordata; order Crocodylia; family Crocodylidae; genus Crocodylus; species Crocodylus porosus. The sequence goes on along the minus strand of NW_017728912.1, from coordinate 29,086,160 downwards.
GCTTGGACTTTGCGCTGCCTCAAAAATGTATATGGTGGCACAAAATCTGTATCTGTTTCTAGCCAGAGGTGTCTTTAGGCAGGCTCCAGTTCCACAAAGCATTGGTGTTCATGCTTCAGTCTTTCTGTGTTCAGGGAGATGCTTAAACGTGGCCTCAATTTAAGCTTGTTTAAGTGCCTTCCTGAAATGGGATTAACTGCTGTATTAGGAGAGAAAGCAACTCATGTCAGAAAACGCAGCAAGTATGCAATTAAAAATCAAATTAAATGAGAAAGGTGTTACGAGTAGCAGGCCTTCTGTATGTTGATGACAGTGTTTTCCAGGCATATATTGTCTTTTAGCTCAAGTGATCCTAAAACCCTTAACAAGTACAGACATACAACCAGTGAAAGTAGCAACTATAGCACACAGCAAACCATACAATTGAAAAAGGGAGAGAACATTTTTGTGAAGAAAACCAGGGCAAGACTTCTGCTCTGTGCATTATCATCCTTAAACACCAACCCTTCGGCATTGTTTACCTACAGCTATTGTTATTATTAACAGCTAAATCTTTTTACAGCTCCACAATGTTCCAAACTGTTAAAGCACTGAAAAGATCTGCATCTTCAAATGGAATACAAGTGTTTCCTAGCTCAAAAGACTTGAAAGTACTGAATTGCTGTTATTCAAACCTGACTTGATTTTTATTTTTCCCTTTAAGATCTATGAAACAAGTCAAAGTTGAGAAATATTGGTTTGATAGTTTTAAGTTATCAACCTCTAAATTCAGCAACCATATTGTTAGATGGAACATTATTATCATATGAATCCTGAAAAGTGTGTTCCAGATGCACTGGAATACCTAACAAAAATAGCCTAATGTAGAAGCCTGGCCATTTTAAATACACCAAAGTTGCAAACTACAGAAATAATTTCCTTCAAGCTTGACAAGATTTTCAAGAGACTTGTTACCTCTACTAAACATAGTTCGAAGCTTCTAATTCTGCATTTTTCAAGACAGGAAAATGATGTCTTGAGCAGAATATATGCAAAAAATGTTTTTGTTCTTAGCTATATAACTCAAACTCATTGGAACTGATCACAAAACTTTAAAAAGTATTAAAATTAACTGAATAAGCTTTCTTCCCTTTGCCTTGTTGTTATCTGGTTTCTTAGAGTCCTAGCCTGTTATTCTGATGTGGTCATTTGTGGATGAGCTTGTTTAATCAGGTATGTCTGGCAATATATTCAAAAGGAAGTGAGTTTCAGCTCATCCTCATCTGCCATTCAAAGCTCTTCATATTGAATGCTGTTTTCTCTGCCATCAGTGAAACCTGGGCTCCCATATGTGTGTTTGTTTCTGAGGTAATCCTAGGAGAAAAAGGTGAGTTCTCAAGTGCTTTTAGGCTCTACACTATTCAAGATGGGACCTTCAGTTTGACTCTCACCCAGTGCACTTGTGTATAGCTTCCAGTTTAGATTAATTCATTCTAGTTATATCCCCCAAAATCAAAACGTCTCTCATGATTACAATGATCTGTGTGTTGCCCTGAAAAGGGCATTCTTTTTTAAAGCAAGACATCCCTTTTAGTTTTAAAAATAATCTGACTGATGAATTCTAAAATTTCAGAAGGAATTTATTTCCTCCTCTTCCCCCATTTCCCCTGTAAGGGGACTGGAGATTTATTTATTTTTCTTTTTTTTAAAGGAGAGTTCAGTATTTTTTATATTTTGTTGTTCTGGCTTTCTTTCCTGCTTGCTTTCTTTCTTTCCTGCTTTCACTGAAGTCACTGCCCACTCAATGAATGTCAGTATCAAAAGCCAAATTAACTATTTCCTGAGTTTACTTTTCTTGAGCCATAATGTAAATAGTTCTTGAGAAATGGCTGTTCCAGATTGGCATGGATAAGCATTATGTAGCTTGCCATCACATCAACTGGCCACTTACAGCAGAAGTTTTTAATAAGAGAAAAAGTTGCTATCATATTGCATCTTGTGGTTGTTGCCTCCTGGGGTATAAATACACTTAATGATGTTGTTTAATGTGATGCATCCTGTTTCACTATGTCAAAATTTTCATTTTAATGCAGTATACCTGTCTGGTATGACTACCTTTAATGTGGACCATAAGCATAAAAAAATTATCAGCAGAAAAGAAAAACAGCCCAGTTTAAGAAATGATAGGTTGTTGAGTGTCATACTGTTTCTGGGAAAGTTTCATTCATGAACAAATGTTGCTTTTTTCAGAGCTTGTACAAACCTTGAAAAGCATCCTATAACCAACTTAATCACATGGCCATAGAAAAGATGTTGCTCTACCCAGGGGGGACGGCTTCATTCCTTTTTATTAATTTAGGCTGTGACTGTTTTAAAGAAGACACAGTCAAAGGGAGCTGAGATTAAATTATGCTTTAGCCCATATCTCAGGACTTGAATTTAAATCTTTATTAAATGAGTTCTGAGCCTTCTAGGGATAATACTCCACCCCAGAATATTTTCTTGTTTTTATAGATTTCATAGACATTAGGGCTGGAGGAGACCTTGGAAGATCATTGAGTCCAGGCCCCTGCCCCAGGGGCAGGAAGTCAGTTGGGGTCACAGGATCCCAGCAAGATAAACATCCAAATGTCTCTTAAAGGAGTCCAGAGTAGGTGCTTGTACCGCCTCTGGTGGTAGTCTGTTCCAGGACTTGAGGGCTTGGACAGTGAAGAAGTTTCTCCTTATGTCCAGCCTGAAACTGTCTTGGAGGAGTTTGTGACCATTAGACCTTGTCATCCCTTGGGACAATCTGGTGAACAGGCGTCCCCCCATATCCTGATGTTATACCCCTTATATATTTGTAGGCAGTCACCAGGTCCCCCCTGAGCCTGCATTCTTCCAGGCTGAAGAGTCCCATAGCTCTCAGCCGCTCATCATAAGGCCTGTTCTCCTGCCCTCTGATCATATGCATGGCTCTCCTCTGGACTCTCTTAACCTTCTCCACATCCTGTTAAAATTGTGGAGCCCAGAATTGGATGCAGTACTCCAGCTGCGGCCTCACCAAGGCTGAGTGCAGTGGGAGGATGACATCCTGGGATTTGCTTGAGAAGCGTCTATGGATACAAGCCAGAGTTTTGCTCACTTTACTAGCTGTGACATTGCATTGGTGGCTCATATTCATCTTGTGGTCAATCATGACCCCCAAGTTCCTTTCGGCTGTGGTGCTAGCAAGCATAGTACTGCCAATCCTATAAGCATGCTGTGGGTTTTTTTCCCCAAGGTGGAGTACATTTTTTCCCCAAGGTGGGTGCATTTCTCACTGTTGAATGCCATCAGGTTTTCATCTGCCCATGTTTTGATCTTGACCAGGTCAGTCTGGATCACCGTCCTATCCTCTGGTTTTAAGCAATGAGGCATCATTTAATGCACTGCAATGGCAAAGATGGTGGCATTTACCCTGTCAATATTGCTATCATTTCCAGTTGGTACTTGAGAAGAGCACTGCTAAGATTAGAAATGTGTGCACCCCAGACTGCTTGGTGAGCAATGCGGGACCTTGCATGCATGTTAAATTTATGTTTCAAAGTTCCTTGGACAAAGGTTTAGTATTCGCTTTCTTAAATTAATAGGAAAGCAGAGCTGCAAAAAGGAAAGAAAAATGCTTGCAAGTTTGGTCTGCAGTACCCACTACTGTACTGGGGCACTAGACTGCTGTGATGCCCTGTAGCTGAGATGTCTTAAAGGTTCTTTTGGTGTGGACGCCCAGTTAGTATTAATTTTTTTAAAGAGGTTTGGGCATCCAAGTCTCTTGGGGAGCTTTGAAATCTCAGCCAAAATGTTCCCAGATGGTCAGCTGTATGCAGGGTACGATGACACACTGGCTAATGCTGAAGCCATTTCAGTCTTCAGGCTTTGATCTTTGGCAAGCTCCCAAAACACATTTGCCTGCACAGCTCAAAGTAACGCATTACTGCCAGACAGGAGGAGAAGGTGCAAATACTCTAGGGACAAGAGCTTCATAGACACAATGGGCTATTAGAGTCCTTCCCAAGAGGACCCCTCAGCATAGCAGTGCCAAGCTAACCATGTCCCCTGAGGCTCCCTTGGCCTAGTTGTTGGGATGTCCCTTCCTCTATCCACTCTTGTATTTGAGAAAAACTAAATGTCAGGCTGGGGATTTTCTGCGGGCCCTCTCGCAGTTGTCCATGTAGTGTTTGCCCAACCCCTGTGCTTGCAGGCTGCACTTGGGGTCTTTGAAAGTGGTCCCACTCCAAGCCTTCTCTCTAGTCTTCAGCCCTGATCTCCACTACCAACTTCCCATCTGCAGGTGGGAATCTGCCTGCAGCCTGCTATTCTGGCATCTCTTTCTGTCCAGTTTTCAGTGGCTGTTTCCTGTGCCTTCCAGACATGGCTCCCGAATGTCACAGAGGTGCTGAATTTGGGTCATGTGGCTTGCCTTGGGGTGGGAGCAAGTGATTTCTAATGAGCTGGTTGGTTCATTAAACCTCTTGCTTTCCTGTTTCATTAATTCCTCACAGTCTTGCTTCCTTCATAGGTCATGTTTTGTGAAGCTATGGTAACACAAAAAAGGCCTATTTACATACTTTTCAGTTCTAGGTGCATTAAATTGTGCTACTTCTTGCAGCAAAGTACTGGAAGAAGATAAAAGCACAGAAGCTGTCCACAGAATCCTTTTGATTTAAACCCTTTGGGTTCATTTGCTGAGAAGTGAGTACCTTGTTGGTCTCTGCTGCTGTGGTGATAGGGCATTTAGGATAGCTCACTACAGAGCTAGAGTCTAGGAAGTCAGAAGTGCTCAGTTGTAAACTCTCTTCTGTGGTGTTAGCTAAAAAACTGTTGTACCTTAATCAGGTGAACCTGGTGGGTCTTTGGCTTTGGGTGGATCTTTTGACCTCGATGTGCTTCTAGCCCCCGGAAGTGCATGCTTCCTTCTGAACTTTAATATCCTCATTTTGCCCATGAGGAAGCAAATTACAGTAAGTAGCCTAGAATGGATTATTTGAAATGTGTTTTTCCTAGCCTGAGGTTTGGTTTTCCCTTCTTTCCTGTCTCCTTGATAAATAAAACTAGCATGTAGATTAACGTGGCTCTGATACTCACCATGCCTCCCCTGTGCCCAGAAAATAGACTGGGTTTTTGCCTGAATAAGGAGGTGTTGCAGCTAGCTCATTTGTCCTTTTAGAGAGGGTAGATGATAAAGTCTGAAAACCAAAGTTTAAAGAAATCCCTGTAAAATCACATCAGGCTCAGGGGACATCTGTTCAGTTTGCCCTCTAGTTGAATGGACCCTTGACCTCATTGTGATATCAGGTGAGTGACCTCTGACCCTACTGTGACATCGCTGTGCCCCCAGGCATCACTACTGGGGCGTGGTGGGGGTGAGGGAGATCCACTCACCAGGGTAATGGAGCATGAGGCACAAATGAAAATGCCGCCTCATAAGCTCTCTCTCCATCTGGAGATACCCTTGCTGCTGCTCTGATCCTGCCCTAATAGCCTCATAGGCCAAAGCTTTACCTGTCTCCCCTTCCTTCACTGCCACACCTAGAAGGAGGGAAGTGAGATACTGAAATAATAATCCTTTAGGACCCACTTTCTTTTACCCTGACACATTTGCACCCTGAACATGGAGGCAGCATTGAGAGGAGGTAGGGAGACCAGCAGCTAATGCAAGAGTTGGAATGAGAAACTTGGGACGAGGAAAAAGAGAAAGAGAGAGAGAGAGAGAGAGAGAGAGAGAGTGTGTGTGTGTGTGAAGTTTGGGAAGAGAGATTCAGGCAGGTTCTATGCTCATATCTAGTTTGGGGGGAGGAAGCAGTGCAATAGGGGGTATTGTTTTGCAAGGACTGAGTAGTTTAGACATCATGCAGGTTTTGTGGTTGCTCTCAACTAACTGTAAAATCCTAGGGGTGAAAGAAAAATTGTGATTTTTTTTTTTTCTTTTTTAGTCCTCTTGATAGCTCTGCAAATAAGCCTCCCTTGCAATACAAAATTAAATAGACAGTGCATAAGGGAAAATTTCATCTCTGGGTGTTTTGAAAAAATGAACTCAAACTGCCAGCACATTGCTTTGTGACAGGCATCTATATTTTTCCCCCATGCATGTTCCCTGTGGGCACTATTTGTACAGTGTAGTATGCAGATTAACCAGAACCTTGATTTTTTTTTTTAAATATATACACACATGCATCTATGGAGCCGTGACAAAGTAAATTCATGATGCTTGTATATGGAAAAAAAACATGCTGCCGAGGAAACAGCTATTGGGGCTTAATAAGTGTAAATAAGAATTGACATGGTAGGCAGGAACCACTCTGAATCAGCCATTATGTTCCATTGTGTCCTTGTGCTGATTAAAGGTCATTTATAGGGCACTGCAGAGGGACAGAGTGGCTAGGCCTATTGTGTCAGCCTGCAAATTAATGACCAGTGAGATCAGAGACAGTGGAAAAATTGCAGGGACAAATTCAGTTCTCATGTCTGCTTGGGCAAATGCAAAGTGACTCCTCTGAAACCCATGAAGTTACTCTGGGTAACTAAATAGGTGGGTTTGTTTCTGGATTTTTTTCCCTTTAAGATATTGCTGACTTGTGCTACTTTATTGTTTCCTTCTGCTGCCCTGTCTGTACTCATCTCATGTTTGTGGTCTTGCACTGAGACAGTGTGCCTTTTGACTGGTCATATCTTTCCAGCCAGATGTGAAGTGAGAGGTCAGGTAGGTAGGTCATTACTTCTCCCCTGATTTGGTACATATCTGCTTGTGGCCAAATTTCTTAACACTAGGGGCACTGAAGGTAGACTGCAGTACTGGACTGTTTCTATCTTATATCTGAGGTTCCAGTACTCCATACAGGAAGGTTTGCAACATGAAGAAAAGCAGGGGAGTTCTTTCGAGCTGAAAACTATTGCATTGGGTTTTTCTGCCTGATATGGTGTTCTTGCTCCTAGTAGTACAATAATTTTTCTGCTACTTTATAACTCACTTCACTTCACGCCGGAAGAACTTGGTAAATAGGTAAATTGGGAGCTTTCCATTCTTGCAGAAAGAGTCAAAGTGAACGGGAGAGGTATGATCTCATAGTCCAAGTGTGAGACCAAGAGCTAGACATTCAACTGTTCCAGTTTCAACTATGCCACTAATTTACCCTGTGGCCTTAGATGAATTACTTAATCTTACTAAGCACTTACTGTACATAGCATTTCCTTTCTGAAAGTCCTAAGTTGCATTTCCTTTCTGAAAGTCCTAAGTTGCTCTATAAATGTCATGATGTGTAATTCATTAATGCTTATGTGAACTAGTACCATCCTTGGGTTTGGGCGATCTACATGAGGGGTTTTTAGGTTGTTGTAGTTACCTTGGTGCAGTTATATTACTATGAAAGTCTGGTGTAGATGTGCTACACCAGTCCACAGAGGAACTTGTAATGATGGGTTCATTTTACTGCCCAGGCTAAGTTGTATGCCCACAAAGATCCATAATAAAAGCAGGTCCTCTGGCTGAGGGAAGTGAGCTGGAACAGAAACCGGACTTCTTGGATTCAGCTTCTGTCCTGTACTTGCATCACTGTTCTCTTGTTCTTTGTTTTTGCTGCATGAGAAATGTATCTTTCCTTACGCATTTCATGGTTAGGTAGGGAGGATTCATTAGTAAAGATTTCCAAAGTGCCTTGAAGATGGAGGACAAAATGCAAGTATAAATGCAAAGAGCCTGATCCTTCTTTATCATGTGCCAGTGGAAAACTGTTGTGAGGTCACTGATTTCAGTGCTGTTACATATATAGCTCAGGTGAGCGGCGATTCAGAATGTCAGAGCTAGATGTAGTTGCTGAACAACTTTTTTTCCCCATCTCCAGAACAGCTGCTTATAATCATTCTCTTCCCCCCTCCCTTCCCAGCTATAGACTCAAAATATAATCAAGAATAAAAATAGATAGGTTTGTTTTTAACACAAGAATTTTACCTCCTTTAGTTTGTTCAGCTTTGGGAGGTGGAAGGGTGAGAGGGTTACATGCCTTGGCGTTGTGCTGGAGAGCACTGATGAAAAATCAGAACCAGATCACTACTGGTTGAGGCACAGGAAATGAAACAGAAGGTAGAATGACCCCTTTCTGAAGAACAGGTCTTTCAGGTTGATGGAATGTCAGGAGAGAGGAACAAAGGCAAATTCTTTACTTGTGCTCAGTAAATGTCTTGCAAATGTGAGCATGAGGGAGTCATTGAAACCTCCCTATGCCTTTCTGCAGATTCTGTACATTGGAAAAATGGAAATCAGCAGCTAGAGCACGGTCGCTGCCATGCTGTATATTTTGATACATAAATTACCATTGTTGTAGACAAAAGGATAAAATGGGGTTGACAGTGGGGATAATAGGTCTTGGTCTAGAGAATTAAGGGTTTTCATTCAAACAGTAAACTCGGATTACTGCACGTCAAAACACAATATACTGAGCAAATGTAAATAACAGAAAGCTTTCTTTTGGAGACCTTTAAATTGGGTGAACCAGGACTGTGGTGTTTCCATAGTTTAATATCAGTGTCAGATATGATATTGTGTGATTATAGCTAAGGCTGAAAAGCAAGCTCATACAGACATGCTGTAGAACAGAATTAGAAACAGGTGTTAAACCACATTTCAAAGACATCACAACTGGAAAATATAATGTCCAGACCTGTATTGCTTTGTAGGCCTTTTACTCCATACTGTGTGTAACAATTTTATACTTGGCTTCTGAATCTAGTACTTCTGGGTAAATTCGCAGTATTGCTCACAACTCTTATGATTTGGGTCTTAGCATTTTTAATTGTTTCTTTTGCTTTATGTTTTCCCCCATAAAGCCCCAGTTGTTTGAAGCACTATATTGCAGAAGAAATTCAGTTTTACTTAGAGATGGAAAAGGAGTTTTTTTAGACATCAGAATTGTAGGGGAAAGTTTGAAAACATGAACTGAGCATTAAAGGCTCAAAAACCAGAACAGATATAAAAAGAACCCGCTGTTTGTTATTATTTTTCAAATCTCATGATTGTGGAGAGGAGTCAGACTTATGACTTGAATGTCTTGGGGTTGGTTATACTGAATTCTGCATATATATACCTTCTGACATCTCTTACTGGAATCCACAGGAGTGATGTATGAATATTTGAAAATAGAATTTGGCTCATTTGGACTTGCCTTCTTCATATTAAGCAGGAAGCACAAAAAAAAAGGAAGGTGCATCCGTGTAATGACAACATGTTAACTAATTGCTCCTCTTTTCATGGTGCTATGACTACCAATGCCTACTTCACACGCATCTCCTTGCTTCTGTGGCAGATTTCAGAGCATGAGGAATACAGATTGGGATTGGAAGTAGTTTTTTGCCTGTTGGAGGCTTTTCCCCTCCACTGTTGCACTTTTAAATTAACCAGAGCAAAATTCATTCTTGCTGTAATTGATCCTCCTCCTTACTAGGGGGAATTTTATAACCATTATATCTGAGGTATTGACCATCTTTAGCTGGAGTTAACTAGGTTCTCACTCAAGTTAGGGGCATTATTCCTGTTCATACTAGAGCTCAGTTTTGTTCAAAGGGTGAAATCCTGGATCCTTTGATGGGAATGGCAAGATTCCCATCAACTTCAATGGGGCCAGTGGTTTTGTAGAAAGAAAATGTTCTATTTAATGGCAATCATTAAAATGTAAATAAAAGGAAATATTGACCCCAGGTACTGCTAATTGCACCGGAGAGGACTTTGTTTAAAGGAGCTGTTGTATAAATGCTCTGAAATATTTTGACTCTGTTTGAACTTGAACCGTGATTTCAGTAGACTGTGCACTGTATAATGTTAATTGCTTTATTCGTATTTAAAATGTGCTTTTACAGGAGAGGTGGGAATGTTGCAGAAAACTTCCCCCTCCTTCCCCCCACCCCAGTTCACTGGCAAACAAAACCTATGAAGTATCATCTGCCCCTGGGTTTTCAGACTAGTCTTTCATGCTGTGGAAAATGCTGTGACTTTATTGTTCTATCTAATAATCTCGAGTTAAACTGGCGTAGAAAATTAAGTCGTCTTGGGCCAAAATGCTGAGCCCTCACAACTGAGCTTGATTTTCAGCAGTTTGCTTTGAAACAGTGATCTCTGCTGGATGATGAGCCCTTTGGAAAATTTAGTGCATGGAAATCTTCATTTAGGTCCTGAACTGGGCCAGGCTGGGACCTGGACTCATGGAAAATCTGGCTCTTAATAATTGTTACCTTCCCTTTTGTAGTTCCTCTCCTGTTTTAGGGTGCCTAGTTTTGGTTTAGCATCAGACCTGTTCTAGCCTGAGGTACAATGTCTCATGCATGACAACCTTCAGGATAATACATCTTTCCCATTCCTTGGTCTAACACATTTCTTTTCTATTTAAGTGTACATTTGTTTGGGTAGCAGCTGTCAGGATGGTGTGAATCTTCATCAGGTCATGTCTTTTACTGAGTTAATGTGTAGTTCTGCAATGAACTCTGGAACAAAAAGGGTTTCATGGTATGGTGAAATGTATCTCTGCCAGGGAACGTATCTCTAACAATGGCATTCTGGCCCAGGAAAGGGATTCTGAGGCACAACCACAGCATGGCTAAGAAGGGTCAATAAAAACAAAACGTGTATTGACAGTCTTTTTATTTAATATTACATTTCAAATAATTGATCAGAGGAAAAATAACTGCGTTATTGTTTTTAATGTACCAGAAAGAACTTGATGAGCCAGAGGCTTTCCGTCCCTGCAGGGATATGTTTAAGTGTTCGGTTCTTTACATTTTTCATCATGGGAAACTGGAGTCTTCCCTGCAGTAAACAGACACAGCTCCCACAGAACTCGTGGAGGACTGCCCCCTTTTCACCAAGGCTGAATTTGGTCTGAACAGGCTCAGGGCCTTGAATTACTTACATAGGAAACACCATAACAGCACTAGAAATGGAATAAAAGAAACAAAATTGTAGTAATTCAGTTTACAATATGTTCACCAGAATACATTCACAATTCTTTCTACTTAGGGACACAATCTGCTTGCTGTATTATGCCAGTAGAGATAACCCTCAATTCCTCTCGTATCCTGTTTTTGAATCATTTTGTTAAACAAAGGCCTTTGAGTCTTCCTTTGTTGCTGAGAACAAATGATGAGATTTTTGGAACTGTAGCTACTTTTGTTATTCACAAATTCCAGAGCCTTTCAAAATTCATCATCATTCACGTTCTCAGCTTCACCACACAATCAGTCATTATGTCAGCAGCTGCCCGGGGAGTCTCACTTCAGCTCATTCAGCCAAATAATAAGCATCAGGACTACTGTGTCCACATTAAAATAATAATAATAGTAAGAGTAGTAATGATAAGGTTCTAGTGAACACAGAGCAATGTGGCTATACCTTCTTCTTTTTGATGCATCCTTGCCTAAAAGTAAGCTATATCTTTGTAGCTCAGTGTTTTACATACAGGTTAAGGTAAATCTGCAAATAAACTCATTTTCATTTGCATGGTGCCTCAATAGTGCAAAAGTATCTACAGGCTTCCCTTCCTGAACAACTGACAGGGCTCATTCTGTGGTTCTGAGTCAGGCAACCCTCTTGCTGACTGTAGTGGGAGTTGATCTAACTTCTTCCCCATTTCTGGGTGCATTTTGAAGAAGTTATTTGATACTGGCACAAGTTCATATATAAGCTCACAGAAGAATATGTAACAACTGTAGCACCTTTCCTGACAAAAGAGCGTGTATTTGGGGATATGCTGTTAATTCCATCCCATCAAGTGATGTACCAGTCTGAGTGAAAACTCACTACTTTGACTTTTTATGATTTGCCTTCTTAAATTAACTATGTGTGTGAAAGGAAACACTCCAGTGCTGAAATGAGATGATATCGTTAGTGGGAGTCTTCTTTCTTCTTCTCCGTTATGGCTAGGGATGTAATTTACAAAGGAAAGCAGGATGATTCCTTCCAGCTTGGCTTGCAGTGGCTTCCTGTACAGATGTATGCAAATATAAATGTGTATCAGAAGTTAGGAATGTGAGATTTCATTGCTGTAATCTACACAGTTGTTGACTAATCCAAGCTGGTGCTCTCCAGATGCCTCGCTATGGTAAAATCTTCAACGATAACCAGAGATGCATTGTGCCAGTGCCATTGGGTTGTTAATGTAAATAGAAATAGGATTTAAAAGCTGGTTTGGAGGAACGAGGTAAAGCTGCAGTTTGCTTTTCAGTCGCATATAGATTGGGATGCACTGTCCAGGCAGTGCACAATGTTGCCACCTTCTGCTGAACTGTTTGTATTCTTAGTAAATTTCTGCTTTCTGCGTGGCTCTCATTCAAACCTGTGCGAATGAGAATCAGAAGAGAGACTTCTGTGTACGATTCAAGATTGCTATGGCTTGTGTGGGATTGAATCTTTATGTTCAGAGGAAGCAATTTAAATTTTTGGGGGGTGTGCACAAGAAAATTGTATAGGGGTTTTTTAGTATGTATGATGACAGTGCTGAAGCAAACAGATGTCCAGAAAGGCTCATGTTAGTCAACTGCTTGTTGTTGGCAGTTTATAAGAAAAAATATAAAAGTGATAAGAATAATTTTAGGTCTTGCATACGCCTCCATTTTCCACCATGGCTGGCTTTTTTTGAACCTTTCTACCCTGGAAAACTTGATTACCATTTTTAACTCAATGTAATGTAGGAGTAATTTGTAAAAAGATGGATGAGACTCTTTAGCTGTGAACTCATGTAGAGTTTTTCTAAATGACATCCTCCACTGGTTTCATTAAGGCTTTTAATAAACTTACGGGTGGAGGGGGGAAGAAAATGTGACTAAATGCTGTTTGTGGATGTAGTCTATTTTGTTTATTAGGGTAGAAGAAGCTTTTTTTTTTTTTTT
>NW_017728912.1:29039628-29072507 GCF_001723895.1 Crocodylus porosus | reverse complement strand
ACCTTGCTGGGGTTGTTTGACCCCAGTACTCTTTCATGCCATGGCAGGGGGTCGGCTTGATGATCTGCTCAGGTCCCTTCCGACCCTACTAACTATGAAACTATTGCACCAAGACCTCCAATGCGTATGCCTAGGCAAAGGTATGGAGGAGTAGAGGCTGTCCAAGACCTGCCATCCCCCCTGTAGACCATTGAGACAGAATCCAAAGGCCAGACTGAGTCTAGCCATTCAGTGCCTCAATGGTTGTAGCTTCTGCCAAAGATCAACACATAGAACTGCTGCTGACTGCCTAACACCTCAGCGAGAGTGTGTTTCTGTCAGAGTGATGTCCCTTAGCCTTTCTCCAACCAAGAAGTACCTTGCAACATTATGGTATTTTACAGGAGCTACCCTGTCATGAGTAGCCCCACCTTGTTGCCACCAGGCCTTCTAGTTGGATGCAATTTACTGTCATGCCCAGGATCAATAAGTAATAGGTTAATAGGACAACAGGGCTGGAATATACCAAATAGCTAGGATCTGAATATCAGACCCCAGTAATGGCAGTCTGCATCTGAGTAAGTAACATAGCGCAAATATTTATATTTTTATTTTCTGTATCCACTATACAACTGTTTATATTAATACATGCTTCCTTTTGTCTGAGATGTATGGAAGCCATTGGGAATACATAAGAAAATGTATAGTGCATGTTGAAAAACAGAACCAGAACAATAACTATGTAGACTGTACAGATTGTGCTCATTGGGCACTCGTATCTATGGCAGCATTGAAAGGGTAGGTGCCTGAGGGTGAAATTAATATTCTTGGTGAAAAATTGTTCTTGCGGCACAAACATAATTTTTTTCTCTACCAGGAGGCATATGTGCTATCTTGTTAGATAGGCTAAAAAGGTTTGAACCTTGTTATCTTGAATAATAGTATTTATCTAGGAGTGTATTTAGTGGACAACTCACTTCCTAGACTTTCTGAACTAAAAGGATGAAAGGGCAAGTCTCTATAACTGTAGGAAGTTTAGCTTATTTTTCCCCTGGTAATGGAAAAGTACCTAGTTATCACTTATCTGTAATTTTCCCATCTTCCTTTATCTCTTCAGCTCTCAATACATACCTGAGCGTTTCTTACCTTTATTTCCACTTTTCATTTGCTGAGCTTGCAGGTATGAGACAAGGAACATTTGTCTCTTCAGGTATTTGAGATTGTAAGTATGGTTCATTAGAGCTGGGTGCCAATGATGAGTTCTTGTTATGCTTTAGTTACACAAAATGCAACAGAGTTATACAAAGTGTAATATATGAATGAATGATCTTTTTAAAAATATGTATAAATCTAAATAAACTTCTTCCTCAGGAATTCCCTCTCCCTCCCTTGCCCACTCGCATCAAAGGAAGGGATTAGGGTACACAGATGAGATCCCTAATTCCCAACATAGCTGTACTGGAGCTAAAACTCTGTCAAAAAATGCCACATGTTTAAATAAATGTGGGGAGGTGGCAAAGGGGAAGAATAAGTTTTCATTAGCATTTTCCATGCTTTGGTGAAAACAAAAATTCGGTGGGGAAAAAAATAATTTGGGTTTTGGCTTTAAGAGAATGAATCAACGGCAACAAAAAAAAAAGAAAAAAAAAGTCAACCAGCTCTACTTTAGGGCTGTCCAGTGCTGGTTGGGAGTTCTCAGATAGCTTGAATCTGTCCTCAGTGGCACCACTAGTTAGAGGTCACTGACTAAAGTGGTCACAATGCTTTTTGTGGCCAGTCCCACCCTTCACACCTGCAAATGGTGCCAGTCTTTTAAAGAGGTCACTGTAGCCCCCACCTTATAAATTGTGGGCTAAATATTCAAGCTGGAATCTGGGCAGAATGTTGAATGCAGTGGTCAAAGAAACTACAAGGGAGGCCAGAGGACTTGACTCACATTCCCAGAGATCCCACTTTCACTTGGGGTAACCTGGTTCTCACTTTACTGAGGGTAAGAGTATGCACAGGGACAGTTATTATGGAGTAGCCAGTGCACTGTAAGTTCATATCATCTAGGCTACATACAGACAGTCAAAAAGCTTGAGGCTGAATCAATTCAGTCTTTGCAGGTTAGTCTAAGCTGCAGAGATTAAACTGATAAACAACTGGACACACATTCACATTTGATTCAGGAAATTCAGCCACATACCTGCAGTGGCTGAGGCCAGAAGCCAGAGGGCACTACAGCAGTGGTTCTCAAACTTCTTTTTCTTTTCATGGACCACTTGAAAATTGCTGAGGATCTCGGTGGATCATTTACATTTTTGTTTGTTCTACAAATCAAAGCACACAACTCATATTTTAATATCAGTAGTCTTACCTTACAACTACAGATTGTTCTGCAACCTTTCTGTAGACCACCTGAATGGAGCTTGTGGACTACAGTTTGAGAACCTCTGCACTAGAGCATGGCTGTCTGGCATGTAGACAACATGGGCTGTGTTCACTTCCTCTTCCTGCTGCCCTTGAGATTTTTGGGATTTGCAGTCCAGAATCACAGTAACAAGGCTCTGCAGGATTGGTCATTACTTCCTTTTCCTGCTTCCAGGTGCTTCTGGGATTTGTAGACCACAGTTACAGCCAGCAGTAAGTTTTCAGCAGGGCAGGGCAGCTCTGTACTTGGGGAAAGGGAGGTTTAACCCCTGGCCCTGGCCCCAGACCCTATCTGGGGTTTGCTTGGTTGGGAAAGGGGGCAGTCCCTGACTCTTCTCCTCCCCCAACCCTTCTTTGCTGGAGGAGAAAGCCCAGTCCAGGGCTGGAAAGCATGCTGGCTGGGGATCTCTGATTTAGTTTGAACCAGGAAGGGGTCCGGGACAGAAGTTTCATAAATTGGGTTGCCCAAATCAGTTGAGTCTGATACTACATTCAGCCAAGTTTACCCAGTTTCAGCCATTTTGAAATTGGTTTATCTGCACTGAACTTCTGTTCTGTTACAGATGTAAACCAGTTTCTGATGACTTAAACCAGTTTGTGTAACTTCTTTCCCTAGCCCCAGTTGTAACTTGTCCTTGTAGCTCTACCCTGAAAAGGAGAGTTTCTCCTAATGTCTAAACCCAGTCCCAGTTAGTACAGGGGTTGTATGTGCACGTCTCTCCCACCTGGCCACCTCAATGGTATGTAAACTTGTGCCTTCCTCTGCAGCTACTCAAAAGGAACAATAGTGTAAAACTGACATCGCTCTTGTCAGTTTCACTGTTGCTCCTAGCCTTCTGAATGTTACCTCTGTAGCTTTTTGGCAACATTTTGTGTCCTGCAGAGTTGGTCAAAAATACTGTATCAGTTCACCTTCACTTCATGTTTTCCGAGCTACATTTATGTGGACTGGAGCTGTAATCAGGCAGCCTGACTCCCTTCTCATTTTTGCCAGTTTTAGGCTCATTACTCTGCAGGCTTGAAGGGGAATTATTCTAGACTTCCCCTGCTGTAAGTAGGATCATGTCTTTTAAAAGACAGAAGCTTCAATTCCACAGAAGCTGGTTGAGTCAGGCCTGTCCACTTGCCAGGGAATGTTTATTACCTGTCACTAGTGAGTGGGTGAGAAGGCCTTTTTCAGCTGCTCCTTTGAGAATAGTGGGTTTTAAACTTTACATTGAAGCATAGATTTAAACCTAAAGCTACCCTGGGATCCTGCATAACTAATTTATTCCTCTTGAGACACATGTTTTAAATACTGAATATTTTGACCAATCCCGCAGTCCTATCTCTGTCCTAAAATGGGAACTTTTTCTATAGGGTTGGTCTTGAACTGACACCTGGAGTGAGTTCCTTTACTTGGCCAGCTGTGTGGAATTGCTTCTTTGCTCTTCTCTAAGAATTAAAGTCTCATTTTAGACCATTGTTTTGTTTTGTTTTTCCTCTGATGCTTCTGTGAGGACACCTGCTTGTTGATATACTGTACTGATATAAAACAATGTCACCATGGAACTGGGATTAGAGAATTTTCTGTGAAAGAAATTAACATTATTACATGAAGTTTCCTGTTTCTGTCTGTGAGTTAGAACCTCTGTCACATGCTTTGAGAACATGTTTAGGGAACAGGACTAGGAACAATGTCCTCAAGCTGCAGCAGAGGAAATTAATTTGGAGATTGGGAGGAACTTTTTGACTATGAGTGTGGTCAAAAGTTGGAACAGACTACCTAGAGCAATTGTGGGATCTCCATCCTTGAAAATTTTCAAGAGCAGGTTGATCAGACACTTGGCTGGGAGGGTTTAATCAGGGGCAATCCCACATTGAGTAGGGAGCTGGACTAAATTACCTTGTGAGTTCTCTTCCAGCCCTACTTTCCTATGATTCTGTGATCCTATGCATTTCATTGCTAGATGGGCTTAAAAGCTATTATAGCAGATTGTGTGGAGCTCCACAGACATCAGATGTATTCATATTGGAAACACTGGAATAGGAAATGCTCAGTTGCTCTACTTTTCCTAGGCAGTTAACTAGCTTTATGAAGAGCACTAAAGGTGTATATATTATATTATTAGAAAGCCTATCTGGTTCTTTTAAAATTAAATTTACTGTGAGAAAAGCAACAAGTAGCATATCTACTGTTATAGTTATTACAATGAGCAGGCTATGGGAATGTGTGAAATATAGTTTTAAAGGTATTTAAGTATTAAATTAGAATCTCTGTTTGCAAGGTTATAATGAAACACTATCAATTGACTGCATTATAGTAAATTGAAAGCTGCTATGCATATGGCTGGATTTTGTGGAGGAGTTATTTGTAACATTTGCCATGTTTTTCAAGGGTGAGAGCATCCTCTTTTTCTGATGAAGGTAGCAGCTGTGATTGCTGAGCACAGATGTGGAAAAAAAAACACTCCAGGTAAATGAGAGACTGCAGTGTGGTTTGAGGAGCAGCTGCTGTTAATTGTAGAATATTTGTGCACAACCTCTCCTACTTTGTTGTGCAGAAACCCTGATGGAGAAGGTTGTTTGGTTCTTTTAAATAACCAGGTCAGTCCAAGTTTTCTGTAGTCCCCCCACTCACCTCTGCCCCAACAAAAATCCTTCTGTACATATACACATCACTTCAATCAGGGGTGAAAATCCCTAGGGAATCCCACTAATGCCACAGACCATTCCTACCCATAGGTTTAAGCTTCTGCTTTTGGGTAACTGTGACTTCTTGTGCAGTGATTAACACCACACCCAATCTCCATGTTGTGCTTTAAGGAAAACAGGCTCCAAATTAATTACAGCTTGTTGTGTAAGCTAGTTCTTTGCCTTCTCACCTGAGATTCGGTGCCCTTCGTAGGAACAGTTGCGTGTTTTGGGAAGGCATTGAATGCTTAGTGAGTTTTGGCTGTTTTCCTGCGTCGAAAATGAAATCCTTTTCAGAAGCAGTTACTTTTTGGCAGGAAGTTGGAGCGTGGGGAGCAGGTTGCTTTGACCAAGCTTTATAAAAGGAGTTTTGGGCCACCCTGTCTGAAATAAGAGCCCTTGCCTTCGTCTCCATGCCTTGCTCCTTTCCCCTTTCCAGATTTCTGACTCCCCAGCTCTGAGGAAAGTGGCCACTGCTAACAAAGTAACACGTTATCAAAACCAGAGGTATAGGTGACCTCAAACTTGAAGGTTTGATGGTTTCTCCTGCAGGCAAAGAAATCAAGGGGCCCCTGACAACTCAGTGGATGAATCAAGTCAGACAGTGAACAGCACGGATGCCTGTCTTTAGCTTCTCTGTCATTGGATACTGGTGCTTGTGGCCCAGTCGAAGAAAGCAGAGCCCCAGGCCACAGTCACAATTCATTAAAGTGGAAAGCTAGACTTAGGTATGCTTTCTTTTTACAGTATCAAAGGGACATTGTATTTCTTGTCAATCACAATTCTTTCTTTTAACCAAACTATTTTGGTGCATTTTCCTCGCAGTAGATTTGCTGCAGCAGGGCTAGGGGGACAAACCTTAACTAATGTTCTTATCCAGGTTGCTTGAACAGTACACCTTTTCTTGTTGGCTCTGAAACCATCCTAAAAATGTAAGTTATTCCAAGAACAAAGAGAGTTTATTCATCTAAACCAGTCCAGCATAAAAGCACCTACTGTACCATAAAGGGGATTTACTATGGCTGCCCTGACTTCTCTACTCAATACTACTTGCTTCTGTTATCACCCCTCTTATTTGTCAGGTCTCCTAAATTATGAATCCCAGTCCTGCCAATCTCTCCTCATATAGCAGCTTTTCTCCATGCCTCTCATTATTCTTAATGTGCGTCTGAGGGCCTCTTTTGTTTTGCTTTTGCTTTTTTTTTTTTTTTTTTTTTTTTTTTGGAAATGCTGAATAGAACTGGACTTAGCGTTTCAGGTGAGCTTTTCTGCATGGGCCACATCCCCTAGAATTTCTCCTTTCAACACCTTTCTGATCCAGCAAGCAGGCCCACATAGGGTCTGTCACACATTCCCTGTTTCTGTTCTATCCAACAAAATTTAATGTTAGGATTTTTTTTGTTATGTCTGGCTATTTGCTCTCCAGGTTCCATCTTATCCCTCCTAAATGCATCTCACATTTACTTACCACAGGTTTGTACTTTGGTGGGGTTGTCTTTTGAACTGGATTTCATTGGCCTACAATGGTAATTCTCAACCTTTGTAGACTCAAGGAAACCCTCCATAACTCTTTTCTGAATTTAGTGGCACCACATATGAGAACCACTGTTGTACCGTCTCAGCCTACCTACTTGATCTGGTAAACCTACTGTAGGCAGGAATGCCTGCTTTTGTGCTTGCTTTTACCACAACTGCTTCCTAATCTGGCTGTATGTGTGCTTCTTGGAAACAGGAGCATGCAGGACAGTTTCACCTGGCTCTGGCAACGACAGTGCCAGCACCAGCACTGTGGCACCCTTGAAAGGATCTTGTGGCACCTCAGTTGAGGACTACTGATCTAAAAAGATACCTGTTTGACTTAACTTCTTGAATCTTGCTGTTTCACTATGCTGGTATTCCTCCTTCTCCCCCACCCCCTGCAACTTCCTGCCTCTATTTTCAGGTTAAAGGTAACTTGTATCTTCTGTGATTCACTTGTGGCTTGCTAAATGAGACTCTATGCTAGACGTAAGAACTTTGTCATTTTTTAGTTCTTCATCATTTCTGAATCCCCCTTTGTTAAAGTTGAGCAACTTAGCTTTTGGTGACTTTCTTCCCTTGAGGATATTGAGCTTAATTATACTGTGATGTCTCTTAGTTTGTGTCTCGGTTGTAATTTTTGGGATTAACTCCTGTGTCTTACTTTGGACTAAACTAAGAATAGGCTCTCTTCTTATATGTTCCAGAGCAAGCTTCTAACAAGGAGTAATCCTTTAAAGTATCAAAAAAGTGCTTCAATAAACCCTCTCTGACATTTGGCCTTTGATCCATTTACACACAGGTATTTCAAGTCATGCGTTATTACTGTTTTCATAGCCTGTAATAGACAGCACCGTACCACTCATCTTTTTTCCTCTGATCATAAGGTTCTGTTTAGAGCTGGCAGAAATGCTTCAAATGAAGGGGTTTTTTTCAGTGAAAAAAATGATTTCACTTTGAAATCAAAAGTTTACATAACGTATAGTCAGCATTATTGATATTTTCTATTATTCACAAACATGTTTCACAGTGTTTGAAGTTTAAAATGTTACCAAGTTTTCCTTTCTGATGACTTCAGAAAAACATCTTGTACTAAAAATCCAGGTTTTGGTAAACAGAAACTGCTGATGTGACCATACATGCTGCAAAAATGTTGTAGGTCTATCTCAAATTCCCTAAATGGTGTTTGTTTTATGAAATTAATGCTCTTTACACAGGCTCGTTCTCTCCCCTACCCCCAAATCTTCATTTAAATAATCACCTAGATGACAGCCATATTCTGCGCCTGCTTCCACTTTGGCCAAAAGGGAAACCACCCCTTCTTGGTAACCTCTGCCATTATCAAAAAGTTGTTCATCTTTCTGTTTATATGTGATCCCTGAAGTCTCTTCTTGCAGGTCTCTTGTGCAGAACCAGGTGAATGTAACAGAAAAAGGAATGTCATCCTTTCTTTTTATTTTTTTCCCCTTAAAAAACAAAAACAACAAAACCCTGGAGGGACTGAGTATGGCTGGGGTGGGGGGGGGTGTCAAAATGTAATGTCGCCATGGCTAGGGACAGACATTACACATAAACCAGTTTAAGTGATCAGAAACTGGTTTAAACCTGTAACAAGAGATGTTCAGTGCACATAAACCAGTTTGAATGTGGCTGAAACCGGTCTGAGATGAACCTGGTTTATGCAATATCTGTCCCAGATCCCTTCCTGCTTTAAGTTAAATTAGACTCGCCCAGCTTCTTGGGATGCTGTCTGGGCTGGGTAGGGCTTTCTGCTTCAGAGAGCTAGGCTGGCCCCTCCCCTCTGCTCCCTGGCTGCAGCTCTGGCAGAGACTGCAGGTACAGTGGGGTCTGCTTGGCTTCTTCCTGCTCCCTTCCCCCCGCCACTCCTTGCTCAAGCAGGGATCCCCTCTCCCCTCTGCCTTACAGAGACACCCCTCAGCATTAGCTAGTATACCACATGCTGGCTATTGTTCCTGCTGTGGGAGACAGGACAAAGGCAGACAGGACAGTGTTGACTTAGGGCTCTTTGGAGCTAATTAACACATAGCTGGTAATGTCCCTTCCTTGGAAACGGTTGGTTAAGAAGAGCTTAAACTAATGAGAGAGGCTTTGTTTTGTTTGATAGGGTGATAAATGCTAACAGTTCTCTGTGCAACTCCCTGCTGTGTAAGTCAGTGCTCTGTTATCAATTACCTGCTAGCTCCCTGGCTGGTCAGGAGGGGAGGGAGGAAACCCCTCTCTAATCAGAGCATCTTGTTGGGGCCTGGCTACACGCCACTCGCTCAGCACTATGGAAGGGAAGGGAGGGCTCCTCTAGCACCCCCCAGCTTCTAGCATGAGCCACTGCAGACACGTGCCTGCATTTCTGGAATGAAAAGGGAATGTCTATCCACTTCCAAATCAGTTCAAGCGTTGCAGGTTAGACTACCCTACAAAGATTGAATCAATTCATGCTCAAGGTTTTTGAATGTCTGTCACTAGCCCATAGGGGGAATCCTGCTTTTTCAGTCCTGACTACTCATTCTCTCTGTGTAACCTTTAGATTTGATTTAATACAGGTACTGATTAATGTTACTGTATGGCAACAATTACAAGGATGGGGCTAGAAAGAAGGAACCACAAAGATATCATACAGGGCTGCTTTTCAGGCTGGCTTCTTGGCACTGAGGCATAACTGTGGGGTAGACTTGGCCCAGGGTGTGGGCCCCCGTTAAATCTGCTTTATAAAAATCAAAGGGCGGGGCAGTGAATTGCTTCCCTTGTGCCCTTTTGTGCACCGCCAAGATGCCCAGATCTGTCTTTCTGCTCCTGTTCCTCAGCCACTCTGGGAATTCCCCCTACTGATACTCTTAAGCTCTTGCTCTTCAGTGTGACTCTGACCAGCAGCTGGATGGATTCTGTGTTTTGGTGGATGTGGAGTTGGGATCAAGCTACAACCGGGCTTTTGCTTCTCAGTGGCTGCTCAGTCATGCTGGATTATTCCCAGCATGTGCTCTGGGGCTAACTGGATATTGCCACAAACCATAACTGTTTTATTTCTTTCCATTCCATTATTTAAATTATAGGGCAACTTTTTTTCCTTTCTCCTGAACATTCACTAGGGGCCTGAGTCTGTTCCTATGGTAAGTAAGGGTGAAATCCCAGCCCCTTTTGAAGTCAGTAGCAAAACTCCTATTGATTTTGGTGGCACCAAGATGTCATCCATTGTTGGGAATGTTATCGTTGACTACAGTGGGAACACTGTTAGACCACTGTTAGACTGGGTACTTTTGCAAATCACGGGCACATCCTGTAATTTAACATTAGCATAAGTTTTGCTGTGTTTAATAGTCAAGGTGTCCTTTTGTGTACGAGATGCACTTTAGAAATAGGCACTAGGAAGTCGCAAATTAGTTCCTTGGCTTGTTATTTTCAAAGTAGCTGACATAGCAGGGTGTAATGAAACTTTGAAATTTGCAACTGTGTATCAGACTGAAAAAGACCTTGTTTTTTTTGCATTGTTTGTCACATGAAGGAGGATGCACAGACTTAATTTCATGCAAGTGTCAAAAAAACAGCTTTTAACTATTTGCTCACAGGACTAGAGAGCCAGGCATTAAAGAATGGGATTCTAATAATTCAAACAGGCTTTATATTTAGGAAAAGTCATTGACAGTATATTTGAAAGGGAATTGACTTCTGTCTAGGAAAAGATTTAAAAATGTAACTATTCTTCCTAGATTAATATTTTTTTTACATCCTCTGACCTTATTTAGCATCGGAATTCCTTTGTATGGCTGGCTCTTTTCTTGTGGTTGCAATAGAATTGGCATCCTTTGGAGTCGAGTGACATGAAAATGTTTGCATATTCATAAATTCATCTTTTTAAGGTTTCCCTGTGGGACTCTTAGCTCTGTTTAGTCTATTTATTCACTCGAATCCACTGCAACAGTGCTTTCAAACTTCAGATCATAACTGCATCTAAATTTCACAGTGAAATAAAATATCATAAGTGAGGACACATGTTAGTAATCAAAACTGATGCTTTAAAATGGGCCCTTGTATTGCAGAAAGGGAAACCACTTTCAGAAAAAAAATATTGACAGCCTTTAATCAGTAGAATCCTAGGGCAACATTTTCAAACATGGGTACCTAACATTAGGCACCTAAAAACACATTTTATGTGTTTAAATTATTTGGTCTGGTTTTCAGAGGTGTTCAGGTCTTAAAAGGAAGCCACGTTTTTTAGTTTCTTAAATGCATTTTTGGATACCTAGTTTGTGACCTGGGTTTGATCATTTTGACTGCAAAGCGTATAATGGCATGGCTGCAAATGTATAACTCTCCAGGAGAACCCCCTGGAATTCTGCCTTCTGTAGTTACCTGAGGTGCATCTTACAACTCGGTCCTCAGTTGTTCTGACACCTGGTTACTTTGGCTGAGTTAGTCTCCTTTCCTGTCCCTTTCTGTTTGTTTCATTTCTGAAATTTGGGATACTGGCTCTGAACTATCCTCTGAGAAACTATGGGACAATTTGGGAAAGTTAGGAAGCACAGCCAGAATTTTCAAAACTTATTAGCAATCCTGAGCACTTCAGTTACTGGTTATTAGGAATTTGAGTTAAAACACTTTAAAGAGGCTTAATAGTCTTGCTTTTTTTTTTTTTTTTTCCCAAAGGGTAGATGAAAATCAAGTGCTTTTATGGCTTCACATCAGTATCACTAGTAACTTTTGAAAATCTTTAGCTTGTGTTTATTTCCCTGTAGACATGGGAAGTAAATGGTGTAGTGTTAATTATTGTAAGTAATGGAATCATAAAAAAGTAGGCCTGGAAGGGACGTTGGGAGGTCATATAGTCCACCCATCTACTCATGGCAGGATCATCCCTGTCTAAACCATCCTAAAGGAAAACTTCTAAAGAATTCTAAACTAAAGTGCATGTTAATGCTTGGGGAAAATACTGGGATATATTGCTAGGGAACACAACATGAAGAAGTGAGGAACAAAGGCAGCACAGTCTTCAGAAATGGCTGGAATTTCTGTCTGTCACTGATAAAGGAGAAGCAGTTCATCTTGACCGTTATGTTGTCAAGGTAGAATTCCCAATTTATTCCTTGGTTTCTCAACAGGATGTTTGTGATGGGCAAACCCAGGAATCTGGCTACAAAGCACAATTAACCTGAGAAGCATAGTATGGAATACTGGTCTAAGCACCCAAGGTAGCTTGGGTATCTCTCCATGCATTCTGGCTTTATAGACAAGACTTGACTTTCTCTGTAAGTTTGTCTAAATTACTCCAAAAAGCTATTTGGGTACCTAAACTCTCATTGAAATCCAAGAGTTGGACCTGGTCCTCTGTCCTCTCTATTCCTCAGTTCCCCATCTGTGTGATGAAGATAATAGCACTGACCTACTTCACAGAAATGCCTGGCAATTAATGGCATTAAAGAAGGGGGGTGCCTAGTCTGAAACTGGGGGTCATGTGACTGGAGAAGGGGGCGTGTAAACGTCTTAGAGATGGGTATAGTCAGAGAAGAAGTAAAGCCTACAGATTATCTCTGTGACTGTCTTAGCCACCAAACTGCTACTTTCATGTGAAAAACTACAATGGGAGGATCAGGAAGGCTCCAAGGAGGTGCTGAGTGGGAGATCTATTGGTCTTCATTTCATTTTCTTTATAATGACAATGAAGCTAGTGATTTACAAATGAAAATGAATTGGATGTTGGCCAAAACAAAATACTCTGAACACTAGTGTCTGTCTGACTCACTGTTTGGATGTGATGAGCAGTAAATGCAAAATATATAAAGACCTTGGGAGCCAGGCCATAGTTCTAGAGACAATCCCTGGGCTTTGGGAGTTTGGGGATAGCTCATGGGCAAAAGCTGGAATAGTTTCACCCCGGGTGGGATATTTGCTGTGTGGATTGAATCCAGGGTGTTAGCAAAAACTCATATCTATCAATCCCAGTCTGAGCTAAAACCCCTAAACTACTGGCCAAAGCCGAAGCCTATTGTTTATCAGTCTCTTCATGTAGCTTTGTGTGGCCCAATTATTAGAAAGGAGCAGTGAGCACACTGGGTGAGTGCTGGTTTACCCTACAAAGAACAACAACAGGAGAGCTTTCCACATATGCTGGATCCCTACTAATGCTAGAATCCCCTGTGCCACTGGAGACCACTTAAGTCACTTGTGGCTCTGGAGCCTCACATAGCAGAGGGCTCAGTATATAGTTGACTATGGGCTAAAATATTTAGCTAACTCCTCTTAATTCCACTGACTCAATGGAACTGTGCTGATCTGTAGCCAGAGATCTGGACTTTATTACAAATAAAATATTACCCCATGTACATCAGACTGCTCTTAACCTATTTTTAGGTACAAAAATAGTGAGCCACTGAGGGATAGAGTTGTAAGAAACCCCCTCCTTGTTTGCAAAATATTCTTCATAGTGGATGCTTGATTATACCTACATTAGTACTTTGGCACCAGGGCCACTCAACTCCAAACCCACTGATTTACCAGCAGTGAAAAAACCTTGTAGTTTGAGCTCCCCCCCTCATGTGGCCATCCATCCCATCCCTGGGATATGTTAGTACCTTAAGGTCAAAACAAAAGTCTTCTTTCCTTAGCTCCTTCCTGCACTGTATTTGGAACTCTCCTGAGCACTGCAGGTTGAATACACAGAAAATCCAAGAACACCAATCCCACAATTCCCTGAGTTCAAATTTGGGCCATAGTTCTGGTCTCTGCTGCCCATAATTAGAGCTATGTACAGAAGGAATCAAGTCATGACCAGATTAATTCCTAGAAAAACTCTGCTTGAGAAACAGGAAGCTTCTGCCTCATGTTCCTCAAGTCAAGTCCTTCTAGGTCTCAGTCTCCCCTGCTTGTCTTTCCTTGGCTCTGCGTGCAGTTGCCACAAGTAGAGACAGTGATGAGAAGAGGTGGATTACATGGATCAGGCTAGTTCTGGGATCAGTCCCAAATTAGTTTAGACCTAGCCTATGGGTATTTCCTGCTGAGGTCTGCTAGCCCACCATGATGAGACCTTTGATGTAGGGGCCTGAGTAGTGAATGCAAGGGCTTTTTCCTTTTGAGGTTTCCATTAACTTGAGTGAGAGAAGAATGAGGCTGGTAATTTCTCCAGTTGTAAGGAATGCAATTCTATGCAGGAAACATGTATATAATTCTATTCCAGAAACATCCCAGATGTCATAACTGTATCATTCTAAATTGAACAAGAATGCACCTGGCATAATTTGAAAATAGTAGGCCTGTTCTGCCCCTTTCTTCCTACCATGGCTCATAACCATGAAATCATGATCCTCTTCTCACTTAGTACAGATCAAATAAATTGTCCAGTACCTATTTTGTGGCCTTGAAGTCATTCACAATCTGGGAAATCTTCCAATTTCACACTGGGTCAGTGTGCCTGTGCTCGTCTGGTTTCCATCAGCACAGGGTGGTGGGCTGATATTCCCTCATTCATGCTCTCCTATTTCCCAGCTGCTGCTTGGCTTCCACATCCATTCTCTCCAGAAGGTCAGTGGACCCACTGGCTGACAAGTACTGGAACTACACCAAAAAAGCGTGCCCCTCAGTGCTATTGTTACATGAAGAGTTAGGAATCCTGGAACAAGAAATTGCACTATACCACAAATGTGGTAATTTAGACACAGAAGGGGTGAGCTGAGAATAAGAATAAATTCTACCGTATTTTCTTGCTTTTGGTCCAGTCACTTTCTTTCACGGGGTAAATTTTTAGCACAGTATGTGCTGGGGTTGAGCTGTGCAACTCTCATTGGCGCTAATAGGAATCTGTTGGCTAAGTCCCCACATGCTGTGCTGAAAATGTACCCCCTAATGCTTCCATAGTTTTTATACTATCATAGACTCTAAACTGGCACTATTATAGTTTGCGGTATAAATACATAGTTAGATTTAAAAGGCATTTGCTCAGCAGACAGAGAAGGGAGCAGTTATGCAGGTCTTAGAATTAGTTCTCTGCAGTGGATAAATATGCCGGGTGTGTGCTGACCTTAGGCAGTATGAGTGAGAGAAAGCTGATCCATTTCCTTTTGCAGTTCTGCTTGGTTTGTGGCGCATGCAACAAGAGGCTCTGAAGATAGCATAGACTAGACCCTGCATATGTATTTAAAGAGCATGCAGGACATTTTAAGACTCCTTTGAGGTTTTTCCCAACTGAAGCAAAACTAAGCAGTATTCTGGGGAGGTTTGTCCTCCTCTGAACCCAGTGTCCAAACCTGAGTGCTAGATGTGGCATAAAGGTTCTCTGTTCCCTTGAAGAGGTCAGACCCAAATAAAGGACACTGAAGAGGCCAAGGAACATGTTTGCATGAGCATGTGGGTCCACACAGCTCCATTTGCACAACCCCGTTTCTCTTGATACAGTTCTTTCCCTCATGGCAGCCACATCCTTCAACTGGGCAGGGGGTGGAGGGGTAGAAATATATTCAGTCATATAGGGAAGCTGCAACTGGTTCGACTGGTGTTGATTACTGTTTTGCTGTCTAGTCAGAATTGTACTTAATTGGATGGAAAGATTGGTGCAGAGTGGCTGGTCACCAGCAGGAATATTTTCTATCATCCCAGAAATGTAGAGACCCATGGCAATCTATGGTGTGTGGATGAACAGGGAGAAACCTCTTCTTCTCTTTTCACTATGGTTTCCCTGTAGCATGGTATTCTGCCCACCACACAGCTGAGACTCATGGGCATGTGGTAATGAGTGACCTAAATGCCACAGTCAGACCTGATATCTGGGTTCTGCATGTTGTCTTTCATTTGCCTAAGAGTTGTTTTAAGTTGATAGGAACCAGATTCTGATCCCACTGTAAGAAGTTAAAACCAGAGTAATGCTGCTAAAGTCAAGGAGGAGCCAAGTGGGGAAACCAGCCCCAAGAGTCCTATTTTTATGCTTTTTTGCTTTGATATTTTAAGGGCATATTTTATTCCATTATACTGAAGTTACTCCTTCCTAAGACTGAGGATGGGGAGAAGTAAACAGTAATCTGTAGTGGCAGGTGGCAGACCTACAAAGAACATGCCATTACTGCCCATTTTCCTTTGACAAAGCACCAGCATGCATTAGTATTGTGCTCTGAGCATCAGAAGATGTGAAATACATATGTTTGCGTGGTTGGGGTGGGGAGAAGAAATCAGGTGCAGCAAAAACTATAGTATTTAGTTTAATTGGGAAATATTATTTCTTACAAGATGGAAATAATCAGCAATTTGGGGATTATTTTATGCAATGTACTTTCCATAAAGAAGTTGGGGGGGAGGGGTTGGAGGGGGACAACTTAATTTTGATAGTGTTAATGACATAACAAGGCTTAATGATGTAATACAGGCTTTAGAATTAAGGGTTTGGTTTTTGTTTTTTTATCATAGACTGTTTAAAAACATGGTGGAGAAGGGGAGAGGAGAGGACAGGAGGGAGGGTGGAGAGAGGGGAAAACTGTGGCTTCTATGCATGCTGGCTTTTATTTGACATGGTTGGGTAGACTATTGAATTCCTGCTTCTGCCTTAGCTTTGCTGTATACTATCTGTGCTCCCCAGTACCTCAAGCTGAAAATTGATCTCTAGTCAATACTGTGCAATGATTCAACCCTCTCCATAATCAGCACCACTCCGTGAATGAAATTCATTGTGGGATGCCTGATGATTGTCCATTAGGACTGACCTGATTGAAAGGACTATCAGGTTGTCTGAAATTTGGACCCTTTGGATGTTTGCCATCAGGACTTATCTGCGCTCCCAGAAAGAGCTAAATCGAGCAGAGATGAAGTGCTGGTGTTCATTGATTTTTTTTTTTTCCCTTTTTTTCTTTTTCCCACCCCCCTCCACTTCTGATGAGGTAAACCTGGGGAAGATGCAACCCTCTCTTGCTCTAAGTAGTGTTGCTGGAGCATGCATAAAGCTCTCCCTGACTCTGGTTCCTGTTTTATATCAGCACAGGCTGGAGGATTTATTCCTTTTGTAGGGGAAAAAAGGATGCTTCTGCCACACAGAACTTTGCTTACAAATTTAGGGTTAGCTTGTGCCATTTCCTACAGATGGAAGTTGCACTGGTAAACTAAAATTAGTTGGAAAAATAATTAAATTAAAAAATGGTGTCAACCTTTGGGGAACACCCCTATATTAGCTTTAAATCTGTTGTATTTTTTTGTTGCACCTCTGTAAATTATGAATGCAAGCTAAATTTGTACATAGATCAGCCTTCTATTGGTTCACATTGCTCCTCGCAAAGGTTTGTTCCAGTCTTACTACCTTCAGTTAAACTGGTGGAACCTTGTGGGTAGAGTAGACTTTACCCATAGTCTTGTTGTGGCACAGAAGTGCATTGGGGCCCAACCCCTAGAAAGCATACTACCTCACAGCTTGCTGATGGACTAGAGAGGTGGAAGGCAATCGTTTACAAAGTTCCTGTGTGGCATACTTCATTCTCTCTCTTTTCCTCTTTTGGGGGTGTGGAGGGAAGAGGCAGAGCTGTGGCTTCACTTCCTTCCTTCCCCTTTTCAAAGCCTTTTGTGAGATCTCTTCCCAACAAGAAAGAACTCCATAGTTGTTGCCAAGCCAATATGAGCACAAGGGTTGTGATTCTCCACGCTTTAATATGGGCTACAGATGGTGTCTAATATGGACTACAGCGGATGTATATATGTGTGTAGTTCTCTTCCAGGTCCATGCAGAACCAACTTAGATAGGGGAGCCATCCAACCTTTCATTAATACTGGAGATGCTCATTGTATTAAATAAAAGTCGTCCTCTTGGCAGGGGGAATGATTAGAAACAGTTCTCATGCTATAAACATTGCAAAATACAAGCCAAATTATCTCTCATCTCCAAACAGGGCATGTGCTTTGTCATTTAAAGCAGATGCTCCTTCAAGACACCTTTATCCTGTACTAAACTGTTTTAAATGTTGTAGTCTAAAGGATATTTTGTGTCAGCACAGCAAAGGGCTGCTTGTTAGTGTTTTTGCTGTGAAATGCTGCCACATGTTACTAATTTTTAAATAATTGATCTTTGCTTATATGGCCATAAATTTGCCCTTTTCCCTCAACCCTGGCAAAGGGTTAGTAGAAGTTCAGGCAGCTTTTCCCCCCTTAGTGGTGTAATGATTTCAGCTATGTTGAAGACATATATTTTATTGACAAAGTCCAGTTTCTGCTAACACGAATACATGGCACTGACCTCATTAAACTTTACTCTCTAAATTTCTTGAACGTATTCCAATTGCCCAATTTAAAAAAAAAAAATCTAAACTGACAGACTATGTTTATTTACTAGCAGTGCCAATATATTTTAAAAAGTCAGGATTGGAGCAAAGGAGTATCTGATTTTATTTATTGCTAGCTGGCTAATGTAAAGCTAATATAATGTTAGGTTAACTGGCAATGTTGTACCACACAGCTCTGCCAAAAAAAAGAGTCAGATGGCGTATGGCTATATAGGCCAGTCCTATTTGCAGGATAGGACTATAGAAATTCATCTTTGTAAACACCTGTACTGCCACCAGCTTGAGGGATTGGGATGAAATCCTTGTTCATTGTAACTGAAGACAAGGTCACAGTAACTATTATGGAGCCAGTTTTTACTCCACTTCTGTTGGATTTAAGATCTCATAGTCTTGGCTTTAATACGTGCAGACCAAGGGCTGACATACAGTTTAGGGTTTTGGTGTCCAACTTTGTCATTGAACCCAGTGGTGATACTGTGGTCCTTCTTACTTAGTACAAATGTTAAAAAGGGTTCTTTTTTATCTTTACGTATTCAGACTGTAAAATGGAGCCCCTTGTTCCTCTCCTCTGTGTCATTGGGGTAGGCTGAAAACGTAAGTGTGTGTTATTGTGGAAAGCTTCTTCCTTACAGGGTTGGCAAAAACCCAAACCAAGCAAAGCAACCCCCCAAAAACTAACACTTGTTTTAGTTTTGCCTAGGATGATGGTCAAAACTGGTTTCAACCAGCTGAAAATAGCTTTCACCAAGCAAATCTTCTCAGAGATTCCAGAAACTTCTCTAACATTCTAGAACTGTGATGTCTCTAACATTCTAGAACTGTGAGGTGAAGAGTTTTGTCCGTGGCAGTGAAAATGGTATGATAAGAGTGTCAACCAAGCGGTCTGCAAGTACCAAGAAGAAACAGAAGAGTATGACTATATATAGATATTAGGGCTGTGTGAAGCTTTGGGTGCTGATTCGATTTGGTGGACAAATCTGTGAATCTGAATTGAATCAGGAAACCAATAAAAGGGTCTGAATTGATCTGAAGCTCTCCAAATTGATTCAGAAAAAATTCAGAGAGCTTTGGCAATTATGGCAGTGCCCACTCGTCACCACAGGGAGCTGGACCTGGACTCCATGCTGGTAAGAAGGGGTGGGGGAGGGGGACTGGAGGTGGATGGAGGAGACAATGGAGGGACTCCTGCCAGACCCCATCCCCTGCCTGCCCCCCTGAGTGCCCTCTGACTCCTGACCATTCTGCCAGCCACCCCATGGCTGCCCTGCCTGGCTCCAGCTCCTGGCTCTTTTAAAAAAATAAAAAGATAAAATAAAATAAAAAGCCCCCACTCAACGGCTGCTGCCAGGCAGGGGGTGATCCCCTCTTCCCCCTACTATATGTGGGGGCTCTGTCACAAACCTCCCAACCCCCACCCACTTTTCTAGCCCCCCTCCCCCATGGCTGCCCTGCCTGCCCCAGCTCCCAGTTCTTTTAAAAAAAAAAAAAAAAATCCGGCACTCAGTAGCTGTTGCAGTGGCCTCAGGGCTTCTGGGGTCTCACGGAAGAGCCCCATGCAGCATGGTGCAGTGGAGGGCAGCGAGGATTGCTCCCCTACCTGGCAGCAGCTAGTGAATGCAGGGCTTTTTCTTTTCTTTTCTTTTTTTTTTAAAGAGCTGGGAGGCTGGGCTCTGGGCGGGTCAGCTATTGACGGGGCTGAGAGAGTGGGCGGGGGATGGGGCCTGTCCGATTCGGAGATTTGGCTGATTAGGCAGTGGCCAAATCTCTGAATTAGTTTCGGGACAGCGATTTGAATCACCGAATTGAATCATTGTCCCCCGAATTGGCTGAATCCGAAGTGAATACTAGCTGCTTTGCACAGGCCTAATCTATCTCTCTATCTAGATCTATACCTAGATCTAGATAGATAGACATCGAGAGAGAGAGAGAGAGAGAGAGAGAGAGAATCTGTGTGTGTGTGTAGATAGATTTTTTTCATGAACCTTCTGTGAAGCCTATTGTTGGTCAATGATAGAGGTTTAAAAATACTTCAGAAACCACCATGCTGCAAATGTCTACCTTAATAATACTAAGAAATCTGCCAGGAGAAAGAAGGTAGAACAATCCAGTGGTGTGCCTTGTCTCTTTTCGAAAAATCTTTTACATGAGTATTGTAGTTGAACATGAATGATGTTCAGGGCAACATAATCAAAATAATCAACAACATATAGCTGTACAAAGAGGCAAAGCACCTGTGTCAGCAGCTAAAACTAACAGCAGTTGCTTGTGACCGACTCCAAAGTGGACATGCCAGATGTGCCAATGTAACATATGAGTGCTTACGTGTAATACATAACAAAAATCTGAAACCGTATGCAACACTGATCAAGTCAGGATTTAATGACTGTGTGTGACCCCAGCTTACTTGCTACACACTTCATTGACAATACATGGGGATGAATTTAAATGCAGAACTAGAAGCTGCTCACCAGTGGATTTTGAAAGCTATTAAACCTAACTTTTTGCCCCTAATAACTCAGTTCGAGGCATATGAAAGTCCCTATCCAAAGTGATTATGCGTGGAGGTTATGAGGATGAGTGTAAAGCCAGCAATAAAGTGGTTTTCATTGAAAAAAAATACTTAGCTCTGAAGTTTGTTACGTTTAATAATTCATCTGCAAGTATGCGTAGCAGTATCCAGTTCAGTAGAATTTTCCCAAATTATAGTTTTATTCAGAATATATTAAAAAACAGGTTAGGAGGGGAGAAAGTAAGCAAACTTATAAGTTGTATAAAGTACTTAATGCTAAGCCGGGTGGGGAAAAATGAGGTTCTGAATCAGAATATTGAAGAACAAAGTCAAGAAATAAAGGACAGTGATTTTTTTCTCTGTATGTTAACCTATTAAATGTAAAGTATTATTTAAGACTATCACAAGAAGGATTCTTTTTCACTTTCAAGAATAAAAATGCATTAAACCCACCAAGTAGTCAAAACTCAATTAAAATCAGAATCATTTAAACTAATTGTTAAAACTATAGTTGTTGAAATTGTCCAGTCTTGCTCGCCTGAGGCCTGGATTGTTGGACTTTTTTCAAGGCTGCACAGAAGAGGTGCTTCTATGGTCACAATCCCTCCAACATTCAAATCTCACAGCATGTTGAGGAAGGTATGGGATGAAGAGAAGGGCATACATATGTCGTGTCTTCCCCACAGTTACAGCTCCATGGGCTTTCCAGGAAGATGAGCCCATGCTAGCTTCATAGTGGAACTTTCCATGCTGGAAAGCACTCTTCCCACTGTGGGATAAGATAACCATACTGTCATAATGGCACTTAGGGTTGCCAACTCTGTTTGAATCTATTCCGGGAGGTTTATCACATGATGTAATGATATTAATGAGTTAGTACCTCAGGAAAGTAAACGTACATTACTATTACATGTTAAAAACCCACTGGAATACTGTATACATCAGAGTCAACATTTAATATCTATTTTAATGAATGCCCTATCACTTATCTCCTACGTGGCTCTCAGCAGCCTCCTGGAGATTTATATCTAATTCCTGGAGACTCTAGGGCAATCCTGGAGGGTTGGCAACCCTAATGGCACTGTGCTGCAGAGGGAGTGGAAGACGCAAACAACTCCATGACTCTACTGGCCACTGATCACTTGTGATCCATGCAGGGATCCTTAGTGGGAACTACATACTCATTCAATGAAACCCAAACTCCACCTCTGACAAAATGATTTGGGGAATGTCCCCTTTGTCACTGTTCTCTCCAGTGCTATGTTGTTGTTTTTTTTTCTTCTGGGCATTTTTCTCTGTCCCATAGGCCCCAACTTGAATCAGACCAAGTCCTCAGCTGGTGACAGACAGCTGGCATAGTGCTATTGAAGTAAAATGACCCGATGCACTAATTTACATCAACTTATGCTCTGGCCTGGAATTTTCTTTATTGTAAAGAATAATTCAATATTCTTTGTATGGCCCCCCTCCATGCCTGCACCCTTTGTACCTGAATTCTAGGTTGCAAAGATAGGATTTTGATGGTTCAGGCAAAAGAAAAGGATTTTACAATCTGTTATGCTGTCAAAGGTAAATAATTTATAACTTCATAAAGGATTTAATGAGTGGGTGCTGGCATGTATACTCTGTAGAGTAAAAATCTGCATCCCATTAATGGATGAACTTTTCACCTATATGATAAACAGTGTGATTGACAAAAGTAAAGTTGACAGGACTTATTCGCTCTCCTATGATCCTAGGAAACTAAGTGCATTTTTGCTGCCTTGGTTTTAAAAATCCATTCAGGAGAGTAAAATATACTAAAATGTTGCATAGCAAAATCAGTGTATTGCTATAAAAATGCCATTTGAATATCACATTTAAAGTGAATTATGCCCAGAACAACTGTTAAAGCTTAGCTTGGTTAAGTTTATGAAGACCTTAAAATAAATGAAATATAGGAGCTAGGATTCTCCTAGTGTCCTAGGAGAACTTGTTTAATGAAATTATTGATGTCAAATGGGAGCATACAGAAAGTGTATCCCTAGAAGTATGTCTGCCTCTGAAAAGAGAGACACCAGGGGAGCTATTGGGCCAAATTAGGTTCATCTTACTCATATTGGCCATCCTACTCAGTCCCATGGTATGACTTGTACAGGGAAGCAGTGTGACTACTTACCTCCCAAGCTTGTGATTTCTTAGCATTTTCTACAAGAACCCTTCTGCATTTCCCTCTTTCTCCTTGAACAGAGGTGCATGCGCACTCTCAAATATACTGATATAGTTAATAGAATTATTTTGCCATCACATACTGTATTGTCTCATATACGCAACACAAACCTTTCCCCCCAAAATCAGCCCCGCCAAATTAAGTAGGGAAGCTGTTTCCTTTGCTGAGAAAGGTAATCCTGGAGGCGCTGTGCACGCCATGTAGGCAGGGTACAAAAATGGCAGAGTCTTGTGTAAATCCTCTCATAGCCATAGCTATTTGCCAAGCACTTTACCTTATGCTGGAGGCAGCAAGTTAGCTGCTAGTAGTAGCCTGATGAACCACGTGATGTGAAAAAAACACTTTATTTACAGGAACTTATATAAAGAATTACTTACAGTAAATAATTAGCAGTCTTGCTATTGCTCTTGCAAAGGTCTGGGGCCCAAATGTGCATGACAATGTACATTCTCCTGGAAACGCTGGCATCTGGGACAGAAGATCAATAAACTGATTTAATGTAAATCAGTTAAGTCTGATACCACGTCCATTCAAGTTTACCTTAAGCAAGTTTTGGCCATTTTGAAAACAGTTTACATGCACTGAACTTCTGTCGTGTTACAGATTTGAACTAGTTTCTGATCACTTATACAGGTCTATCTGTAATTTCTGTCCATAGCCAGAATGTCCAAGAAGTATAGCATCCCAGGCAACAGTCTGGGTGAGGCAGTTTGTCAGCCTTTACTTTGTACAAAAAACAAAGAAACAAACAGCCCCCCTCCCCTCTTTCTAAAAAGTGCATGCTTTATTTGGGAGTTGTTTTATTTGAGATAATGAAGTAGGTATTTATTTAGAGAATAATGACATAAACATTGCTGACTATAGAACTGACTTTCACCTTATTGAAAGGTATCTCAGTTAGGACATGGGTGCTTTAACCACTTACTTTTAGTAGTGGAGACAGATTCTCAGTAAAACCAAAAAAGCAACAACTAAAATGTCACCTAAACAGCCATCTTGTCAGAAACCTGTTTCAATCCACATCCAGTGATAGCTCCTGCCATTCCAGCCAGTTCTCAAGTGTTTGTGTGTAAAATATGACTCCAGCCTGACATGGCCACACCTGGCACACCTAAAAATGAAAATCTTTTTCCCTGGTGCCTTGATACCAGACCTGTTTAGAATTTCCAGGGGAGAAGACCCATTGGTTGGTCTTGATTGCTCCTTTGAATATTCTTCTATGGATAGGGAAAACAGGTGCTATACTCATCTCCTTGAAACAAGGTTGAACTCATCTGCTCAAATCAGTGGCTGCCTGAACCATACACTAACCCTCTAGTCTGCATGCCTTAGCACACAGACGATTGCCAAATCTTAGACAAGTTGTCATCACTCTTAAGTTTGCCTGGCAAGCTTTCACAGATGACACTAAGCTGTTACATCTCCACTAGATCAGTACTCCATTTTCAAACTGGGAAGATCACCGCACAAATGTCAGCATTCTCACATTAATAGAATAGATGCCAACATTAAGATCTGGGAGAAGCTGGCTGCTAACTGACTCCAGTGGCACCTGAAACTCAACAAATTGTCTTGCCCTTAAGGCAGAGAAGTGAGTGAAAGAAGACAAATATCCTGGTCTGTGGTCTGCTCTCCCTGGCAGAAAGATCTGCAACTTCTGTGGATGGAACTGTGGCTCAAGGATTGGACTCTTAAATCACCTTAAGACCCATCAATGTGCCAAAAGAGTGCCAGTGATGATAACTCCATTTTCAGGTACAAAACAACGTCCACTGGTAACCTGAAAGTCTTAATATATTTAGGGGAGAAATCTTACTTGTGCAGAACAGCAAACAACATCACTGATCCTTTGACATTGCTTTACAAAGCTGACTTGGACTGGACAAGAATGTTACTGGCCTTTACTATTTACAGGTGATCACCTTCATCTGAAAGCTAAAATGTTCATCCTTGTGGAGTGGAAGTATTAATGGGAAGGATAATTAATTACAGGAATCCATTCCTGCACCTGCCTCCTTTTCCACTTGAACAAACAAGAAGGAACATGTTGACCTCTAGCTCCACTAGAATTGCCTTAATCATGCACTAGCATGCCCTTATTTCTTCCTTGCGTTGTGACTGTGGAACTGTGTTGCAGACTAACCCATGCAGTGGCACAATGCCCATCTCCCCCTGGATATAAGGACCAGTTATTTGTTAGAGCCTGAATACTGAACACTGTCTTCTGCAGATGAGAGTTTGCTACAGTTAGTCCTTGGGAGTTTTATGCAGGTTTTTAACACTTATGAACAGGAGATTTCTGCATCTTTTTGTGATGTTGAATATTATTCACTTTGGTACAGGGGGATGCACCAAATCCATCTGGTATTTTCACCTCCAGCCATTTCCTAAATTCTTATAGAGAGCCCAGAGTACAGTTGTGTGTGAAACGCTCACCTTTTCATTGCAATCAACACAGATTCTGCCTTTTGGATAAGGTAGATAAATGTTTCTTTCCAGAAGGAGATGTCACATGTCTTCACACCTGGGATCTACATGTTTAACATTACTCATGTAGAATTCTAACAGTGAGGGTGATTTGGGGACTAGATCCTAAAGCAGGTCTCATTTCCTGACTCTGCAGTTATGAGCTTGGGAAAGTGACATAATTTTTCTCTGGCCCAGTTCTCCATCCATAGAACAAAAATAGCAGTACTTTCTTTTTCAGAGCTTTTGTTTGCTCCTTTCCTGAAGTATTTAGATTGGACTCTGCAAAGCGGGAGAGGATCTTTTCCTGTGTGTATTCACAGTACTGATCTTGTTCCTAGACACCACCATAATATAAACAATATGAAATAATAATTCGGATCCTGCTCTCCTCATTCTTGATGTCTTGCAACCAGTGTAACCATCTTCATGCTACCTGAATAGTCACAAATACATTTCCTGGAGTTCTTAGTCAGTGAAACAGTCAATAGATGATGCAATGGGTATGTTGTCCCAGATGAACTAGATAAGGATAAACATTGTTTAACAGTGTTTTCTTTCATTGCCAGCTATAGCTATCCTCATCTAGGAATAATATCCCAGTCTGTAATGCCTCATTTCATTTGGAAGGGTTTTTTTAAATATATATTTTTATCTCTTCAGTTTAATGGTTTTGGATGTAGAGAATAAACTTGACTTGCAGTAGTCCTTGAGATGCTCCAGGTACTATGCTAGAATTAGGAATTATTATTGATTTTTTTAACGAAGTTGCTCACATCACTGCTTAAATGAATTTATTGGCACACACACTTGATCACTTATTCTAAAATCTATATTTAGCTTTGCTGGAGAGCAGTTTCATTTGTTGTCTTTGTTTTGTTCTTACAGATGTGGAATTAAGGAAAATAATGCATATTCAGGAGCTACACAAAGAGTTATGAAACAAGTTAGATGAGTGGGTTTAGAAACATTTTAAAACAAAATCATCTGAATCGCAAGTTTTCATTTTGGAAGGGAGTCATTATGGGCTAGGATGATCAGTTTGGATTAGTATTTATTAGAAGTTATTTGAGAGCCATTAAAACAAATTTTCTTTTGTGTGTGTGTGTGTGTGTGTGTGTTCTAGATGTCCAGGGGCATGTGACTGAGCATGTCAGTCCAATGACTATCCAACAGCTGTTGAGCATTTACTTTGCAAGTTCCATGGAAAGCATTGAGCACTGAGTAGCTTCTCTAGGAAAAACCATATTCAGCCTGGAATAAAGAATCTCTTCCACTTGAAATAATGGGAATAGTCTTATTCCATTTCTAATCAGCTGCTGAAAATTTGTGATGTCAGTGATCTTCTGTGCTTAATATTTTGTTGCAACAGATACAGATGAGTTTGAACACTGTAATTTAATTGAATGACGATTTCCTTAATTTCAGGTTCAGCATGCTGTGCTTCATTCTTTCATAAACAGTAAATGGATGCATTTTTATGGCTGTATTCAACATTCACTTGCAGTTCTTCTGGCTTACATTTTATCCCTGTTAACTGCTTGTTTGCAGTTAAAATCAGTTGCACTGTGTTCATAAAGTTATAAATACGTGAAGTGCTACAACACAAGCAAGTCTAGCATATGTGTTTTTTTTATTTTTCCCTTTGAATAGTATCTGATTTTTTTTCTAAACTCTTAGAAATGAATTACCAACCTCATTTCATCAGAGGTTGATTTATTTGTGTTGCTTGAAGAAACAGTTTGAAAAACCTGTGAGGGATGAATATAACCATATGATCTGATAAGCTTACTTGACTCATGTCCTTTTAGGCACATGGACAAAACCTGAAAAACAATGTGATAGTGCACAATAACCATTATTCATTTCATAGGCAGGTAGTCCCATTGGACTTCCTTTTGGAATTAGTCTTTGTCACTACTGATTAGGATTGTTCCAGTAATGAAGAATCACAACATGAATTTTAAAATGGTTCTACTTTGTGTTTTCTTTTTTTGTGGGGTGATTATAAATGTATGAGAAAATGTATGGCTATTCAGGTCAAATTATCCTTCAGCAAAGATTTTTTTGTTATAAAATCTACTCATATATGCATGTCAGACTGTTGAAGGGAAGGGTTTACTTTTTTGGACCTATACCTCATTTCCTTCCCTTGTAGGCAACAGTTTCAACCTTAATGAACACACTGTTCGTAAGGAGCAAGACCAACAGCTGGAATGAAGTTGGCAACACATGCATCCCTCTGTCATGAGTTTAGTTTTCATAGTTAGCACAGTAATTCTTTGGAAAGATAACTGGTTTTCTTTCAGTACTTTCCTGATAGAATATTACTAACTGGGAGAGAAAAATACCATTTTTTAAAATCTTCTCTGTGAGTCTGATATAGTCTACCACCCTAGAGCTACAGACCTAGAGGTCCTCTCAAATTCCCACCCTCAGCCCCAAACTCTGGCTAAGTAGAGGCAGTCAAAAATCTTTGCAGGTTAGTGTAATCTGTGTAGATCAAACTGAGAAGCAAGTGAACAGACATTCACTTCTGATTCCAGAAATGCAGTCGCATGCAGTGGCTCAGGCCAGAAGCTGAGGGGTGCTAGAGCATGCCTCCCTGCTTGACTGGAGGAGACCGCTAGGGTCAAGGCTAGCTCATCCACCCTGCAAGGGAGAGTTTGTGGGTGAGGTGCAAAGCATCCTGGGATGCTGGGGGACTGTGAGTTAGCTTGAATCTGGAGGAGATCTGGGAAAGAAGTTCAATAAATTAATTTAACTTAAATCAGTTAAGTCTGATACTACATCCATCCAGATTTATTTTAAACTGCTTTTGGCCTTTTTGAAAGTGGTTTAGATTCACTGAACTTCTGTTGTGTTACAAATTTGAACCAATTTCCAATCACTTATACCAGTTTATGTGTAGTTTCTGTCCGTGGCCTCTCTTTTCTCAGGACCTTTGACACAAGTCATTTTGTGGATTGTATAATGAAGCATACAGAGTTATTTCCATTAGTACTTATAATTGGGTTTGGTTCTGGAATGAACAGCCAAAGTAGTACCCATATTTCTTCTTCAATACTCTCTTCCTAATAGGTGGGAATATAGAAGTGTCTTTTTATGTCCTAAAGCGCAATGGTGTATACATGGTACGTGTGCCACAAGTGGCATGGGTAGCCTGTGTGTGTGGTGCAGATCAGTGGGGTGGATAGGCAGCACAGTGGAAATAGGGCAAGGAGCAGAAAGCAGAGCCACAAATCAGGCAGGGGAAAAGGATCAGGGTGGCATTCAGGGAGGGTGCAGGGATAATTTTGGGGCATGACTACCAAAAAGTTTGCCCCCCTCTGGTTTATATCCTTTTTAAATGTTATTCAACATCTTAATGTACTTGTGGCTGCTCAGGTTATCCATGTAGATATCTACTCATGTCATGAAACCACTATGGTCTTCACCTATACACCATTTTGTTTCATCAGGTTTCACAAAATAATTTTACATTGCATTAAAAAAAGAATCCATTCTGTATTTGCTGCCTTTCCACTTCATGGGTCATCCCCTTGTTCATGTATTGTAATAAAGGGCAGATATAAATGTCAGCTTTACTTTCTGAATGCTCTTTATTATGGCATATGCCTCTGTCTTGTGTTTTATTCCCATTTACTATATGCTAAGCAGAACCAGTCTTTTCAGTCTCTCTTATTCTATTGAGGCCTCCAGCCATTTTTCTTGCCTGCCTCTACCTTACCTCCTCTATATCCCAGCAATGTCCAGGTCTCTCTTGAGATGTTACAATAAATGGTCCTTCTCTCCTGCCTTTTTCTCTGATTCCTGGCTATGTCCCTAACCAGGCCATTGCCAGCGCTACCTTTCTGTCTCCTCCATAGCATCTATGCCCCTAGTTGACCATCTTGGACATGGGCAGCAAGTCTTACATGGGGAGTCACATATCCTATGGCACTTTCAAGACTTATCTCTAGCAAGCTTCAGGGAATTCTCCTGAATGAGAACCTGCCACCTTGGCTTCTTTGCCTACT
Source organism: Crocodylus porosus (assembly GCF_001723895.1). NCBI lineage: Eukaryota > Metazoa > Chordata > Crocodylia > Crocodylidae > Crocodylus > Crocodylus porosus. The sequence continues at coordinate 29,043,473 of NW_017728912.1, read as the reverse complement.
GTGGCTGTAGGTTTTTCATCTACTGGCTCTTTCCCATCATGCTGTAATTCATGTTATCAACATGGGACAGGAGGTAGATCCAGTGCCTGTGCTTTTAAATTTGTGGACCTACTACAGATGTTCCACAAGAGTACCTTGGTCTTCTCTGACCAACCAGTGGACAATGCCTCCTCTTCCTCCCATGTACAATCAAGAGCCTCATCTGAAGCCTATTGAAGTCTGTGAGAGTCTTCCCGTTGACTTTAGCTGGATTTGAATTGGACCTTGAGTCACAAACATAGCTCAGGTTTAATACTCATTCAGCTGCAAATCCCCTGTTTTACTTTGAGTTTACCATTAGAATACACACCTGTAGGAAATTTTTGCCTTATCTTTCCTTATTTGGAGACATGGATATATGTGTTTTGAATGTGTGGTCATGCAGGTGTATATGGTGATAGGTTAGACAATTAGGCTATGTACACCATTCATTTCTACGGGAAGAAATTTTTTCCAGTGGAAAAACAGCTCAGGATATGGACTTTAAAGCTCTTCCTCTAGTCCCATGGCTGGAGAAAGTCACACCCAGAGGGTAGTAGGGGAGTCCATTAATCAACACCTTGCCCTCTCCCCTGCCTGGGAAGGGACAGGCTGTCAGCTGGCATTGGGCAGCTTCTGAAAAGCAGCAACCTCCACAGACTGTTAGGGAGGATTCCCATTGTGGGAGACTGGCTCTCCCATCCCACCATTTAGCTGATTGGCAGGAGAGGGGCATTGTCTTGTGGTGGAAACTCTAGACTCCAAAAGGCTGATTTGCCATGACTCATGCTGCTCTGGGATGACCCAGAGCATTGTGGGGCAAGATGAGGGAGTTACTACTATCTTCCTCTTGTCACTGTGGTATAACAGCCTGCCTTGTTCTGCACTGGTGTAGTGTAGCTGGGTGGTGCATTGGCAATGGGAAGCTGGAGGGTCTTGGAGTGGGGAGCCAGGTCAGGAAAAGTTTCCACATGACTGGCTACCAGCTTCTCCAACTTCCCTTTGTCTCTCTGCCCCCCACCTGGGCTGCTGTGGTGGCAGTTTAAAAGCTGGTGTCTGGAAATGGGGTTCCTGAGCCCCACTCTGAGTTATCAGCTCAGTCAGGTGGTGGGGACAAGAAAGAACAGCCGGCAGGAGTCAAAAGCCAGGTCAGGAAGAATTTCTTGAAGACCTGCTCTTGGCTGCCAGCATTTAAATCACTACTTGCTGATCAACTGGGTGGTGGGGGCCACAAGGGAAAGCCAATAGGAGCTAGCGAAGCTTCCTACCTCTTCCAAAAACCAGGGACTGCCTGATTTGGGGGATTTGGCAGGGAGTGGTGTGTGCTACGCCCTTCACTCAGAGCAGCTGTACCCTGCACCTTTCCAAGACCAGGCTGACACTGGTCTCAGGAAGGCAGGGAGCCTTTCCCCTGGCTCCATTTCTTCTTATCCACAGGAGGAGTTAAGCTGGGAGAAAGTGTATATACATTAAGTTTCCCAAAAGGAAGTCAGATTATTTTTCTCCTGGAGCAGCAGTTTTTCCTCTGGAAGGAAAAGCCTGAATATTTGCATACTTTGTTTCTCGTGGGAGAATAATGATTCTCCTGGTAGAAACTGAACAACTGTACCTGGCCTTAATTTTAATGGAACCTCTGTGTGGAACTGAGGAATCCATGAGTGTTTAAGTGAATTGAGGTTGATCTGGGTGTAAATGCATGCTGAATCTGTGAATACCTAGATTTTTAAGGTTATTGATTTCATTCAGACAACAGTTGCATAAGTGAACAAGGGCTTTAGGATCCCAACTCCATGGACTTTCAAGGGGCATTTTTTTAAACTCTTCAACAAGCTTCACTCTGGTACACCCATATTAAGAGCATTTGGTCATAATGAAAGACCCCAAAGCGTTTATGCAGGAGTAGGGAAATCAGTGGCAGTCCCCTAACCAGATTACTTTCTGCTTCAAATATCCATATAGTCTGACTCACTGTGGTATAGTCTAATTTGCTTCCCACACATATTTACTGTATATTGTTGCTATACAGATTTTGAAGGGTCATCTCTAGGCATTTAGTGCTTTGATGCGCTCTGATCCTAGGGTAGCTGATTTTCTGTAATAGGAAAATGATCTTATTGGGCACCTATACATGAGCAGCAAGGCTGCTCCAATATGCTGGAATTACAGTGCATCGGAGTAGACTTGAACAATCGAGTCTGCTGGAGCATGGTAATTACTGTGCTCCAGCAGACTCCAGTGTCTTGTGTATCAGCATCCCCATGCTTCAAAATGTCACCGGGGGTGCTTTAAGTAAAGCTCATTAGGGGAAGCGGTGCCTGAAAGTTGCAATATCATTACCAGTCCTTGGCAGTTGAGGATGATTGTCTTCCATGATTGCCTTGTCTTATCTGTGGGTCAAGTTGCCATATAAATGTTGGTTGTCATCATTTTTTATTTTTGTTGTATTGTTCTCTGGGCCTTCCCTTTACAGCAGCATAAAATGGACCATGCTAATCTCAATTCTGATCTGACGTATTCTTCATTAAGATCTAGATAGGGTAATCTGCCTTGTGAAATGGTTGGTTAGTTATAAGATACTATCTTGGAGCTTATTTTTTTCATAGCATACTAAGAATTTAATTGCCTTTGGCAGTACAAAATATTGTCAAGCTATTGGTATAGTGGTTCCATACAGAGCTTTATTTTGTTCTGATCTTAAATTAAGTAAAATACAAATGAACCTGTGCATATTCTGTACCTTTATTGTAACCTTTTCAAATAAGACAGAAAAAAATCCCATATTTGGGAGTAAATACTGATTATTTACTGCATTCCTTATTACTATACTTGCACCAACACCTTCATCCATAGCTAAAACAAATTTTAGAAAGAACCTCTATGTACAACCAAGGGAACACGATCAACCTGCAAATTATATAGCTGCTTGACTTTTTTTTTTTAACCTACTGTTGTTGCAAGAAATATCTAAAATGACTATGATTGAAAGAAAAGTTAAAAAGGTTTTATTAGCTTTTTTCTTTGTCTGTGCTTTGCAAACAATCCAATTCACTTTCCTCCTCTATATTCAGTTAGGCAGTTTGTTTCCTACATAAGAGTAAGGGAGAAAATAACATTTTTAGATATGGGAAAGTATGAGAGTAAAATGACAAACTGGGAGGTGTAATACTAGAAGATTCTGTAATACCTTTTAATTATTCCTTTTATTATTATTATTAAAATAGAATATATTCCAAATTGGTGTTATCCCTTTAAACATGCACTTTGTAGCCAAACTGAATTCCAGGTGTTCTGATGTCTCTATGGCAGTATTTGGTCTATGTAAAATGATCTGCCAACTTTGTGACAGCTGCATTCTCTGGATTCATTTAGCTGCTGAAGTCATGCATTCATTAGTACAGTTCTTTACAATATACAGGCTACATAGGAATAAGAGAGCATAATAGGACAACATAAACACTAAGGGCGTGTGTAGACAAAACGGGGGCCCTAAATTGAAGTGGTGGATTTTTTAAAACACTGCTTCAATTTAGGGCCCTTTAAATCCCTGTGTTGTCCACACACCTGAACTTACCTGCGCCTCTGGCAGTGGGGATGGGACGGCAAGTTGCCAGCGGGTGAAGCAGTCCCTGGGCTGCAGGGCAGGCTGGTGCTTCCCTCTGCAGCAGCACCATCCCCACCCCACAAGCGGCATCCACCCACAAGCACCTGGCTTGAGCAGTCCTGGGGGGCTCCGCAACCGCAGAGGGAAGCACTAGGCCTCCGCACAGCTCAGGCAGGCAGGCTCCAGGGAGGAAAAAAAAAGATCTTGGGTGGGGCTTGCCTTTCCA
>NW_017728912.1:29019090-29039393 GCF_001723895.1 Crocodylus porosus | reverse complement strand
ACATGCTGCCAGTCTTCATACACTTGTTTAGAGCCTTTGTTTTAGCAGAGAACAAGTAGCACAATGGGTGAGCAGGACACTTACTCTGGCTGGCACCTCAGGGGTGGGACACCAGAATGAGGTAGAGGGAGCTTCATTTTCCCATCTGAAAATTGCAGTGGTGTGGGCAGTGTGTATTATTCAGTGCAATGTGTTTTGGGAATCGTGGTTTGGTAGAGCAGCAGTGGAGTTTACTGCTGCTGGAGAGAGAATAGACTCCTTTTATGGCTACAAAAATCAGCAATTATTTTTCTTTCCTGACATGAGCTTTGGCAGGAAAAAAAATGGGATTAATGTTCCCCCCAGCAGGAGTTGACTTCACTGCCACTCCAGAGAACTACAGTTCCCAGAAGGCCTTGCACTCCATCACATATTGCATGCGCTGCTGCTTGCTGCTGCTCCTCCTGTGTGCTGTCTCTTGGGGAAGGGTGAGAGAGGACTGCCCTGGCTGCATTCTTTGCACATTATGCTTTTGAGAGGACATGCCATTAGAAGACAAATATGCCTGACCGTATACATTAGAGAAGTTTGGAGGCTGTGTATTTAGATAAAGGAGATTAGCAGAATCTGCCATAAAATGTACAGTGGAAAATAAATGCTTGAAGGGGAAAGTTTTATTCATCTCCAGTCTTGCTCCTCCTCCTGCACCAAAGGACATGGAAATGCTTGTTGCTGTCCAAGCTTTTGAACCTGAGGCCAAACATGCCATTTTAAACAGCTTCTGACACATTTTGTCTGCGTTATACTACTTAGGACGACCAAGCGAGTGAAAACCACCAAAACCCCGCATGGAGGACACATGTGGCCTGTGACCAGTGCTCTGGGGGACCCAGAGCTGCCATAGTTATTTCTTACTTCTTGCATCCTACAATATCTCAGGGCAGAAGATGTACAGAGGGTGCAAGAGTGCACGGCAGAAGCCTGGGATGGGGATTGAAGAGTGAGACATGTTCCAGCTCTCCCCCAGGTGTCATAGGAAGCCGGCTCAAGTTAGAGCAACTAGCAGGGTTTAATGTGAGCTGAGGTGCAGAATTAGGCTGCTCCTCGTTTCTCTGTTTTACCTTCATCATGAGCAACTGCTGGACCTGGTCCCCCGGACTTTCTTTCCCTCCATTTATTTCTGTGTCGTTAAAGTGGATAGGATGGTAGATACATATCTTGCGACTCTTGTCTCACATGAACTAAAACTGGATTAAATTTTGGTAGCTACAATCCAGGTTCGTTTCCCTTTGCCGAGGATGGAGACAGACCCAAAGAAAAGGAATGCTGTTTTCCCTCTGTTGGCACTGCAGTTATCTCAATGGATTGGATCCTTCGTTCTTGGTTTACTTAATACCGCTAGGAGAAGACTGGCAACTGATGTATAAGGTTAGGCATCTAAACCTGGAAAATGTTGTCATTGCTGCTTTGTGTCTGTAAGCATTCTTATGCTTCTCTCAGCAGTGCCAAGGAAGGGCCACACACTGTATTTTTTCCAAGGCATAGCAGGGCTCCTCCAGTTCTGAACCTCTTTATTCTGCTGCGCTCAGTTCCTTGCTCTGCAGTCTTCCTGTGCTGTGATAATTCTCCTAAAGTTCTCTTGACACTCCGCAGAATGGAAACATTTAGCAGACAGCTTTCATTACCTGTTGTATGCTGGGGTCAAAAATAACTTCCAATTTACCACATAAATTCTCTTGCTCAGATAAGTAGAGCAGCCTTCATAATGGCTCTTGAGTCTATAAGCATATGATCGACAGCTCCAGGCATTTCAGTACAGAAGATCTTATTTACCTGTGTAAGAACTTAACTAAGACTTTTGTTTTGGCATCTCCAAAACATGAAACAACTTCTGGCAAACCTCCAACTGTAGCAGAGAAAGGAAAGCCTGATTAAGCAATTCACCCAGCCATGGAGCTTCACATAGGGAAATAAACTGCGAGCCCCGTGCTACAGTGGCGATGTGCCCCATGCCCACCTCAGAGTAGCGAGGGTCACAACCCCAAGCCACTGCTCCTGTTGCTGCTGGGCATGCAGGGGGCACCTTGCTAGGGCAGCATAAGGCTCACAGCGGCAAGAAGCTTCCCTACATGGCCCCACTCTGCCCTTCTGTGGCCAGGTCCCACCTGCTGGACTGTAAAGGCCCCAAGGGGAGGGCAGCAGGATGGAGAGCCTGAGCCCCCAGAGGGCAGCTCATACCCACCCCATGCCCAGATTGGGGGGAATGCCCCTCCCCCCTTGGGAGTGTACGCAGCAAGGGGGAGAATATGGGGAAGAGTGAGGGGCACAAGCAGGGTGGGGGGGGCTGTGGCTTGGGTGTCAGGGGCATGGACCTGGCTCCTGGTTAGCTAAGTGGGCAGGGGAAAGCTTGTACTTTCTGTGATAAAAAACCCAAAATCAAATACCAAAAATTATAGGTACTTTGAATTTATTTTACTATAGAGATTGAGGCACTGACAGGCTTCCAAATTACTTTAAAATGGTAAATGTATCCATAAAACATTGTGTTCAATTGATACCTATAAATATAGTGGTAATTCATTTAAATTGCAAATTTGGGGGGTTTTATCAGAGAATTTGCAGGTTTTTTATTGGGGAAAACCAGGATCCTTGATTATCATTTTATTTCAGACTTCTCACAATCTACTGTAATGTGGTTCCCCTTCACTTCTCGTATGCATACCCAAAATAAAGATTTGTGAAACAAGCTATAGATGAAGCTTATATATACTGAGGGAAAGTGCCCCAACCATATTAGGTTTCTGCACTGAACATATTTTTTTTTAAGTCCTCACTTGAGCTGGGACAAGCTGAGAAAGACAGGGTTATATTACAGAAATTAGTAGAAAGACTTAAGATTGCATCAGCTTCCATCACCTGCTTTAGGTTTGGGCAACACAGAGGTTTTGGCATCCGGTCTGTTTTAACGAGTGTTGGCTGTAGTTACGATTCTGTTTCTCCACTCAGCATAAATTCACTTTTCTTGGACCTTCTAACTTTTAGGAAATTTGTTATATATGCAAGCAAGCTCCTCTGTGCTTTCTCCTATGCTGTCCCTCACCCCATAAGAGGAGATTCCTGTTGGTATCTACAAAGTGATCTCATGGTCCTCCTCCAGATCCTTCCTTAAGACTGTCTTTTGTTGTGGACTGGCTAGGCAGCTTGTGAGCTGAGGCTGCTGTTTCTGGTGTTACCCAGTTGGTTTCATTGTTTTCTTATACTCCTTAGTCCATTGTATCTAGTGGTTGTTTCTGGTTTTATTCTTAGACTGTAAGACTTTTGAGGTGGGGGCGGGGAATGGGGATCGGTACCTGGCTTTTGTTATATGTGTGAGAATAATGTGTAGCACAGTGGGGTCCTGTTTTGTGCCTCTGATTCGTGTAGGCTACTGCAGTAGCCTACAGGAATTCACAATAGTGATGGGGTGAATGCAATAGAATGCCTTAAAAGTAACATATGTGTGATCCATCCTTGAACCATATAAAGCATTTCTTTGACATTATGTTTGGTAAGAGGACTTGTAGCAGCTTGTAACAGCTACTTCCAAGCAGGTTCAGTTAATCGTAGCCGCTATATCTACTTTGCTTATTCTATATGACAAAGCCTGCAAAAGTTCCCTCCTTTTTTCTCTTTTTACAGTTGGATATATGCCTGGTGATATAGTTAAAGATGTGTAGAATAATTAAGCTTATCTACTCTCCTACTAATTACCACTTTAAAGATAGAGCAGAATTCTGAGCATCTTTGAGGATGAATATTAGAAGTTCTTTAATGTTTGGGAAAATAGACACTGCTAAAATAAATCTAAGAGATCTTATCCTTAAAGTCTTTTATTTATTTGTTGCTTTCCTTCTTTTGTTTAGTGTATAAGAATATTATTTTATGAGCACGTCCTGGATGCCAAGTAATTCAGATTTGGAAATGGCCATGAGAATTAAGGGAGAAACTAGAGCAGACTTATTGCTGTGTGCATTCTGACACATAGGCTAAGTACAGACAATCAAAAAGCTTGAGGCAGAATTGATTCAGTCTTTGCAGGTTAGCCTAACCTGCATAGATTAAATTGAAACAGAAGTGAATAGACATTTACCTTTGATTCAGGAAATGCAGCCACATGTCTGCAGTGGCTCAGACCAGAAGCTGGGGGGTGCTAGAGTATGGTTCTCTGGCACATAGCCAGCATACACTGTATGGTCACTTCTTCTTCCTGCTGCGCCTGAGGTCTCTGGGATTTGCAGTCCACAATCACACCAGCAGGACTTTCCAGGGTTGCTTAGCACTTCCTCTCTCACTGCTCCAGCCCCGCTCTCTGGAGCAGACAACACAACCCAGCCCATGGCTGGAAAGCATGCTGGGTGACTGGGATGTAACTGGAACCAGGAAGGGGTCTGGGACAAGTTTCATAAACCGGTTTGACCCAAATCAGTTATGTCTGATACTGCATTCAACCAGATTGTTCTTAAACCAGTTTCAGCCACTGGTTTATGTGCACTGAATTTCTGTTCTGTTACAGGTTTAAACTGGTTTCCAATCACTTAAACCAGTTTATGTTTAACTTCTGTCCCTAGCCATACAGAGCCATTGAGACCTCATGTGTTAGTTGAGGATGTAGCTTACTTCTTCATGTCACAAGTCAGACTACAGCATCAGGTCCAGAAAGAATTAAGCCTGCAAGAAAATTTCTTGTAGACATAGAAAAAAACCAAAAATGGCACTGTAATTTAAACTCAGCACCCTGTGCTAAGCCTAGCACATGCCCAGAAAAGGCAGTGCATTAGTTGCATCTGGCTTTCCTAACGTTTGTATAGATCAGGTGCTTTAGTGGGGCCTTTTTGTTGCTTTAATAGCTGATTGAATCAGCTATTAGATAAAAGTGCCAAAAGGCCCCACTGAAGCTTCTGATTTATACAGATGCTGCAGAGCTAGGTCAAACAAATGTGCTGCTGCTTCCAATCAAACATGACCCCCCCACCACTGCCCCACATCTGTCAGTGCCCGGAGTGTTGTACAGATACTTGAGAGTGAGTAAACTACCAACTTTCTATCTAGCACCATAAGTTATTCATTTACTTGCATTTATGCATCACATTAAAATTGAAAAACCCTGCATAAATGCAGTTATACATTACTATTTATTAGATCTGATTGATTTTTCTGAAAATCTTGGCCTAGACAAAGAATTTTGAGGCCAAATTCAGATTGGTCAATGAGGTTCGTAACTTGGATGTTTTAGGTAGAGGTAAAGTGTATTGGTCCCTTAGAGTGATTGGAATAATCTTGTTCCAGTGGTCACAAAACTCAGTAGTGTTCTACATTAACTTAGTGCCTACAGTTTGAACTACAGAGATCCCTGTGTGTTTCACATTGCACTTCTGGCCATGCTCAGTAGTGGTCCAATCTGGGCACCCACCTCCTTTTTAAGATCCATTGAGTGCATCTACACATGTACTTTACTGCAAAGTTAACTAATTAGCTCCCCAGTAAAGCATCACCATCTACATGTGTGCCCATATTAGGGTGCAGTAAATTAACTCCACTGTAGGATAGAACCATGCTAAAGTTTATTTTGTTGGGATATTTCCACGTGTAGATGTACCCATTGTGATCCAGGGTTGAGGTGAGGAGATACCGAAGCTCTGTCTAAGTCCCTGGTGAGTTTTTTAAAACATAAGGGATGCTCACAGCATGTCTAACATACTGATAGCCTTATCATACTGAGCACAGTTCAGAAGCCACCATGGCCCACTGATGAGGATCCTCCACTGAATGAGGCAGAGTTCTGGATTCTGGTATCCATTCCCAAGACTGTTTAGGCAGCTTACATTAGATAGTCTTTAGTTCAGGAACAAAAAGCCCTGAGAGAAGGTCCCCAGTTCATTGCTCCCAAGACCCCCCTAGAGTGTAGGCAAAACTCCCCCATCCCCATGCCCCAGTCCTCCTGAACCACTTGGCATCATAAGGGGGCATTCTGGGTATACAGGAGGTAGGCGCCAGCATTAGTCCCATGGCTCTGTGGACATTTTAGGCTGGGCTGCTGCTTATAGGATAGCTTGCGGGAGCCTTGGTAAGCCTTACACTGGGCCCTTTTAGGTACCTGGGGTCAGGTGAATGCCAAGACAACTGCAAATTTGAAGCTTCACCTCCTCTTCTCCCCACTTACTCCTCCCTCCCCACCTTCCAGCCAGTGCAGTGCAGACTGATCCCTTACCATTTTTCACCTTGTTTAATTCAAGACATATATTAATACAGAGAATATGAGTCATCTGGCATATTTAAGAGCAAACCTTGGAAGGAGAGCTCTTAAATTGCCTTTTACACTGCAAGCTGATATGCCTATTAAATATGCAAAAGAGAATGCATATATCAGACAAAGCCGATATATGACCAGGTAGAGTGGACCAGTCTGAAATATAAAATATGCGTAACAATGAATTTAAATACCTTACTAAATCATAACTGTGCCATTTTATTAGACATTGTTTCATAAACTATGAAAGCTTTAGCTATCATATAAATCTGTCCTTTAATAGGCAGTGGTTACATTTCTTTATAATTTATTTTTCTGACATTGCTCAGCAAAAATGCACCTTCAGAATTGCTTCATCTATACCTACATTTTGTTGATTACTGCATTTTATTTATTCATTTGTTTATTGCCATTCCCTTTCTACAGGTGCCATATAGAGAATTTAGTCTTAGTTGTCAGAGGAGAGGGGAGGATTAATTTAACAGTATCCTGGTTTTTCTTGCTAGAGGCAGGTGAATGGGATGGACCTTTCAAGTTGGTACATGTGACGTGTTGAGATATTGTAATTAGGATAGACTTGAACAGGTTTTAAGGGAATTCTGATTCCAGTTCAGAACAGGTAAAATCAGAATTGTGACTTATTTTCTTTTTAGCCTACATTTTAACGGTAAAAGTGAAATGCCTTTGGCAGGGCTGAGCCAGTGCGATGGGAATAAAAAGAAAACCCCAATTGTGAAATGACAAGGTGGGTTTCACTTCAGTACAATCTAATTTTAAAATTACCAATATAATTTTAACCCCCCATTTTACTGCCAAGACAGGGGATGGATCCAGCAGTGTAGTTGTACCCCTGCACCTTTTTGCCTGGGTTGTACATGAGCTATGTGTGCAGGCTGTGGCTGCCTTGCATCTTTAGAGCCTGGGGGTGGGTACTGCTGCTTCCCCTCATCCTCTTTCCCCTGGTGCTAAATTCAGTGGGAAGAGAGAAGGAGATGAAGGGTGAAGAGTGAAGAATAGCAGTGTTTACCTCTGGAGCTCCAGAGTCATGTGAAAGTTCACAAATCACTGTGTTTGCATAGTTAAAATAGGGGGGGACTGACTCATCCTTTCCTCATTTATTGATCCAGTGCTGCCCCCAAAGTAATTGAAACCATGGACTATGTTCCTGTATGTTTGTACAGTATCTTGCTTAGAAAACTTGATTTTTGATAATTTCTCAGTAGTACTCTGAACATGAATAATGGTGGACATTTATACATGTGCTCTGGGAGCGAGGGAAGGGGAGGCACTTTAATTAGAGCAGCTCCAATTAAAGTACCTGGAGTGTTTTGTGTATCAACGTCCCTGGGCTTCAAAATGGCAGTGGGGGCATTTAACTAAAGTTTGTCAAATGAGCTTTACATAAAGAGCCCCTGCCATCATTTTGCAGTGCAGGAATATTGATATACATGTTGGAGGCTGCTGAAGCCCGGTAATTACCATACTTCCGCAGACTGGATTAATCAAGTCTGCTCTGATGCTCTGTAATTACAGTTGGTCGAGGCAGCCTCCCTGCTCATGTACAGGTACCTGGTGATACTGATCATCTGTGGATATAACCTCACCTGAGACTATGTATTGTCGTAATTGAGCACTAATATAACTTTTGAATGCTTTACAAAATCCATGTCATGAACATAGAAGTTGTTGTGGGTCTCTCTGAAAAACAGTTTTAAGAGACTTAGATTTAGTAGACCCCAGTTAGTTGAAGTTCAGTGTTTTGTACAGTACCAATAAGGAAAAATATTGGCCAACTTTGCAAGCTGTCTGTCTTTAAAAGTGCTTTGTACTTCACATAGAATGGTCCCTTTACAGCTGTTCACTTTGGAAAAGCTGCTCAGCCTCATAGGGTTGGAAATGAAGTCTTAATCCTGTTCTCATTGAAGTTGATGTTTTACCATTGATTTCCATTAGGTTGGGATCATGCCAAGAGAGATTTTTTTTTTCCAGAAGGTACAAGCCATATCCCCTTTGACACTATTTCACTGTTTCATCTTTGAATGCCAAAAATGCTGGGTAGAAGTAGCTATACCCAAGCTATGGAATTCAGTTTTGAAAACTTTTCTGAGAAGGAAGATGACCTACAATGGAGCCTGCTGCTTATGTACCTCATTTCTATTGATTTTGAACCCATGGTTAAACTGTATGTTCTAAGTGGTGTGTGACATGCTCAGTAGTAATAATTATTAAAGTCTGAGGTGTCCATACAAAATATACATGAAAACAGATTTTTTTTGGATGGGGTAGATTTTATTGAGTGTAAATGTACATGAAGCCAGATAAAGAGATTTCTTCAGAGTAAAATTTTGCTAATACCTGATGAGAATATATTGCCACCCAATAGTCTGTTAAATGACTACCAATGTCTTTTTCATGCTGTTTAAATGATCATGTTCTCCCTTTTCATTCAATAGATGTTTATTATAATATGTGTTCAGTATCAGTGGATAAGTACCAGCACAAATGGGTATAAGCAAAAATGTATCTGTGCGGTACAACTAAATGTGTCCATTTTGATTAAATGGTCTTTGTAATGATTCATGACAGAAGGCAGGAAAAGGTAGATGGGGAATTTCTTCAGCTCCAATTACTACAGGGTTTTTTTCTCACTTCATATCAGAATACCCATGAAAAACATTTCTCAGCCTTTCAGTAAGCCAGTTTCTGCCAGCTGTAAACGTTGGGTGGGGCTGATTCTTGCATGTATGGAAAGGCTTGATGAAAATGCTCATAATCTTAAAATAATAGCGATTAAAAAAACCCAACCAAACTTGTCTTACTCTTAGTGACATCTAAAAACATTCAGTCAAGTTTGTGTAGAACAATGATGCTTTTGAAATTTCCTTGTGCAAAATTTCCTGTAGGCACATATAGGGAAAATGGTATATTTAAGCATTTTTTCAAAGCATTTTGATTTGACAATGGCCAAATCAGCTTTTTATTTTAAAAAAATGAAAAAGAAAAGAAAATTGTGTTTGAGAGGTAGCCACGTATGGAAAATGTCAACACACAATGTATTTAATAACAAATTTTATGCAAGAGACAAGGACAGTGGTTTTCAACCTGAGGTCTGCATACCCCTGGGAATCCACAGACTCTGTCTAAGGGGTCCAGGAAAGATGACTATGATCAATCAAAAATATGTGAATACCTACACTTGGTCCGCACTTCCATTTGCAATTTTGTAGGCGTCCACAAATGAAAAATCTTGAGTAATGGGAGCTGAATGCTTAAAAATGCTTGAAAACCAGTGTCTTACAGTGATAATATTTATTGAACTAACCATGTAGCTGGGATAGAGTTAGGCAAGCTTTCAAATGCAAGACAGTCTTTGTTGGATCTCTCTCATCAGGGACCTAACAAAGAATGTCTTGCATTTGAAAGCTTGTCTAACTCTATCCCAGCTACACAGTTGGTCCACTAAAAGACATCACCCTAAGAAATCCTTGCCTCTTATATAACTTCTGTACTATCATGGCTTACAACATCACTCTTACACTACCATTCCACTTTTTAGTCATACACATGGACTTAGCTGCCCGAGTGCTGCCTACCCCATACTGCCCAAATGGAAAAGGTGGGTAGATCGTCTTCCTCCTCCTTGCTGCTTTTTTGTTACTAGTCTTAAACATAATGTGAGGTCTGCATCAATACTTTAATTACAATTAACTTCAGGAGAGATTCTTCCCTGTAGTTTAATTCTGGTGTCTTTAACAGCAGAAGTTGCCAGAGTGGAGAAAAAGTGGATTCAGCAGATATTAAATGTAAAACTGAAACCTGTCCAATCATTGTGAAAGAAACTATTTATATAATGTAATTGAGTGTATTAGGCCTAGGTACACAAAGAGACTTATGCTTGGCAGTGCTAGTGTCACCACACTAAACTTCTGGGTGTCCGGCTCCTGGAGTGAAATTCTCAACCCTGATTTAGGCACCCAGATTCTATATGTAGTGAATGTCGGGGCTTAGTTACCTTTCACTGAGTTTTGAAAAAGTCAGCATACTGAGGCAGGTCACCTAAGCTAGCCAGCAGGGCTGGCACCAGCCCCTTCCCAGTGGTGGGGCTAAGCTGGGGCTGTGCTGGGCCAGGCTGGTAGTGCCATACCTCTGCTGGCTACGCATGGGAGCAGGGCCAGCTCAGCTGCATGGGGCAGATGGGAGGTGTCAGCAGCTCTGGGAAGATTAAGAGAAATTTTGGGGTGGCTATTACAACCCCACCCTCCCCAAGTGCTCCCCTAGCACCACCCGTTAGCCAGTAGGAAACTGTAGAAGAGAAGGGTACATCTGAAATTGAGCCTTACTCATAGATATAGGTATTGTTGATCCAAGTTAGAGATCTGTGTGAGACTGGGATGTTCATAGCCTTAAATCTTCCCCTGGCCTTAAACAGTACAGTCAGCCCTTCAGGTATGGACTGCTGGATCAATCCTTTCTTTTAAGACCTAGCTCAAAGAAGTGGAAGTGCCCACTTTTTTTTATATAATAGCCTCGTGTTTAGAGCGTTTGCTCAGAAAGTGAGATTTAGATTGCTCTCAGCCTGAGGTGGTTCAAACTCATCTCTTCAAACCAGATTAACAGGTAAGTTGGATGGTTGTACTCTCCATGCCTCTTGTTGAAGCTGAGCCTCCAGGCAGGAAAGTATTTCAGATTAATAGGGCTGGAGAAAGAAAGCAGGACGAACATGCTGAATTCAGTGCTGTCGTTGTGTTTGAGGCATAACCTGAGCAGGCCTTCCAGATCAAGACCCTCAGGGGATACCATTATAGGGCTGCCTCTTTTCTGAATCCCAAATAGGCTTAGGTGGGAGTTAGGTACCCAGAGGCTCAGTCCTTCCAGGACTCTGGGCATGGGCACTAGCAAAACCCTAGGGAACTCAGGGAGGCCCACTGGTGAAAACTGTGGTGCCTTTGGACTCTCAGGAGCCCATGTGGCAAAGCTGGGGTTTTGTGGCTACCTCATTTAGACTTGGGTCCTTTTTCTTGCCATATCATACTTTAAGGGGGATTAAAAGGAGCTAATGTACTTACCTGAAATAAATGCAGAAGAGCATACATTTTTACTTGTATATGCTTGTTATCTTAAAAACATGCAAAGCTACTAGTAATAGCATATAATGAAAAGAATATCTGATTACAAGATTTATAACAAATGCAAATTGACTTGCTAAAAGCCAGTCATGTTTGTGTAGCTAACATGCTCAGTCTTTTGTTAGAAAAAAAAATATAGGCCCTGATCTAGTGAAGTGTTTGACTGCATACTTAATTTTAAGCCTAGCCTTACTCTTATAGAAGCCAATGGGTTACTCACAGGCTTAGAATTGAGTGCTTAAGTGCTTTCCTTTGGTGCTATATTTAAATCCTTCATAAAGAATAGCATTGAAGCACATGCTTAGATCCTACTGAATTCAGCTGGGCGGAAGCGCACCTGTTTAAAGTTAAGCATGTGGATAACTGCTTTGCTGAACTGCCTAAACTGGGAATGCATGGATAAGTTAAATATGAGATGAGTGCTACCTGTGGGCATGAGGTAATGATCCATCTTATTTGAAATGCAAAAAAGGCAAAAGAAAGCAGCATTTCAGCTATTTGGTCAGGTGTGTCAAATGGAAACTGCATCCTCACTGCAGCAGAACACTTCTGTCACGGATATTTAAGCAAGTTATTATAACACTTATTCTTGTTCCTTCTATGAAAAATTATGGTAAATATTTGCAAGATACCTTGTTTATGCTAACTGCAAGCAAAACTTTATCATTGGCTTTTTAAAAATAAAAATTAGAATGAAACCAAGCAGAGAAGTGTAAAAGGCAGAAATGTAAGCTGTTTAAAAGCAGTGACTTGAATACACAGAGAAAATGGATGTGTCTGTGTTTTAGTTCTGTGTACTAATAAAGGTGGTGGTTAAAGTATCCACTTAATTTTGCTGAAATAAGAAATGTAATTGATTTGCTTCTAGGTTGTTACTCCTGTATCACAGCTCTCAAATTTTGTCATTTTCTTTTCCAGAAAAGGTGGCAGCTTTTCTTTGAAACCTGTTGGAATATTCAGATTGTTTAGCTTTCAGTTTCATATATTCATAGCATGGCAGTAAAGGGTCTATTTTGTTAATGGATTATTCTGGTCTAGGTAGACCCCTTAACATGGTATTCTACAGTGTGATAAAACATTTTAGAGTTTTCAAATTTGGATGCCTACAGCCATAAATGCTTAATTTAAAATGGCCTTATTTGCGTGGTGGTTGAGCATCTGTAGTTACCACTTTTTAAGGGGAGTTATGAGTGAAAATTCAGTATTTTTTATTCACATAGTTCATTAAGGATATAGAGGTTTCAACATTAGACACACATGTTCAAAAATGTGGGACCAAGTCCTATACTACTTTTTCGTTTTTGGGTCAAAATACATATGGCTCTTTGTTGTAGAGCTGCTGGGAATGGAGGTGATTGTTTAAATAGCTTTCCCATAAATGAGACAGTTTGCAGTTTGGAGGTGTGGTGTCTCATGAACTACAAGGGTGGCATACTGTAAAATTGTTATATGGAGACCAGGAAACTGTGGACTCTCTGTTTTTAATCTGGGTATATCTGAAAGCTGCCAGTTAAAGAGATTTCAGATCTTAAAAATATCACCAGTTTAGAGCTGGGGTTATCAAGTTTTGTTTTTAAACTCTCCTATCCTTTGATCCATTTTGGAGGGTAAAGAAAGGGTATTTTTGTTGCAAGCCCCCCCTTTTTTTTAAAAACTGCAGCTTTTTGAAGCTGCTCAGAGGTATGGTATATTAGAAAGAGCCTCTTCTGAGATGGATTAGGGAGCAGAGTTCAAGTGAGGAGGTCAAAAGTGAGAATTGAATGTAATTTATCTTAGGCCATTGCTGTTTATCACATGATTGTAGAAATACCCTCAGCCCCACACGCATGCATTCACAAATGATAATTTGAGAGGAACTGAAAAAAGGCTTTGAAGACATTAAAAGGCTTCTGATGACATCATGTTATATGGGAGGGCAAACCAGGGTTGATTTAAATTAGCTTCAAAAGAGCTGTATATAGAGAGGTCTTTGTGTTTTTTCATGTTTTTCTGTGGTGTTTTATATTTCACTGCTCAGAATGAAACTGTTGCATGCTAGCATGTTAATTAGTGAAGCCTTTTTGTTGTTTTCTATTGGTGGATTTTTTTACAGCCATACTTATTGTTTTGAACTCTCTTAGTAGCCATCTTGATTCCATTTACAAGCTTCTTAAGCTTCTGCGGGTGGCCTGCCTCTATAGAAAAGCTGATGGAGGGAGAGAGAGAGAGACGGTGATGGTGGCACAGAGAAAACTGTTAAATTCCCTTAGTCTTCCGTATGAGTCTCCTCTGACTTCTTCAAAAGGGATGGTTGTCATTTTCTGCCCAAGATGAAGCAAGAATGCTAATCCACAAGATCCATAGCTCACCCAACAGCTGCATGGCACCAGACCATCTGCAGAAAGAGGTTGTGTGTCTCCACATTGGTTTTGGAGCCCTTTGGCCCTTTCCAGTTACTATTAATATCACCCCTTGTGTTACCGTGAGTTGGATTTAGAATTCCCATGTCACTGAGATCAAGGACAGGGTGGGTACCATCCCTAGAGCTTCTCTATCGGGTTATTTGCCCGTGGAGTACTACAGTAATGGTCCTTCATTGGCAGGGTATCTTCACAACAAAGGCTAGAAACTTAATGCAGCTTCCCTTTGGGCTGCATTGTTCTGAGATGACACTAGTTTTGAGTGAGCTTTCCTCTTTTGTTGGCTAACAGTGGCTTTTGGATGCCATGTTCATATACATGTAAGTGTGTGGGCATAAGTGTGATTAAATCATTCTGTCCATGGAAAGATCCTTTCTGATCATCCTTATCATATTTCCGTGCCTTGTTTGCTAATGTCACAACAATGGAACAGGTGATGGCTTCTCACATAAAAGAAGAATTGCGACTGCTAAAGTGCATGGAGTAGAAGGTCAATATAATTTTACATTTCAGTCACATTTGATGCTCATTTTAATGATAAACTACATTTTTGGAAGTCTCTTCAGGTGGCATAAATTTCAGTTAAGGATCTTGGTGTCACATTAATACTACTACTAATAATTTTAAAAGTGTGACAGACCTATCCAGAGAGATACCAACTGTGCAGAAAATCTTGAGCTATATATAAATTACGAGGCAAGTTTTAGAGAGAGTTCAACCTTGTCAACTGTGGAAAAGCATCAAATGAATGTAGTTACTCAGTTTCTGGCTTTTTTGTGTTGTCTGTAGGCACCTTAAAGAAATGGGGCATCACAACATTAATTTAGGGGAAAAGCAGAGTATTAAAATCAATGGAAGAAAAACTCTAGCTAAAATCTTCAGACACTGAATGAGACCCTTGGGTCAGATAGTACTGCATCTTAGGGCAACAATAGAGAAACGTGTTGCCCCTATATACCTGATGCATCTTTTTTTCTTTGTAATGTCAATTTGATAGCTTTTGTGAGGAGTCCTGGCAATTTCAGTGACTTGTTTGTTTCAACAAGACATGATCTCTTCATTTAAAAAAAAAAAAGAAAAAAAAAGAAAAGAGTTTGCATGTTTATAACTTTTTCCTTACCCTGACATATCAATTGTCTAAGGAACAAGACTAGCATGTAATCTTCGGCCATGTTTTCCCAGCTTGCCTATTTATGGGCAATTACCTTTACAATAGCAATGAATTTGGTGTATGTGAAAAATAGCCAAATTGGTACAGTAAATCTGTGCATCTCCATGGATCACTTCCACAGTGCTTAGTTGTAGTACGTGGGAGAAACTACTGCAGAAGGTGGTAAGATTTTTAAGTTAAGTCCCTGTCTGCAGTCTTATGCTGAGACTTTCAACAAGAGCACCCATTAATATCAGGTGTATGGACATCTTTTGTGTATTGAACTCTTGTGTAGTTCAGATGAAACCAATGGAAATTAAACACCTCAGTTGCATGCTAATTTGGTAGTTGAGTGTCTGACTCCTTTGAAAATCTATGCTTTGGTAACTATACCAAGATCACTCATGTAGTCTCATATGTCAAGGCACAGGTGTCAGAAGACAGCTTCTGGTCAGTAGCAGTATAACTTAAACTAGACTCATCAACTAAAATGTGCAAAGCTATCCTTTTACCAATTTTTGAGTTTGCTTAGTTCATCATGCAGTAAGCCTAAAAGATGTCATGACTGAGTATGGATCTAGTGTTTTAAGGATACCCATTTTGGAAACAGACAGATTTCTACAAATGAAAATTAAGTATGGCTTCAGGTTGATTTACAAGTGAAATGCAAAGTTTGTGTAAGTTGTCTGCATAATTACGATAACCCTGAAACAAACCATGTTTTCCAGGGTTGAGCGAATGATTCTTTCAGTTTAGGATTACAGGTACCCAGTGAGTTTTTTGGTGTACGTTTACTAGCTTTTTGTGGACATATTAAGGGTTCTAGATTTGTGTAATGCTACACGTTTTACAGCGCATTTAAATGTCTATAATATAAATAGCTTTACCATCAGTAGGCATAAATGTCAGTCTATTGACACATTATAAAGACATGAATGGAATGTAGCCTGGCATGCTGGTGCTGATGTTGAGATTTAATGGTACATCTGTATCATTTATCCCAGTGGGAAATAACACAGGATGTTGCCTTGTAATTTTTTAGTACTGTATAATAAAATGTAACCATAATAAATAGTGTCTAAGCAAATAACATGGCAGATTCTGGCTTACCTCCAATTTGTCTTCACTATTTAATTTAGCTGAAGTTTTCCTTGAAGCAGGCATCTATTTCTGACTGGATACAAGTTGCATTTGGGTTTCTTTTTAATGTTGTGTGTACACACCTAGATAGCAGGGGGGGAGAGAGGATTGCGTCTTAAGTCATGTTCATCCGTTGTCCAACTCTGTTAATCACAGAAGCTGGCTGTGTGTAATTTCATTTGCGAAATAAACCCAGGATCTGGGATTATCTGCATTGTGCTGGCTCTAGAAGTTTACCCCTACACTTTAACAGTTTTTATACAATCTCTGCCCTTTCCATATACACCCACATAACAAGTTATGAACTTCTCTGCAATGTAATGTTCTCTGTGTTTCCCCGGACATCAGGCAGAATAGACAGCATCATGTGAACAAATTGCAGGATTGGTTTTGGTCATGTTTTAGGATTTACATTTCACTCCTTGGGTTTTGTTTTTCTGATCGCAAAGCAATGCCATGGCTTTCCTTATTTATCCCCCAGAGCGTTAGAATAGGGTATGTTTTCTGTATTCCATACAGATGTTGCTCAACATTTTAGAGCATGATGGTAAAATGCTAGCGCCCCCTTGCCTGCGATACCTGCCCTGCCTCCTAAGAGGTTTCGGTTTTTGGTAAGGGTGGAGGGGCTGGGTCACAGGGTAGGTATTGATTCTGCGTGCAGAAGCCACACCTTGTTAGTATAAGTATACTTCTAGAATGTTTCTTTTCCTCTGTCCTGTACTGATATGTAGACAAAGTCTGTCCTGAACCCCAGTCTATTTCCTTTCTCTCTAATATTCCTGTTGGTGTTTTTGGGTACAAACCTCTGTGTGGCTGGAGAACAGCAAGACAAGAAGTTGCTACTTGGGTTGGGTTGCCTCCTGGCTGTCCTTGCACACATGGGCATGAATGTGTCTCCGAGTCATTGGTACAGGCATTCCTTTAAGATAGTCATCTCCAGCCATATGTGTTTTGAAACACTTGCTCCTTTGCACTTCACATGCAGGCAGCCAGCAGGTTCTAGGAAATGTTCTTAGTATTTTTTTTTTTCTTTTTGACATTTTCTACAGACTGGGAGAAACAGCATAAGGGCTGTCTCTGCTGAATGCAAAGGCAGAGACCCTTTTAAAGGCACTATACCTGTCTAAGGCCCATTGCTTCCAACAGCTACGCTGGAGATGGTATGTGCCTCACCCTGCCCACTGCTGTGGGCTTCAGCTTTGATACACCAGTGAACTTGGGGTTCAGATGTTAGAAAGTGCTGAGAAGGCCACTTGAAAGTCAGGTCTTGTGTAAAAGCTGAAATGGGTGCTAAACGCTTTCTAACATCTGGCCCTTTATGTTCCAAGTGGAGGAAAATATGAAAACATTATTCTGTGTGTACTAGAGTATTGCACATTTTGTAAAAAGACAATTAACATTGAAATGAGAGAGGTTTGGGATTCATCAAGTAGATTCAACAGACTGTGTCATTTCCTTGATTTTCATTTTAATTAGGATTAATCAGTTTTATCTCTTGGATTCTTTGCCGGGAATTCACGAGGCAGAAGAGTTTGGTCATTGTTGTGCCAACAGAGTAGCCAGTCCTTGACGAAGCAGTGTATATTGTTGGTAAATTGCTTCCTAAGTGAGCAGGAACTTCCAAAATGGGGGTGAGATTCTGCTCTCAGATATTTATTTATGAGACCCATTGACTTCAGGCAGTATTATTTGAGTGTGAAATACTGGGCTTGCTGCAGTCTGTTAGAGCTGGTAAAAAAATATGTTGATTTTTTTTTTTTTAATCTAAAAAAAATATTTCCAGAAACATGTTGATTTGGATGAAGCTTCATTAGGAAGTTTTCTTAGGCTCCTGATAGAATTTCTGAGATGGGATAGAGAGACAGAGAGAAAGGAAACCTCTGGATACTCAGAATCCTAGTAGCTAAGGGCACTCACTCACTTGGGTAGTAGGCAAGTGCTCTGCTTTCTGGTTTGGAATAGGGCTTTGAATCTGGGTCTCTTGCATTCTGTGATCTAATCAGCTGGCTATTCTGGGATGTCTACTCTCTCCTGTTTCTTTTCCCCATTGGGAGAAGAAAAAAAATCATTGGAAGATGACACAGTGTAAAAGCAAAATTTGAAATTTGTTAACAAACTGAAATCCCTTTTTTCTGACCAGCCCATGTCAATTGGGATAGTACAGTATTTTTTTTTTCTGGATGCCTAGGCGTACAGATTTGATTAACCAACAAATGCCATGTAGTCATGTAATTCCCCAAAAGCCCAGTAAAGCACAGGTTACCAGCCCAGCAGCTACCTCCTTGGGATGCTCAAAACAAGTACCAGAAAAAGGTTGGAAAACAGCTGACCTGTATGTTGAGATGTTTGGAGCACTGTGTTGGGAAGCCAGAGGGACTCGGACCCAAGGTCCTCGGTTTCCCAGGTGAGTGCCCTAGTCACTCTTTGTGGGAGGGTGGGGAGATGGGAGCTTGCACATTCATTCTTTCTTGTGTTGTCTTGCCAGAGTGTAAACTAGACCGGATGTGTATGTAGTCATTCTGGTGTGTAGGGCTATGAGTGTATAATAAAACACCAATCTGTACTTTAAACTGTTTTGTTTTCTTGAGTGTGTGTGTGTGTGTGGGGGGGGGGGGGGTGTTACAGGGGAGGGGTGAGACTTGTATAATCAAATCTGGATGCCTAATAGAGTAACACTGTTTGTGCTATATATGTTTTCCAGCTGGAAAAGTTTCACTTTGGGAGCTACTATGGGTGGCTTTCTGTGTTGTATATTGAACAGTAGGAATGTCATTCATGTGGGCTGAAAGTGGAAAGTCTGCCCTGTGATTTGATCCTTTTAATGAATGCACACTTTTCTTAAATGGTAGAACATATATTTGCTTGTTAACTAAAGTAGAACAACATTTGGTTTGTGATGTTCTCGATAGTGTCATGGATACATCTTAAGCTCCTTATATGTTCACATTGCAGATTTGAAGTCTTTAGGCATGTGAGGAAGAAAGAGGTGGAGACAGAAATCAAAAATTGTTGAAGGGAAAATTGTACTGGAAGCCACCACGTAATCATAGGGTTAGGAAATGGGCTGCCCTGTTCCTGTAGCACCAAAGTGTTAAAAAGAGGGCAGGCAACCCCTCTACCACAAATCATTAATCTACTGAGTCTGTGCTGTATTTAGATTGCCAGAATGAATCCTTTCCCAGATGCTGTGGGCCTGTGTCTGTCTTTTCCTGTGGTTATTAATGGGAGTTTACCATTCACTTTTAGGATGACAGGACTGGACTTTCTCTCACTCTCTTTTGCTCTGTGGCAGGAAGAAGTAAAAAAGTTCCTGCCTGTCCACTTTAAATATTGCATCTTTTAAAATTTTTTGCCATGGAGTCTGTCTAATTTGCATGACTGTAATATACCACGTTAGACATTTGTGGAGGATAATATACATTGCTGTGATACACGAGCATAATGGTAGACTTTAATGTCTTTAAAATGGTAAACCAAAGTAATCTGTATTATGAGCTGTAGCCAGTTGCTTCTAAGTCTTGCCAAAGATTAGTTTAGCTTCACTTTTAATATTTTATGTGCTAGAATTGTTTGCAAAGGCTAAAAGCTTTATATTCTTTTTGCACACGCTTACTTTTATCTTTCCTTTATTTGTAAAGCACACAATGCTCTCTTCTTTACAGATTAATTATACAGATGAAAATTTAGTAATTTTCCAGCTTTACTTTCTTTGAAGGACTTTGCCAGTAATCTGTGAAAAAAAATAGATCACATTTATTAGCATATTAGATTTCAGTGGAAAAGTAGTTAGAAATGTAACCCTTTATAATATCACTATCTCTGTGTTAATATTTTAGGTATGTAAAGCATTTATGCCTGAGTGACTTAGGATTTTTTGCCTTGCAAATGGAACTGTAGATTTTACAGTGCAAAATCCTATTAAAATTTTAGAACACAAGATAAAATGGCTCATTTACTTTGATATTTGTGCATACTTAATTTGTCCATTTCTTAAAAGTTGTAAACACAAGGTGGAGAAGATTGTTTTTGCAGTGGCTTTCATTATTGAAAGTAGCAACTAAAGAAAAAACTAATGAAACGGACATCTGTAATGACTACAGAAAATGCTAACGCCTCCCTTTGGAAGGAAGTGGGGCAGAGAAAGCTATAGTGCTTGTGGTGAGAAGGCAGGTTTTTTCCATTATACATGTTCATAAGTAAGAAGTCTGAAAGGGAGGCTTGCT
>NW_017728912.1:29017528-29019079 GCF_001723895.1 Crocodylus porosus | reverse complement strand
CTTGCAAATGGAACTGTAGATTTTACAGTGCAAAATCCTATTAAAATTTTAGAACACAAGATAAAATGGCTCATTTACTTTGATATTTGTGCATACTTAATTTGTCCATTTCTTAAAAGTTGTAAACACAAGGTGGAGAAGATTGTTTTTGCAGTGGCTTTCATTATTGAAAGTAGCAACTAAAGAAAAAACTAATGAAACGGACATCTGTAATGACTACAGAAAATGCTAACGCCTCCCTTTGGAAGGAAGTGGGGCAGAGAAAGCTATAGTGCTTGTGGTGAGAAGGCAGGTTTTTTCCATTATACATGTTCATAAGTAAGAAGTCTGAAAGGGAGGCTTGCTGCAGCCAGAGCAGTGCACTGCCATAGGTCTTAATCCATCTTGTATTGTCGGAAAACCCTGTATAGCCTTGGCTCAAATGGGAGATGAGAGCTCTCTTGTGAACGCAGCCCCTTGTGTGGGAACTGAGCACTCTTGAAAACCTCTTGGGGTTTTGTTCACCCACCGAGCCTATTACTTTTCACTTTAAAATTTAGCCCAGTTTGAAGAGCTACTACAAAATAAACAGGAATGTTGCAGGAAGGAATTGCAATCACTTTTCATCCATGTTGAGGTATTAAGAGAGCTGGATATAGTATTATGGAGACATAATTTGATTTCATCTTGGTTCTTGGTTGTTGATAAAGTTTGCTAGAAGTTGATCAGTTTTTAATACTAGAGAGTCTGAATGGCCTTGTGGACAGGGTACTGATGGGGGAACTAGGATTTATCTTTGGCTCTGCCACTGACTTCCTGTTTGACTCCAGGAAATTTACTTCGCCTGTTCTTCCTTCCTTGTCTTGTCTACATAGATAGTAAGCACTTCAGGGCAGGGGCCATCTCTCATCATGTTCTGAGAAGAGTGAGGCTCTGGTTTCAGCTGCATTATAAATTATGATTTTTAACTTTTAATACCCGGCATCAAAAAGAGGTTCACAATGGAGAATGGTAATTTTGGGTGCTTGGAAAGCATACACTGTGTATGTGCATTAGTTCTGGATGGGAGAAGTTTTCCTGATGTCCACTGGGCCAGCACAGACAGGGCAGTGAGAGTGGGAACTTCCTTGTGCTGTTTCCCGATTGGTTTTCATCCTAAAGAAAGTATTTCAGTTTCCAATGCCATTAAGTCCCCTCGACTTATAATTGCAGAGGTTCTTGTGTTATGGGCTGGAGCAGTAATATAACAAGGGGTGGGTAACTGGGGCACTAGCCCTGGAATATCCAGTTAGAGTGGGTACACGAATGGTAGTTGCTGCTACCCAAGGTGCAAACCCTGATGATTAAATCCCTGGGCTAGAGTCCATTATATATAAGACCAACCATAAGTGTTACAGCATCTCTTGATTAAAAGTGAACTGCATCCCACAGACATATGGATAGACTAACTTTTGTGTAACATCAGTCTCATACTTTTCATCTTGCATGTTCACTTATTAATTTGAAGGGGAGTAAAATTGTAAGAGATTTTTGACTGTCTAACTTGAGACACTGGGGGCATGTCTACACATG
>NW_017728912.1:28987091-29017517 GCF_001723895.1 Crocodylus porosus | reverse complement strand
GGTCTTGCAGGAGTTTGTGACTGTTCGACCTCGTCATCCCTTGGGGCGCTCTGTCACCATCTACATGGGCATTTAAATGCAGTAATTTTTTCTGGTGTTGAATAATATGCGTGTCTGACAGGGCTATCCAACTGCAGTAAATTAGTCTACACCAGCCTAATTGCTATGCATGTGTAGACCACAACCCTTCTTTTTACTGTGCAGCAAATTAGTCTACTGCACAGTAAAGTGCATGCGTAGATGTGCTCTGGGAGGGGTAGGATTTTCAGAGGTTGGGAAAAGAGGCTGTCCATTCCAGCACCTCAGGTAGGGCACATTAAAATTATTAGTCGCTATTGAAACTTTAGGCTTCTGTGTCATTCATGGGAAAGGGTTCTGCACTTTTCTGTTTGGCATTGTTGGAACACATCGTGTGCTTATGTCCTTATATCACGATGGGTTTTCTTTCCAGTTTTTGGAGCCAGAGAATGGAGAGTGATTGATTATCATTGCTCCATCTCCTAGTAGCTTCTGCTTTAGCACTGAAGTGCAGTAGTTTTTAGTTTAAATTGCCTTCACCTTGGCATCTGGAGTTGCAGAATAGTTTGCCCTTGATTTGGTTAGCCACATGCATTTGTTCCAGTAGCAGACAATATGAAGACCGCCTTAGAACACCAGCAGTAGTGTTAGTAAAAGTTGACTGTTTTGAGGAAGCTGTGCTATGCATGTTGAATTAATATCTGTAGGCATGGTCTTAGGGGAGGCTATTTAGGTTGTCTCCACAATGTAATACAGACAGTAGTAAGAGAGACAAGATGATTTCCCACTTCACAGAGCCTTGAGTGATGCTACTTGCCAAATAGCACTTTCAGTTCCAAGGTGAACCCCAGCATCTGTTTGTTCAGGCAGTCTGACTCATAGTGCACTTTCTAAGGCATATTTTAGCAGGTGTGGGGGGTGGAGGATGGGGACCTGTGAGTGGCCAAGCTGAGGATATAGTGTGAAAGGATACAAGCAAACAAAATATAAATTTTGGTGTGTGCATGGGCATATGGGAGGGAATGAACTGTAACTCCTTTATAGCACACTCGTAGCATAACTCCAATGCTAACAGAGGTTGGGGCTAAAACACCACCCACTTTTTTTTAAGTTACCTCTTGGGGAGGACAGGACGGGGCAATAATGTGCATGTTTTGTAGTTGCAGGGCTTAGGTAACTCAAAATCCGGAGGATGGCTGTGCCTTTAATTGCTGTTACCTTTGTAGTTGTCAGAGTCTTTGCAGCCCGAGGATCTGTGGGTGGTTTCCTTAAGTGATTAAAATAATAACAGGGATCCCCAGACAGCATTTGAAATCTGCACGCGAATAACATATAGGGAAGATCAGCACAAGGTGATGCATTTGGAACTTGGAGGGAGAATACTTATCAGCCAGTGCTCCTGCCTTGGCATAAAAAAGAATGTAGGGGGAAAAACATGCTCTGAATCCTAAACTGACACAGTAGATCCATAAACTGTATATTGTGCTATGTGTACAGTTTTATATTAAAAAAGATGTGAAATCAGGGGCATCATAAATGAAACTAAGAGCCTTCTGTTTGAGTTTTATCTGAAAACTTGCAGCAAGGTAATCGGGTAAAAAAATAATATTAACTTCTTGAGACTGTTATGGCAAGCCATTGTTTCTGCCATACAATGCGCCAGTCAAATCAAAGTTATTCTCCAGTGGTTTCTTGAAAAAGAACGTAGTTGTTGCCATAATGTGTAAGGACTGCAGTCTAACCAAATGGCACTTTTCCTAGAAATAAAGAATACTGGATGCTGCTCTTGAGGTACTGCATAACGTACTCTGCAGTCTGCACCTGTAAAACTGAATTTCCTTCTCAAATGATCCATTCTTGATCAAAATCCAGGACTGGAAACAGCACAGTAAAACAGCAACCCCAGCCAAACCAGAGCAATCAGTGAATCTAAGTGTGTGATTTTTACACAACTTAAAATTCTCTTGTTGGCTACAATAACAGTTTTGCCCAAATAAAAGCTGTAGGATCAGGCCCCTATTTCTTCTTATTCACATATATTTATACTTTTCTAGTCAACCATTAAAAACTGGTGGCATGAACACTAAGCTCTTGAGCCTGGATTTAGGCTTCAAATAACCTTCCCTGATTTTTTTCCCCCCAAACTGCTGCGTACCATCAGCTGCAATGGGCTGCTTTTTAGCATCTCTCTAAGTGTAAGGGGATTGAACCCAGCTTTCCTGAGGGCCTCTGCCAGAAATTTGTCCAGGCTGTCATAATGACAGAAAAGCAGAGGTCTGCTGAAAAATGTAAATATTTGGGGTGAACTCCTGCCCAGTGTGAAACATACAATTACTTCAGTGGGGATACAATTTTACCCTTGTATAGTTTCATTAATGGACCAGCTAAATATTGCTAACGTCAGTGCAACTGTTCCTTTACTCAACAGGATCTTTGTGGACAGAGTTTACTACTCATCACAAGGCATCTTAAATATAATTTCAAAGCAGAAGTGGCTGCTGCCTGAACTGACTTTACCCTACAGGCAGAATCCTAACCCCATCACGTTTGTGGGGTAGTTTTACTCGAGACTGAGCCTTCTAAAGCAATGGTCCAAGGAGCAGCTCTGGTCTCCAGACCTTGCCATATGCAGAATTAAATTTTTTGAGAAGCATGTACCAGAGAACTAGGAGGTTGAAAAAGGAGGGGGCTCAAGAAGGAAGATGCAATATATTATAGCCCATGTCATAAAAGATTTAGAGAGTCCCTGCTCTAGATGTCTTGTTGGCAGTGACTGCACTTGATTAACACTAAGTTCCATCTGACTGGGACTTAGCAGCTGTTAATTCTTATTTGTCATTTTAATATACTTCTAAACGAAGTAATTCATTGTGTTCTTCCCTCTACACTATAAAACTGAGCTAGACCTATAGTTACATTTGGAGACTAAATTAAGACACAGACACTTGTTGCTGTTCCTGTTGTGTGGAATTCTTCAATGTTCACTTAAATGGAAAATTGGACCCTTGGATTATACATCAATCTGATATGCCAGGTACATTGTCCTTTCATTGCCAGTGGTCTGTCTCTTTATTTATAATTGACAGTGATGACTGCCACTATTTTCTTCAGTCATTGAGGATTATACACTTATTTTTTGCTTTCAGGACACAGATGTGTTGTATAAATATTAATATTATTTTATTGTCCTTTATAAACCAGATATACTTATCAAAGAAATGGTACTTATTGTTGTATGTTATAAATGCATATAACAACACTTTTCATGACTGTGTAATAAATCTTCAGCTCAAATATAATTATTTTTTCTTTTTTTTTCAGAAATGCTGAATTCAGAAATCTGCAAAAAAATAGTGAATGGATTTTAGCAACTGAAGAACATAAAAGGTAATTATTAGATAGTAGGCTGAAGCCTTGTTTGCTAGCTGTTGCACCATGTGTGTAGTGGGTGGTCAGAACTGCCCAACCCTATCATACTGCACAGGTCTGTGACACTTTCAGTGCTTCCACACTTTCAGCTCGGAAGGCGTTACATTTCTTTACAATGGTTCTTTCCATAAAAGCAGTATAGAAACAGAAGCAGCCAAATTAAATGTAGATGAAGAAAGGAGGTGCAGAGTGTCATACTGTGAAATTATTCAGTGTGCATAAAGGTTAAACAGGTGAAGGAGAAAAACAAATGCTAATGCATTCCAGTGAAAGGGCTGTGAAATCATCTAAATATTCTCTTAGGATAACTGTGTAGGTCACTGGACAAGTGGGATGCTGTGGGCTTATAGCTCTTGAGGGCTCTGGTCCAATCCCTGTTGTCACAAAGAACTGCAGTTTGCCCAGGGGCTATGCCCTACAGGGGGAGGATCTGACAGACAGGAGAGGAAGCAATGCAAATACTACTATAGCCTCAGTCTCTAGTTTTTACATAATGTTGGGATGGTGAGACTCCTTGCAGACTTGGCTGGCTTCCTCAGCCTGCATCTCATATATAAATGGTATAGGGAGGGCACTCTTCACTTCTTCTGAGTCACAGCCTGTATCCACTGATGCAAACTGCCATCTGTGCAGGGATGGAATGGTAGGAATGTGCCTAAAAGTCATGGTGAGGAAAAAATCCCACAGAGGCCATCATATTTAACGTGAAAAGAAAGTCATCAGTTGAAGGTGGAGATACTTGGGCATAAACAAGTAGACTTTATAAGAATTAAAAACCTTGGAAAGTGTAATAACATGCAGAGAACATAAGGAAAAATGCATGAGTCAGGAAAGACTCTGCCTAAATAGTAAAGGTATTCTTATGAGATATATTATTCCACTATTCTAATTTGAAAAATGCACTGTGGCTGCTTGTAGAAGTTAAAAAAAACAAACAAATGGTGAACTCAGCACATTTCCACACTGAGCCCAGTGCATTATTTGGACCTGGCTCACCTGATGTCTGTATAGATCAGGAGTGGCCAAAATGTGGCCGGATGCAGTCTGCCAGGCCATTCCATCCAGCCCACGGAGCCCCTAAAAATTTAGAAAATTAATATTTATCTGCCCTTGGCTGCCTGTCATGCAGGCCTCTATAGCTTACCAAAACTCAGTAAGTGGCCCTTCACCTGAATTAATTGCCCACCTCTGGTATAGATTAAGCTCTTTACTGGGGCTTTTTTGGCTCTTTTTTTAAAGAGCTGATCGATCAGCTTTAGATAAGTGCCAAAAAGCCCCGCTGAAGTGCCTGATCTATACAGGTGCTGCAGAGCTGAGTTAAAGTAATGCGCTGCTTCTTCCAGTAAAGTGTGGTTTTTGTTTTGGGGTTCTTTTTTAACATCTTCAAGTAGCCTCTGAATCTCCCTTGCTGCACAATTCCTAATTACGTTTTGGAAGGGATGAATAAACAAAGATGACAAAAACAAATAAGCTGCACTATTACATCAATATATAGATACTCTAATGCTTTAGAAGTGTGTCTTCCTTCTTGAGAAGTTGAACTAGCCCTGAAATTATCCAGGAAAAGTGCTGAAATGTACGCCAAGGCTGGGTACAGACATTATACTTTTACTGGAATAAGTCATCAGAAACCAGTCTATACTGGTAACAGAATAAAAGTTCAGCACACACAGCCAGTCTATACCCAAAACAGAACAGAAGTTTGGTGCACACAGACTGGTTTAAAAATGGTGGAACCCAGTCTAAGATTTGTCCCCCGCCCCCTCCCAAAGGGCAAATATGTGTTCTGTTCACTAGTGATCTAAAATATGTGACTTACAGAAAACCGCATAACTTGGATTTTGCCTCGGGCTTTTTGAATGTCTGTACCTAGCCTATAGGAGAATAGTGCTTTATGGTCTTTAATTGGCTTCTAGTAATGGACCATATATACAGTATCTGTTTAATATAAAAAATATCACTAGCAAGAAAATGATGGGGGAAAGTGTAAGGAAAAATGTACTTGGCCTCCAAAATGTGTCAAGTAATAAATGTGTTGGACATTCCACAGAAGTTAACCCTCTCTGTTGTTTCTGCTCCTGCAGGTTTCAGTTGCCTTTCTAATTATGGTGGTTGAAATTCTGTAGCAGCTACTTGCTTTAGGAACTTTGTTATTGTGTAAAGCTTGATGACAACTTGAGTCAGTGTCTTTTTAGACAGTAACATTGTTTACTTGAGCATACTCTTTCCCCTGCACCTGGAATGATGATTTTATGATATGTTACCTATGAATGGTGATTTGGGATATCTGTAAGTTATGACTTGAACATTCATTGTTCTGAACATAAGATATATTGTGCATAGAAAAAAAGGAGACTCAAAATCCAGTCCTCCTAAAAATCATTCAAGGCATTACATTTAAAAAGGAGTCAAATAGAAAGGTATTAATGGGCCCAGTAGGATTTTTTCCAGATACCCTGCAGGTTACAATGACAAACTATATGTTGGCAAAGAGATAGACTGTTGTATATTACTTGATATGTAGATTGCTTGGTGCTGTTTTATGGGAAAGTGATATATTAGTTCCCAATTTTAACTGAACAGCTTAAAATAATTTCAGTGAAACGGTTAGTTTGTATTTATTTATGCTTTTGACATACCTGTAGTTGGTGTAAAACAAATTTAAAAATATGTCTGTTTTTAAATAAAGTAGGAAGCTAAAAATACCACCAAAATACATCATGGTTAAATGCTTTCCAAAGACATAGAAAGAAATCTTGTTTACTTTAATGGGATGTGGCTCAAACTGCTCAGTTATTCCCAGTAGGTTTCTCAAAAGCT
Organism: Crocodylus porosus; assembly: GCF_001723895.1. NCBI lineage: Eukaryota > Metazoa > Chordata > Crocodylia > Crocodylidae > Crocodylus > Crocodylus porosus. The sequence continues at coordinate 29,011,250 of NW_017728912.1, read as the reverse complement.
ATAAACATTATTGTTTTAAAGTTTAAGTATAGGTTGTATTGCAAGTCAATAAGGCCGTGCAAGGTGCAAAAAATGCTTATTGGTATTTTATATTCATATCTGTATAGTTGATCGTGGTATAACATTTCTCAGCCTCTCTCATTCTCAGTGTGCAGGAGAGGCAACATTTGAGCTGTAAAATGGTTTCTGGAGAGTCATTTAGCTGGATAAACCATAGGGATAGGTCTGACTTAACAGCATTTCTTTCATTTTGAGCAGTATGAGACTAGGTTAGAGCAGTGCAGGTTTAAGTGTGTTTTGTATATTTACATTGTTCTCTATCATGTTGAGTAAATCCCAGCTGCTCTGTGTGTGTGTGTTCTTGCAGGACAAGATTTTTTTCTTAGCTGCCATGAGAGAGAGTGCAGGTTTGATTCTCCCCCCATATTAAACAACTTAGGGCTTTCTAGAGATGGGAAGGTTTTCACTTGTCATAATGATGTATTCTATCTTTTCTTCTGCTGTTGGTATCAGACGCTAGGCTTACTCAAAAATACTGGATTCTAGAAGCTGGGCTGGGCTTCAGCCTCCATGTGAGCAGGTCAAAGTAAGAGATTCTCTAGGGCTCAAGGGCATTAATAGACATCACTACTTGTATCTTCTTTTGTATTCAGTATCTTTTTTTTTTTTTAGCTGGCAGATTTCTAATTAATTTAGAAACCACAGGCAGTTGAAGAGAGTGAACAATGTAATAACTGGCCATGGGGCAGTGTAAAAGTACATCAATTATTCAGGCAGTCATTGCTGTGTATTCCATTCTTGAAGATGTGCTTGCTGTCAGTGTGTGTCAGCTGTACTGCTAATGCCCTTCAGAATTTACATGCATAAACAGTGGCCTTTAAAAAATCTGTATGAAGGTAACTTCAGCTTTTGGAATGAAAGGTGCTAGTGCAATAAGGAAAGTGTGAGCTGTCTGGCTGCTGATTAGTTCCTTAAACAGTATTTTGGGTTTTGAGTCAGTGTGGCTCTACAAACGACTATCTACCACGAATCTTTGCAACAAATGAATAAATCCTCTAAGAGGAGAGCCACAGTCTGGTCACTGGAACAAAGGAACAGAACAGTGTCACACTAAGCAAGTACTAAATGTACAGTAACCAGCATTACTATACAATACTGTCACTGCACTGTTTTTTCCCCAACACCACTGTGCAGTAGCAACAAACTATGGCACAGTAGCTCATTTCTGTTGCGCCGTAGTGTCTCACCATGTGTTGTGTTTTCTCTGAGCAAATGAAGACCAACATCTTTTATATAATATCATCCACTGTTGTTTCCCTGAAATCCCTGAGGTTCATGGTACGTGGATTTCACAGTCAATTCTCTGGGAAACTACTTTGAGAAACAAACCAAGCCAATGAATTCAAACAACCATTAGTAAGCCGAGCAGCTCCCAATCAAATGCAATCCTTTCTGCTTCTTTGCATTTCTGCTCCCACTTTATTGCATGTGATTCAGCTTGGAAGTATGAGAGTTTGAAAACTAAGAAGCACATTCATACTATGAATAAAAAGATTTGAAGGGATTTTTTTGATCATCTCTCTTGACTCCCTGCATAAAACACAAGCAAGGAATTTCTATCCAGTGATTCCTGCATCAATCTCAGTATCTTGGGGCTGAGGTGTGGGACTCATCTTTTGGAAGGACATAAATTCTTGATCTAAAGACTAAATGATAGGTAAACCATCAGAATAATGGAGAAGAATTAAAAATTGGAGGCCTGATCCTACTGAAGGTATTGGGAGCTTTGCCATTGACTGTCCTTGCAGCAAGATCAGCTATTTGAATCCAGCCTGCTTTTGATGGCAGCCATCTTGCTTTTTAAAAGTGAAGTGATTCATGATAGTGGCAAGGTAGGGCTGATGTTACTAGTTATACAGCATACTGGCAAAGTGACCACATCTTGCTGTGGCTTTGAAAATGCCAGTTGCATTTAACAGTGGAAGCTTAATGCTCTGATTCATGTGACCATTAAGACTCCTTTCCCCACTGGAACCCTTCAGACCTGTATCCCTGTGAGCCTGGGCAAAACAAAGAAACTGGATTTGCTCTAATTGGCTTGGCTGTAACTTAAACACTTGAAGCAGTATTAGACATCTTTCTCCATTAGCATTTCATGTTGATCCTGATGATATACACAGGATCAGTATTCATTAAAATGAAGAAACTAAACTCTGTAGACAAATGTGTTGGCTAAATGGTGCCTTCAGTGTACTGAGAACAAGAATGCAATTAGCTGAAATGTTTGTTTACAAAATTTAATTCCTGGGGAGTATCTTCTCAAATTGCTTCTTACACTTTCTTTGGCTGGTTTTGTTGCCAAGGATTGTAATTTGACAGATTCTGTAAAGCTTGGTTGTAACACACATATAATAGATCAGTTAAACACTCCATTGTAAATCTGAATAAAACAAAAGAATATCATTTTTGCATTCAGCTAGATGCCCCCACAGTACTCCTAGAAGTAAATAAGAGCCTTCTGACTTGTAAAACTATTCTAACAAGAGGCTTTAGAGATACGTTTTTCTGATTTTCTTTGAAACTGAGCACATACTAGATCCAGAAGAATATTTCTGAATGGCAGGTTTTATTCTCCTTGGAAGCTGAGGATCTGTGGTTTCTGCTACCAGATTAGGATTACTACAGTACAAAAGAACATATGATTTGCTTTGATTGGAAATAGGTGATTTCATCAGATTAGGGGCTAAGCTTTGGGTGGCATTGTCCAAGTCAGCACTGTTATCCAAGGATAGAAACCTAATGAAAGTTAAGTCGCACACTTTTGCAAATCTCACCTGTTGGCCTGTGTTTGCAAAGGTGGCTGGCAGTTCCTGGTGCCCCCGGTTTCTTTGGATGCTTGTGGCACCTTAAAGGGGCCTGACTTTAAAGACGGTGATTTACCAAAGATGGTTGCCCAGCGTTTCCCGAAGATTGGCCATCTTTCAGGTATCACCGTTGTGCAACCAAACGTGGAAGTATCAAGAACCATGAGCCATTTAGAAAACATAGGTCTTGCCTTTCCATTCTTATAAATCAGCATTTTAAAGGCTACAGATTTTAAAAGTTGCTTTTTAGGTCAGACAAGAGATGAGCAGCTGGTGCAGGGGTGAGCCAGGGAGACGGATTACTTCTCTGATGCCTCCCAGGTCTCATGCAGGGGTAGAAAAATGGCATAACATAAGGTTCAGAAGGCTCTCTCCTCTTCCAGTGTCTGTCCAGCCTAGACCTGGGACAGAGAGCCAACGAGATGAAAAACTGCAGAATAAAGGGAAGGCTGTGTGAGGAACGGCTGGGTTAGAAGCAACCCCTTGGTCAGGAAACCAGTAGATAGAGGCTACTTTATCTGGACTGGCCAGTGTGCATTGCTGCAGCTGCTCTCCCTCTGCATCATGCAGTTACCACACAAGCTCACTGGGGCAGAACACCTCTGTATGGCCTGCAGGGAAGAACCCCAGGCTAGACCATCTGAGCCAATGGTCTGATTCAGCACTTAATCTTTCTATTCAGCTTCCCTTGTAAGGCTTTAAAGGAGCTAGGAGGTTAGTTAGGCAGGGGTGAACAAAAAACAACAGATGAGAAAATTAATACAGACTTTTTTTTTCACGACAGCCAATGAGGAAATTGACCTTAACAAGAATAAAGTGGTTTGTGATGCTTTTTAATATTTGCCACTTCAGAATACTGGAGAGGTGGGAAGGATTGGTATGTGCTGTTTTCTTTTTTCTTACAAATGGTGAAGTGCATTAAATAGATTATGATTTGCCATAGAGGTTGAGGTGTAAAGGATAAGGAACCCTGAGTGTATGCTGATAACAACAAAATGGCACTTAGTAATTTTAAGGCACTGAATAAAATGTAGTTTTGTGTGCTAAGGTATACAGTGTGTCATTTTTTATTAGCTCATTTATTTCTTGCTACATGCCATAATTCAGCTTGTGGGGTTTTTTTAATGGCTTCATTCAAATGATTAACGTGTCTGGGTGTGCATATCAAGAGACACTGGGCAACTAAATACTGCATAGGGCAAGTTTGCCTTGTATATCTAGTGGCCAACATTAGGCAGTTACCAAAATAATTTAATTTCTTCCCTGCTTGCAGAGTACCAGATAAAAATGAAATAAACTATTGTAAAGCAGATTAACCATAAGCAAATTAATTGATGGGGAAACAGACTAATAAAGACCCTGGATATAAATGGAGGGGAAAGGGTTACAATTTGCAAGCCCCTCAGCAATTCAAATAAAACATGGCTTTATTTGCCCAAGTCACATTATAGTAGATATGAAGTTCCACGGAAGTGTTGCAGTGAAGCATACAGTGTGTTGAATGTTAAATGTAGTATCGTTTTAAAAGACGACAGTTTTCAGTATTCCCGTGGGATATGCTGATTGGTCCATAGTCCTTCTCTTGGTGATACCGCTACTAACATGAGGTTATGCCATTCATTTAATTGGACTGGATGAGAGAGAAAGGCCTAGTGGGTAGGACTGAGACTGTAGAGATGTAAGCTCTGTTCTGCACTTGGCCACTGACACTGGTGCAGACTCTTCACCTTTCTGGGTCTCAGTTTTCCCTTCCACCCCTTGTCTGTCTTGGCATCTAAAGTCCTGTGGATCAGGGGGTATCTCTTACTGTGTATTTCTGCGGTGCATATCACAATAGTGTCCCAAGAGCAGATGAGGCATCTCAGGGCTACTGTATTACCAGCAGTGCTCAAGTATCACTTTCCAGCAACGTGACTGAGAAGGGGACTTGTCACAGATTGTTTGTTTGGTAGCTGGCTCTGGCCAAATCCCACAGGCCTTACAAGCCCATGGGTCTTGGGATGCATGTCTCTGTGTGTGACTGGGATCCCCAGGTGCAGCGCAGATCTCATGGTACACTCTGGATCTGTAGGCTTGGCTCCTCTCCTTCCACATCTCACAGGATAAGCCAGGAGCAAATGCCAGTAACTCAACAGCATAGGGCAGAGGCAACTCTTCGAGGGGGAACCTGCCACAGATCCTAAATCAGCAAAGCACTTGACTTCAATGACTAAGGTGCCATGCTGGATGAAGGCTACTATTTCTTGTCTGCTATAGATATATTAAGAAAAAGGAGTACAATCAGAATTTCCATTATCTCAGAATCCTTACTCAGGCAAGCACTATGTGTAATTGTCAGGAATTTGCCAAGCCTGGGTCTCTGTTTAAGCTCAATATGATGCTTAAAATTTTACACAAAAATAACGTTCTTAAAATACCAGTGTTATTCCAAATACTCAAAATGACAATTTTTTTTCCATTTTAATGTGCGAGTAAGGTATTCCTGAAATATGTGGTCTTGAGAGCCTATTCTTCAGACAATACATGGGCATATATCTCATGAAGATAATCACATTATTGGGAGGATTGCTGGCTAAATTAATAAGGTAAATTTATTTGTGTTGTAAGAAGATTTCTGCTGAGGTGGCAGAAATCCTCTATTTTGTCAGATTTTTCTTAAACTCTGACTCTTTCCTCCCCTCCCCCCCGTGTCAAAACTGTTCTTGAAATATAAAATATTTAATCAGATCAAGATATAAAAATGTAACTGAAGAAAGAAAGCATGTGAATGAACAGTAGTCGAATTCTCTGTGCAGATGGCTGGGGGGTTATGTTTTCATACAGAAGACAGCATTCATTAGGAAACAGCATGGTGGCTGGGTCACATAAGATAACTTGGTAGAACATCTAGACAACTAGAAATGTAACATTTTCCCTTAGTGCCATTCTCCTGTTCTCTAAGAGCTCAGCTGCATCTTTGCCACCAATCCTTGGTAAGAGGCAGTGTTTTGTTGGAAGGGGCAATACAGGGAGTGTATCATCCCTCATCCCAGAATCAATTTTTTTCTGGCCCATCAGTTGATAATTTACTTTCATTCATATGCCAACTGATAAATTGTGGCTTATGCCTAGATCTGGGGGGCTGTACTCACCCCTGCCTGCCACATGCAATAGAGGGAAGGAGCAACCTCATGGAGGTGTATCTCTCCATAGACATAAACACATTTGCCATGATGCAGGTAGTCTGTACAAAGGCATAATGGCATCAGTGGAAGTAAAGGGTGGTGTGACTGGGGCAACTGCCCCAAGCACTGCTTTGAGTGGTGGCGGGAATAGAAGCCACTTCTGTTAACTGGCTGTTACCACTGGCAGCTGGGTTGTTGCCACTGCCCCATGTGTTGCCACTGCCTGTGGCACAGAACTGCCCTGTTCTGCCTCTGCATAATGGAGTGCTTTATATTCACTAGTCCCATATGCAAGAGAATAAGGCTTCACAGAGCTGAGCTCTAAGGTATCAGAATACCAAAGCTGTCTTTGAGTGAAGTCTAAATCAGAAAACAAGTTTAAAAACAAACCGTGTTTCTTTCCATTAAAAAAAAAAAAGAAAGAAAGAAACGTAGGGTTTAAATGCATTCAGGTTTTCTCAGAGTCATTTCCCTGAAGTTTATTACTGTACTTTTATAGGTAGGCTGTGTACTCTGTTAAACAAATGATATTAACTCACTGATTTGCTTTGCAAAAGTTATGTGGTTGAAGACTGAAGCTTGAAATACAGGTTTGCTTCAGCAGTGAAACATTCGTGCCTTTCAACTGTGAGGCCTGTTCCAGCTACCATCCAAGTTGATGTGTAGTAGACTAAATTAGAAGGGGCAGATATTCTGTTGTGTTGCAGTGGCCTACAGCAAAGTGAATGACACAGAGCATGCTTCTATCCTGCACAGCAAGGAGGACGCATAGGGTGGTCATTGGTCCTGTTTTATACCAGCACATTCTGTTTTTAAACCCTTTGTCCCCTGTCCATTTCCAAATAAGAAATGGACAGCAAAAAGTCCTGTTTTTTATTTTATTGATGGAAATGCATGTCAGTCATTTGTCCTTCTGAATCTATTGGCTGTGCCTAGAGGTAGGGCTGTGGTTGAAGACTGAAGCTTGAAATGCACAGCCAGGAGGAGCAGGGTTCCAACCAGCCCGGGGGGAGAGAAGGGAGGTGGCCTTTTTGTGATAGCCCTGCTCCTTGCTGTTGATTGGCCAAGGGACCTGGTGGCCCCACCCCCTGCTGCTGATTGCCCAAGGAGGCAGTGGCCCCTCCCATGACCACTGATTGGCCAAGAGGGCTGATGGTTCCCCTCCTCCCCCACCAAGGAGATGTCCTGTATTCAGGGGATGGGTCACTGGCCACCCTAAGGAGGTGCTGAAATTTTTGCAATCCTACCTGCAAATTTGGATGCCCAACTAAAACCAAGCCACAAATAATTGATCCTTTGGAAAATTTAGGGTTAGTAGTCTCCATGCCTAGAGGCCTAAAAATAAGATTAAAAAAAAAAAAATCCAATTATCGTAATATAAAGCTATTTTAAATATAATAGCTTTAGGTATGTATTTTTCACTATAAATATACCCCAAAGGCATCATTCTATTTTTAAGAGAAGTTTTGTATTATGATAATATGAAAGAAGTATATAATTTATTATTCCAGTTGATGGTAAAGAAATTTAACATGTCAGATTCTCTATTCATTATTCCAGCAGTCAGGACTAACAGGCTGTTCTTTCACCTTTCCTGTCAGTCATTTAGATAGACCAATTATAGATTCATTTAAAAAAAAAAAAAAAAAGGAAAATGCAGAAGAATGTAATTCAGTATATAAAGAGGGGAAAAAATCTGCAAAGGGAACATTCACGCCCACATTTTATAAGCTTATGGCTGAAATTCTAACATTAAGAATCATCTTTGCTTTGCTATGGAGTGTCTAGAAGCTCCATGTAGATTTAATTTTAGACATGATTTCCCCATGTATCAGTGTAGCTCGCGAGCGTTGTTAAAGTCAGTCAGCCAATCACTGTGGTCTTGTACCAGTTAGAAGTGTCTGTAATAAAAGACCTGTCCAGGATTTTCAAAAAAGATGGCTGAAAAGTTAGGCTTCCAAAAACATATTTAAGCTCTGAGCATGTAAGAACCTACACACATGCCTAATTGCGAGTAGTCTGATTAACTTCAGGGGCACAACTATATAAACTGAGGGATCTTTGCAGGATCAGGACCATAGGTTCCGAAATAAAACTCTGAAGTCAATGGGAATGTTGGCATTTATTTTAATGAGAACACGGAGGCCCAAAGTAACTTGATTATCAAACATGCCAAGCACACAACAGCTTTCTTTGACTTTCATAGGTACCCAGCATTTTTGGAAACAAAGGAATTTTTTCAGACTATAGAGAGAGGGTAGGGGAAGAGATTGCTAAACTCGTTTGAAAAAGAATAAATCTATGAGATTTATGATATCTATGAGAAATCTACAAGAATGAATTTAATATAAATACATATAATGGCAAATAATACATTTGGGTATGTATCATATTGAATATAATATGAACAGATCTGAAGAGGAGGTAGGTAGGACTACGTGCTTTTGAAAGCCTCACCCAGGATTGCTGAGGATTTAGGCCAACAATGCAGAACTTCATCTGGTTATGCCTCCTCAGCAAGGAAGAAAGGATAATTCTCTTAGCAAAGACATTCTGTGGCCACATCTACATGAGATACTGACTGTGCACTTGTTACTGCACAGTCATTTTGTACGTATCCACAAGTACTAAATAGCTACACAGTAATGTGAGTTACTGTGCAGTAGTATTGCTGAATGGCTTTTAGGTGACATCAACTACACCATAGCTCAACATCTTGTTTAGATCCAGCCACTGATATGTGGAACAGAAAAGACTGAAGTCCTAAAAGCCATCTCCCCATTAACAAGTACCAAGCTTTGAGCAGTGTGCTGTGTTGAATGGCTGCATCCTGAGACTTAACAGGTTCAATATACCTTCAGCTTTTTGGCATCACCTACCCCAGCTGTATATTTTCAGAAGAAGGTGGTAGCAATCCCCAGGCAGTCACAATGCTGTCACATCTTACTTATTGAGCAGTGACGTTGCACTTCAGGAGTCTGGGCCAGAGCCTTCAAGCTGACAGCTTTTATTTCATCTTCTCCAAATGAAGACAGATGGAAATCCAACATCTCTGGAAATTTTAAAGTGACACTCCTTGAAATCTTTTAGAGTTGGAACTGGCTTCTGATTTTCCATTTAATACTTAAAATGTGCAGTATGGTTTCATGTAACTGAACATGTTGGATTTCACCTCTTTCAAGCTTTTGTATAAACTAAGGGCTCCTCGTGCACCTTTTGAGATCATGTGCAAATGGTTTAGTTAAGCTTTTCATGAAAGTAGCCCTCATTCCTGCAAACATATGTGGATGTGTAGCTTTTAAGTATCATCCCATTGATATGAATAAACTGGGATTGCACCCTGTTTAACTGTCCGGAACTCTTGATCACTTAGAGAATTGTGGCTCACCCCATTCCTAATGGCAGTCTGTAGGAACTCTGATTAACACCAGACCAGAAACATTGATTTCAGCGGGACTGCTGCTAAGTGTAAGGTTAAGCACCTGTGTGTGCTTTCACAGGCTATTTTGTAGTTCTATGTTTGTACTACAAACATGGCTTGTCATATTTGTCTACATGTACTGATAACTTCTAAGAGAGAAAATGAGGTGGAAGTTAAATGTCCCATCAGCTGAAAGTCTTTCAGGGCATGCATTATGATGATTTCTGCAGGCGTCAATATACATTTGAATAAGGCAGTAGTTTTCTTCTCCTTTTTCCATTTAATATAGGTCAGTCTGGATCCTTCTGTGGGTTTATGGGTACTTCCTGTTGTTGAGATCAGATATTACTGAAGGCATTGCCAAATGGGTTATGTGTGTTCACTGTGCTATATGCTATGCAGGAAGAGCAAAGTGGACACCACCCTTCGTATAAACATAATCATAACAAAAGCAGTGAGTATGCACTAACAGAAGGCCTAAGATTTGGACTACCTACCAACGATCAAAATGGTAACAGTACCAGAAGATGTTTTTTATCTGCCTTCTCCAGCACACACATTGCTCCACTAGCTTGGGTGAGATACTTGAGAGCTATGTCAGACCTAATCAGGAATCATCTAGCACAGTTCCATTGACCTTGATCAAATTTCATGTTAGAAAAATGGGTGTTGGGTATAGATGTCCCTGGCTGTCCCATGGATACCTTCTGCCCTTCCAGCCAAATCTCTGTATTCTTTTTCAGGGATCTTATTGGTGTATTCTTGGTATCATGAGATGCAATCCTTTTGCTTCTCTTAGGAGGTAGAGAAAGGATTCTGCATGAGTACAGGGCAGGAAGCTCCTATTCCCAGTATTTCCTTATCTCAAAGAAGAATGGGATTTTTTATTATTATTATTTTTTGTCCAGTAGAGACTGAACAAATGCACAGGCCACCTCATTTCCAGGATGGTAATGTTGGCCTTCATCATTCCATTTTTCCTGGCTCCAGAACAGTCTGTGGCTCTTGCCATTCTCCCAGCCACAGAACCACTGAAAAACCAATTTTTTGTCTTTTGAGAATTCCCATAACAGACTTGTTTGCTGCTAAGTACAGTGCATATTCAAGAGGAGACCTGAGTCAAGCATTGCTATCAAAAGTTTTCCTCCTACAGTTGAAGAAAGGCTTGTTATATACCTCTCCACCAATTTCTGTAATACCCAGGCTGATTTCCACACTCAAAAGAGAAAATGCCTGATTGTTCTGTTGGCTCTTTTCCAGCTAAGGTGGTTCTGGCTGATGGATCTAATGGAGAGTCCCACTTTGAAATGTTCACTCCAACCATGGGTTGTTACTGATGTCATGGCTGTGGCTGCAGGACACCAGACAGTAGCTATTTCTGCTATAAAGCAGAAATACATCTACCAGGGAGAGAGATTCTGCAAAATGGAAGAGGTTCTTGACATAGACACCCCAGAAAGATATTGACTTTGACAGTATGGGCCTTTGGTTGGCTACTGCCACTCATGCATGTAGGTTATCTTTTCTCTGTCTGAGTTCACCTCATAGTTATTTCAGCTTGTCATCCATCAATGCAAATGTGTTTTGTCTTTTCTCAGCCTACAGGACTAAAGCTTCCTGAAGGGCGGGCTACTAGACACTTGCTAATCAGTCATAGAACTCACTGTTATAAAGACCTCGGTGTTCTGCAGTCTGTGTAGTGTTTATCAGATTGCTCCTTCAGTCACCTTTCCCTGGAGATGATCTTTGTGATCACTGTTGCTTCTAGTATTTATGAATGAATTTTTTCTCTGCAACATTCCACAGGGATGAAATGGTGCTGAGATCTCACCAAAAATCATTCTCAGTTTCAGCTGTGACAACCCATCTATCTGTCCTGAGATCCAACTTAGGATGGGAAGAAGAGAAATTATACAACCTAGATGTATACAGGATTCCACTTTATAACGTAAACCAATTCAGAGTTGGGGCCTGTTTGTCTGGGTGTAGCTAGGCATTCAGAAGTTCAGTACATCTAGTTGTGCAGGACAGTGACACTCATTGTCACCTTGCTGGTCATCCCACTAAACACTGATCTCTTACTCATGGGACCCACAGTGAGATCCATGTAGGCAACATCTCAAAGAATCACCATTGCTATAGGCCTAGTCACCACTGTTTCGAATGTGGAAAAGGGCTCTTTTTGATCTCCAGCTGTTTTTGCTCAGGTGTAACTCCTTTAACTTTGATGCAGCTATTCTCAAATTTACACTACTGTCATTACATTTACATTACATTATTATCAGTGAGGCTAGGATTGGGCCTACTGTCTTAATCCTGGCCCTTGGAAAAATAGTCCACCTGTTGAAAAGGAATAAATATACTAGGAATGCCTGGTGGGCTGACTGCATAGGATGACAAGTGCATTTCCCTTTGCCATGCATATGTACAACATAGCTCCAAGGTCTCTAATTCTCTTTCTCTTTGCATGCCAAGTTAATCCAAGAGGAAAAAAAAATCTAATTTGAAGGCACCGTGTGCTGCTGATGAACCTGCCTTTAGCGTATGTTCAGAAGATGAAGGTGCTTCTCCTGCAGTAAGCTAGGGCTTCCTGCTGTGAGATGTATGCAAGCTGCTTGTGTCTCTTCTCCTTCCAGGAGCAGCTGTGTTATTGTAAGCACCCTGAGGAAGGCAGGCCTGCCAGTCTCTGTAATATTTAAAGAGTCACTTTGTCTCTCCTTATAACTACTGTAGTTTATTCAAGTGATAGACTGATTTGCTGATGAAACTTTCTTTTGAGCCACATGTTTGCAATTTTAACAGGTTTCTGTTATGAAGAAAAAAATCAAACATGAGCAGTTAAAAAAAATCTGTAAGCACACTCTATCTTCTGCAAATGTGGGTAGCTATTTCACATATAACAGCACACACTGCACCTCTTTGGCTTACTACTTGTGCTCTAGAATTTGATATACTCATGCACACATCTCCCCCTCATGTAGATCTCTAATTATAGGCAATTAACAAGTGTCTTCATAATATTTAACCTGGAATGCAAACTTTAATAGCACATTTTAGAGTATTTGAACCGTAATATTCTACAGAATTTGCAAAAGACAAGGTTGAATTTTTTTTTTTTTTTAAATGAGGTGGGTGTTTGCATGCAGGGCACCGTATATACATACAACAGGGTGGCACTGCCCCAAAGAGGCTGCAGTCTAAGGATAAGATGAGAGACAACAGGTGGAGGCAGGAAACAGATGGCAGAGCTCAAAGTAACAAGGAGATGATTATGATAAGTGTGACATGCAGCAGTCACAGCACACCAGCTGCCTTGTCATTGTCAAGTGATTTGTAGACATCACAGCAGAGGTGAGTTTTAAGGAGATTTGAAGGAGAAGGGTGTCACAGCTGTGAAGATTTTTACAGGAAGAATTTCCCATGTAGAAGAGGTGACAGAGGGGAAAGCATAAAGGCTATTACTTGTCTTATTATCAAGATTCTGTATGCAAATAAATAAGAGCAAGACAATAATAACAGGTCCAGGTCTTTAACTTTAAATAGAGCTTTGCCAGTTTAAACCAGCTGAGGTCCTGGCCCAAGGTTTAGGACTCACATAGTACATTTCATCTTCAAAGTGCTTTGCAGACATCAATTAATCCTACTGGGGAGCACACCAGCAAGTGTTGTTCTAATCATTTTGCAGATTGCAAAATGGAGAGGGATGGCAAGGGCAGTATTTCCATGCTAGCAAGATCTCTACAGAGGCATCTAAGCTATAGATTTGGATCCCTCAGGTCAATAGAGTAACTCAAAGAGAGGGGCTGAGGGTATGCAAGCACTCCATGGGGTCCTGTCATCAGATGGGAAGGGAGCTTTGCTTCCAATGGAATGGGGCAGTGGTGCCCAACTCCTTTGGCCCCATGGGCCAGATGAGTGACTCAGGGTTGGTCTGCTGCATAGGCAGGCTGGATATGATGCATAGAATTGGTCCACAGGTTGGATCTGGTGCTCAGGGCTGGTCTGCAGGAAAGATGACTCAACTCTGTGGACTCGATCTGGCCTGCAGGCCAAATCTTAGTCAGCCTGGGAATGGGGTCTGCCCTCATGCCAGTGCAGTAACTCCTTGTCCCTACAGTCTACCTTCTGCAGAACCAAGCTACTTGAATTTTTCCTAGCTGAAGCTATCCCAGAGACCACCCTGGGTGATATGTCCACATAATGTTGAACTGGCCTCATGTATTTGCATGTCAGGCATTCATGTGCATAAAGTAAACATTAAAAATTATATGGTGTGCAGTTTCACATATATCCCTTTGGAAATAAAGTCCCGTATTGTTTATAGTTGTCTAAGAACTTTAGATTTGATGCAAGTAGAGTATACGACTCTGATCTCACAAACCACTATACCTTTACATATATTTTGCTAATGTGAACAGTGATTGACTTGAATACGATCAGTCGTGAGTAAAAGAATGTGTGTGACTCAGGGCTTACAGGATCTGGTCTTAAAATAAAAGACTCTATGAATTTGTTATGAAACCTGATAATAAAAGAACGAAAGTAGTTAGTTACTTTCGTGCTCCAAGTCTGTGTTCCTCTACGTTGGACAAAGAGCTAAACACAAGCTGTTGCATGGTAACAATGAGGCCTTTAAGGATCCTCAGAACATTGCTTTTTGCTAAGAAACCTGTTACAGTTGTGTAATACGCAATTTGCTGAACTAGTCATTATATCGTTAAAAAGAGCTTCTAAATAATGACATGTACCAGCACAAAATAATAATTAGTCAGCCCCGAAACCTTTACACAGTTTGCCTAACAGTATCAATCAATTTGAGGCTGGAATAGACACTTCACTGACAGAGTTTCCCTGTCCTTTAGGCATGTTAGCAAGTGAAGCAGTTTTCTATTACTTTCAGGATTACTGACTTTTGAAGTCTATGGGGAGGCTGTTGTTGGGTCTGATTCTGCTACTGCTGCAGTCCCTGGAAGATTTGCTGTTGGCTTCAGTAACAGCCAAACTGGTTCCACTGGCTGCATCTAGATTAGACACTGACTGCACAGTTGTGTCCCCAAACATCTTCTTGGTGGTGTTGACTGCACAGTAGCTTGTTACTACTGCAGAGCAGCGTTGTGTCACACTTCATGCTCTGTGACTACTGCTCAGTCAGCATCTTGTGTAGATGCACTGAGTCAAATCCTGAGCTGTAGGTAAAGAGTGTTTAGTGCAAAAGAAGAATGATTTGTCTTCTGCAAGTCCTGGACTGCTCTGCTTCAGCCTGTGGAGGCTGCTTGCCACATTTTGGTAATGGCCACAAGGGGCATTACTACAGCTAGGGATCTGCAGGAGATAAGGCAGCTTTGCCCAGGTCCAGGATTCACCAGATGGGCCCAGTCCCAGCATCCATCCAGTTTAGGATTACCATATGTCCGTATTTTCCCAGACATGTCCTGCTTTTTTGACCCTGTTCTCCATGCGGGGTGTTTTTTAAACTGCAGGGAAACATCTGGGTTTTTGCACTGACTCTGCTTTTCCCCGGTGCTTGCGGCTTGGGGCTGGGAGCAGTGGGAACAGGGGCGTAGGAGTGAGTGGCAGATGCAGGGCATTGGTATATCACTGCCCCCCTACTTCCCCCTCCCCCAGTCATATACCCCTTTCTACTCTCCTGCCCCTCCTTCTTGTCTCCCCCTTCTCCCCCACAGGTACCCTCTTTTTTGGAAATAGGGTAATGTTACGTTCTGTACCTTAGAGCTGGCACTGGTTAGCATCCCATGCTTCAGCAGGAGGAGCAAGAAGCCCTGCAATAGTAGATTGCTTTGGGCTGATCAGTCTCCAGGTAGATTTCTTCTATCCCTGTTAGTTCAAGGTTGGTGCACGCCCTGAGAGTGGTGGGTCTTGTAAGTAAACTTTTAAGGCTTACTGGTCTTGCCTCTTACTACAGCAGCTGGGAGGTGTGGGGTCACACAGGAGATATATTCTGTTCAGTCAGGGGGGCAGGGGAGACATTATCTCTGCTGACACTGTTCATCTGAGAGGCAGTTTGCCCTGAGAAGCATTTGTATGCTGTGAAGCTGGCAAGGCTTCTCTGTTGTCTGGTGCATCTATCCTGGCGTAAAGAAAAGAAAGCTGCTAGGGATATTCTTTAAATATTGCTCTTCCCTCACACTTCACTTCTTGGTATTATAAATGTTGGGTTTGGAGAATGAAGGTGAGTGAAAGAAATAGTAAAGCTTCCTTTCAGAGCATAGCAGGACTCTAATACTATTTCCCTAGTTGAAAATCAGTGGCAAACTCGAGTCTTACTCCACACTTTGGCTTGACAATTCAAGCCAAGACACCTTTTCAAAATGGATTTTAATATATCACCTCCCACTCTGTGCACCTGCCAGACCTAAGTGGAGACTGGCTCTGCTGCGGCAGATAAAACCAAGACATCCACGGTTGCATTCACGTAGCTTGTTTCATGAAAATAGCAAGAACTTTTGAGTTGGCATGAGGACATTGGCACAGTACAGTCCTGTTGCAAGGTAAATGGATTTTGGCCTGACTCTGCAAAACTTAGTCAAATGAGTACCTTGCCCTTGGAAGTTCCCTGCTACTAATGGGGAATAGTATTGCTTACTGTAATGTAAACATTTTTAACAATGTGTATAAGTGCATTTAAAATAATATATGGATGTACATGTATGCACAAGTACGTGTGTTCACACACCCACCCATAAGCACATGCATATGTGCATACACATGCGCGCGCACACACACACACACACACACACGTGTGCATGTGTGTAAATGAAGTGAAGGTACCTAAATGGAAGGATCCTGACTTCAGTGTATTGTATGAAAATATATTTGTGTAAAAATTTAGAATGATAATACCTTCAATTTTAGGTAGGAAGTGGACAATAACTAATGCCTGGGATAGAAGTTAGAAGAGAAAATGTAGGCATGAAACATTTTTTAAATTTTTTAGTATGCCTATTCTGTATAGATAAGATACCTAAAACTGTCAACCCTCTTCCCCCTCCCTTTTAATCTCTTGTGCTTTATAAAAAATGTAATGCATTTCTGAGTGACTGAATCTTTCTTTTTCAAGATCATGACAGTGCCACCACCACTTTAGCAAAGGTGATGGTAAGATCTTTTGAGCCTTGCAGGATCTGTAATCAGATATATTTATACTAAATTTTAGTGTTCCAACAGATCTTGCCATCTCAAGAGTGAAAAAATAAACTTAATGGACCTAGGTCAAACAGATTTGTTTTGGCATCCCCAAGAAGAGAAAGAGTTTGCTAGTCTCTATGATTTTGCTGCATGTTTCTAATTTTATTGGTCTCTGTTGTTCAACATTTTCTTTAGAATAAGTAAGATTTGTATTAAATATTAAACGAATGGCATGATGATTCATAAAGAGGGTCAGAAGCTCCATATGTGAGTTAGAAATTTAATCTCCAGCTGGTCTCAATATAATCCTTGGTCATATGTCCAGGATCAGAGAACTCCTGCTTCTTCAAATAATTAGCTGGTAATCAGAACTAGAGTTAGTTGAAAATGTTGTCATAGTAATTTTTTGTCAAATATTTTAATAATAAATATTGTTATTAATTCTTATCAATGTTGATGACATTTTATTTTTTTAAAAGTTTGAAAAAAATTAAAATGTCAAAACATCCTGTCTTCAGCATTCTTGGGATTCAAAGCCTTTCTTTTCCTCTTTTTCTTTTTCCTTCCTTTGTGTTCTCTTTCATTCTCTTTTCCTCTGCCATGCACATGTGTGCACCCACACAGACATGACTATATGCTTGCTTACAAGATCCCAGTTTGGGACAAATACAGTCTAAATAGCCAAGGAGAAGGTAGGATGAGTATAAAACAAAGCATAGCATGAAAAGGATATAAGGTTAACCTTTGGATCAGTGGTCTAGTGCAGTGGTTTTCAATCTTTTCATTTGCAAACCCCTAAACATTTTCCAAACCCCTTTGAATTGTAAGTGTGGGTATTCACATATTTTGATTGATCATAGTCATCTTTTGTGGACCCCTTAGACATAGACTTTGAACCCCAGGGGTCTGCAGACAACCGGTTGAAAACCACTGGCCTAGTGTTTAGCACAGTTGTCCAGGAAGTGGGAGATATGGGTTCCAGAGCTTGTAGGGTTTTAAACCCATGTCTCATGTTTCTGATACCATAAGCCAGGCCAGGCCAGGTCAAGAGCATCCCTCACCCCTCCTGCTGAAGCTAGTTCAATGGGCAACCAAGCCTCAAAGCTTCCAAGGGCCAGAGGGAGAATAAGCTACATGCATTGTGGCTCTGTGGCCTAGTCAGTTGGTCACTATCTTGTGAGAGATGGAATCACACTTAGCCACTAGATGGTTAAAAGTACCCCCTCTTCATATTACGTTTATGCCGTGATTAACAAATTAATTGTAGCCCAAATGGCAGGGTTGCTACACATGCGCCCTATCTAAGGTGCCATAAAACGGCATACCAGCCAAACAAATGTTCTACATCAGGGGTTAGCAATCCATGGCATGGGTGCCATAGCATTGCAAATGAAGGCATTTTGTTCGGCATGTGCACCTTGGGATGAAAGAAAAGGAAGAAGCCAGGGCTGCATTGCCATGACAAGGATCAGGCTCTTCATGGCTCCTCTGCCATATGCTTCTGGCATGCCATCATCTTACAGGTTGAGGTTTTGGTTGTTTTTGGCACTCTTCCCAGAAACTTTGCTGACCCCTGGTCTGCATATAATAACATAATGCTGAACACTTTTATGGCTGGTTTGTATGGTGTCTTAAATTTGAACATGTGGCAGAGCCAGCAAACTGCTGATTTTTATTTTTGGTCACAAGACCACAACAAAATTTCAAACCAGGCCTGGTGTGGTCCCTAGGCTGAGCCAGCAATCGGCTTATGGCCAGCTTTGCTCATGGGACTGTACTGAGGTTTCAAACCATGCACTGATGTGGTGCTGGGGTTGGAATTGATAATCAGGTTCTTGGTCTGGCCCTGGATCTGTGGGCACTGACTTTTTCACGTGGGTCATGATTGTGATCCTGGGTTCCCCCTCCACTAGCAAGTGGCTGTGTGATTACTAGGATCCAAAATTGTGCCTCCTGAAATGCACATGTAGATTAGTAGGATGCATGATTGTTGGGATTGGGGGTTGGTTCCCACAGTGCCTTTAAACGAAGCTGTGCCGGGGGCTTGGAGGCAGAATAGGACTTGGGCCTGCATATTATTTTGTTGGCTCTCAAAATCTTTCCCTGGGCTCCTGAAAGGAATAGGGTGTTTAACCTGGGTTACTAGCAAAGGTTACAAAAAATGTCCCCTCTACCACTAGTCTGTTTTTTCTCCCTCACATCTTTAGAAGAACTCAACTGGAGATGGACAGAAAAGACTCCTCAAAATCAGATTCTGCTTTCCTGCTTTGTCTGACAGTCAAGTGTAGAGTGGGAAATCAGTCTGTCAATGCAAATGGATCAGTGTCAGGAATAACATTTCAAAGAAAGAAATTATCTTCTCCATAAAATGCAACACTAGCAGATCAAATTCCCTATCTACCCCTACCCATGCCCTTCTGCTACTGGCAGTTCCTTATATTTACCAGATAACCCATTGAGCTCCTAGGAATCCACGGTTTGAATTTAGGAATAAAGTCCCATCACTGCACTACATAGTATAGGAGACTGTTCACTGCCTATAGCATCTCTTCAATATTTACTGAAGACCACTGCACTTAAAAACTTGCAGAAATCCACCAGACTCTTGCAGTAGAGAAGCTGCACTTCTGATTGCTAGCTAATGACAACTGGCTTCTATTATGTGACTGTTGTATATTCCTAGTAAATACTGATAGCTGTGCTGTCATTCCATTCGCAAGCTGGTTGCTGGTATAAATCTGAAAATCCTTCTACAGTTCTTTGTCACAATAGTGATGCTACCTTGTATTATTATCTGTTTGTGTGTTTCTTCCAATTCAGTCACTGTGTGAAAGCAGGATGCCTGCTGGCTATGCAAATTACTTTCAGAGCATTGTTTGTTTGTGAGTTTTCTGCAGATTAACTTATTTGACAGTAAAACATTGTCTTGGCTAAACATGGAAATTCTGCTTCTGGCCTGTGAAAAGTCACTTTATTTAAATAAATAAGACATTTGTGATATGTTCTTGAGTATATTAGTGGAGAAATAGCCCCAGAGTCTACACTTTGGTTCTGTTTCATTGCAACTTTGAGCTGCAAAGTATTTTGGCCCCTTTTGTCTCATGTCTGTTAGAGGCCTTATCTATATGAAGCATAATCAAGGGCCAGATTTGTGTCATGAAGGTAGAAGGCTTGCATTTGGGGTAGTGTGGAGCTACAATGAGACACAGACCTTGATAAAGCAAAGCACTTTCTTGTCTATAGTATCAATATATGAGTAATCATATTGAAGTAAGTAGGGCTGCACACATCCTTATTAACACTGTGCTTAAAGTTTAGCATGTGCTTCATGATTTTCTCTCGAGCTTGCAACGGACAGTGGTGAGAGTAGTTATTGCACCATTGAAGCTCCATATGCTCCCCTTTGTACTTGGTCAGTGGAGATACTGTGCAGGCTGGCAGGTGTTCTTCCTGGCATTCCCTTTTGGATCACTTGAAAGGTAGAATCACCAAAAGGATTCTAGCTGAATCTAGAAGGGCAAAAGCAGAGCCTGCTACTGCATGTACCGTTCTCTATGTAGGGCAATAAGTAACCCCCCCCCCCCCAAAAAAAAACCCAAAAAAACAAAAAAACCTCCTGGTGTGCATCTCTGGCCTGGAACAAACTACAATCTGACTCAAGGTAGGAGAGATCAGTCAAGTAAATGGTCACTTGCAGTAAGGTCCATTCTTTACATTTTCTTTGGGAAAGCTTAAAATAAGAGATATGTGCACAGGACTGATTAAGTAGGGGGGAAGAAAATCCAAGGTCTAATTTCAAGAATTATTTAATCTACTTAAGTGTTAAAAACATGCAATTAGTGAAGTATGCAAATGATTACGCAAGCAGAAGTTTAGCATCTAATTGTAAATTATATAGACAGCTGCAGGATATTGGTAGACATATGGCAGAAATGTAAATAATTTGCTTGCACTTTAGTGACATCCTAGGAAGCTGCATTTAAACTTGCCTAAGTGAAGACAGAAAAGATTATTTACTGGGGGCAGAAATTTTCAAGAGAAATAACGTCTAATATAATAATCTGTATCTTGTAGTAGATAAAAAAACAAAACAAAACAAAACAACAACAACTTGGGTTTAACAACATTATTAAATGCAGCCTTTAATCAGAGTACATTTTCATTTAGTAGCTGGATACCTTGCAACTACTACTACTAATCATTTTTCCTGATTATTTTACTGCCAAAACAGTTCAAGATCATAGCTAGCTACTTCTACATGGGATTTGTGTGGCAACTTTAGTAGAATCTTGTGTCAGATGCTTTTTGTTTCTTCTGATTTAAGAGAAATTCTTGAGGGTGGTCTAAAAGTGTGAGTAACTCAAGAATGTCAGATTCCCAAGTGTAAATTTTATATACCATTGTTGAAATTGTACATTCCTTACACTTGGAAAACTCCCACCAAAATGAATGGGAGATTTGACTATGTACCAGCTGAAGAAATTGATATAACACAGATTAAAATGTAATTTTCAGAGGTCTTCCTGTTTGGTCCATTGGTATCTGTGTATGGAATATGTGATAACTGACTGCCTTGGCTTTTGTATTGCACTGCAGATCAACTGAACTATTAAAATATGAAATACTATTTTGTTAGTGGCTAGCCACAGTGTGTTGTAATTCTTCTATGGCAACAATGAGTTTGGCAAAGAGCAGGGTAGATTTATACCTTATAGACTAACAAAATCAGAGATGTACAGCATAAGCTATATGTTATACACATAGAGGTCCAGAGTGGTGATACTCCCCCTCTATGCGACTTTGATCAGGCCGCAGTAGGAGTACTGCATCCAGTACTGGGTGCCGCACTTCAAAAGGGATGTGGCCAGCCTGGAGAAGGTTCAGAGGAGGGCCACCTGCTTAGTGAGAGGGCAGCAGGACAGGACCTATGAGAAGAGACTGAGGGACCTGAACCTGTTCAGCCTCAGCAAGAGGAGGCTGAGGGGGGATCTGGTGGCTGCCTACAAACTCATCAGGGGAGATCAACAGCAAATAGGAAGAGCCCTTTTCTCCCAAGCACCACCTGGGATAACAAGGAACAATGGTAATAAGCTGATGAACAGGTTTAGGGTAGAGATCAGAAGGCAATTTTTTTCAGTTAGGGTGGCCAAAATCTGGAACCAACTTCCCAGGGAAGTGCTCCTTGCCCCTACCTTGGGCAAATTCAAGAGGAGGTTGGATGATCACCTGTCTGGGGTCTTGTGAACCCAGAATTCATTCCTGCCTGTGGCAGGGGGTCAGGCTAGATGATCTCTTCAGGTCCCTCCTGATCCTAGCTGCTATGAAACTATAAGCTTTCATAAGCAGAAGGCTTATTTCATCAGCTGCTGTGAAGGGTTTACCACTGTATGGTTACACTATGCAATGTATGGTTACTAAGCTATATATTTTGAGCTATTTTCAAAGATAATCCTGCAAGAGTAAACCTTACATAATAATATTGAGGTCTGTGCCAATTTCTTTATATGCCTTTTGTAATTAGAATAATTTTTTGCAAGGAAAACTGGATTCAGATAACTCATTTTTTCTACCTTGCTGGTAAAGTCAGATTGATTCTTTAAAAACTCAGGAGGAGCCAAATTCTGATTCAGTCAAGATTAATGATAAAACTCCAGTTTGAAGATGTTATTGGGATTCTATCTTTCAGCGCAAACTTTGATCACAAGTATGGGCAATCCATACTCCAGTTAAACACCTTGGTTTATTTTGTGGCTGGTGGTGTAGTATTTTTAAACAGGTATTTCTTACCCTACTGATCAGTTTTCTAATCAAGATCACTTTTGAAAGTTATAGAGATACTATTTATACAGGTGAAATTGAGAGAGAAAAGAAATCTAAGAAATCCAGACATGCTAATATTTTACAAGTATGTGTCATTGGGGAACCTATCTTAAATATCTTTCAGAGATGACATGATGGAAATTTGGTTATTAATCAATGATGCTATCCCTCTGTTGGTCTCAGAAACATTTTAAAAATGAATATTAATATCTGATTCAATCTGCCAAGTATTTCCAGAATTGTAAAACTAAGTAACCATGAATTACTTAACAAAATGTGAGGAGGATTAATATATAAAAAAGAAAAAGACAATCACTGCTAGCATTATTCTTCCGTTGGTGAGGTTATCACCTATAATTGTCAAATTATGTCACTGGTATTTCCTTACATTAATAATGGCAAACATATACCACAAATTATTCCTTAGAATCAGCAGATATAGAAATATGTTGGAGGGTTTCATATTACACCTGAGATTGAGAGCAACAAAATTGATCTTTAACAGAAAAATTACTTTATTATGTTCTGAGTACCTGACATTGAATTGGTTCATTTGAAATGTTATGAGTCAAGCTGTTCTGTGATGTTACCAGCAGGTTACTATAATTTTACTTCTATTTATGAAGACCTAATTTATAGCATCAAAGTTTTGCCTAGTGCTTATAAATAAGAAATTGGAAACTTCTGAATATTTAACCAGATCCATGGTGCTTTGTGCTTATGAAGTGGATCTCATCCTTGTTCGTTCCATTTTAGCCCATTCCCCACTCAGTCCATATGCATGACTCTGCTACAGAGGTTTTAATTTTTTTCAAGATTTCAAAATGCTGTTTTTATTTCCAGTGTGCACATCATCCCATGGTGCGAAGAAGAGCCATCCTGGAAGAAAGCTCCCCCGTTATCTGTCCGGGGGACAGATTTCTGGTTTTATCCATCTACAGAAACAGTGCTTTGCTGAGCACTGTCCGCTCTTATCTGACCCCAGATTTCCTCTCTATCCTGTGTTTGTCAGGCCTTTCTGGAAAGAGAAAACACAGTACACACTTGCCTGCTGAAAAAGAGAGAGAGAGAGATGTACTGAAGAGCAGTCCCTAGGTACAAAATGACCCCTTCAGAAATGCAGCTGTTTTTCTCTCTGAATTGTAAAGAGCCAATCTTATCAAAAAATGTTAGGGAGGAAGGTGAACACCTCCAAAAGGACAAACTGTCCTGCCTGGTTTGTAGTGGTCAATATTGTGTTTCTAGGTCACAGCCACAGCACTGATCCATTTAGATTTGGATTTAGAAGCTTATAGTTCTGGCAGCCAGTGGAGTGAGTGGACTGTTCTCTTGCAGGTAATTGAAGGAGTCTCTGAATAATTGCTTGTAGTAACCCAGACAGTCTTTACTCTTCCAGATGAGCCCTGCCTCTCTTGGAACTTCTTTCAGGGGGAGAAACCAACCTCTCAAACAAAGGACACTGTGTGGTTTACATACCTATCGGGTTTGATTCTTTCTTCCTGCCCTCTGTGTATAACACACCATTCCATGTCTGTAAAACACCCCATTTGTGAGACATACACAGGGTCTAGGGTTGTTAGAGCCAAATTACATGTTTCATAGTTTCTAGGGTCGGAAGGGACCTCAGCAGATCATCTAGTCCGACCCCCTGCCGTGGCAGGAAAGAATACTGGGGTCAAATGACCCCAGCAAGGTGTTCATCTAACCTCCTCTTAAACACCCCCAGGGTAGGAGCCTGCACCAC
>NW_017728912.1:28985421-28986991 GCF_001723895.1 Crocodylus porosus | reverse complement strand
GTCTCCCCTGGTGGGGTTGTGCACCTCCTGGGTTAGATGGAGGTTAGACGTTGTTGCTCTTTATCTTCAAGTCTAGATACTCCTGCTTCCTGAAGTTTGGGAAGCATGCTGTCTGTCCCCAGCAGGTGGTCCTGCATAGACTGCAAACTGCTGTGGTGTCCTAACTGGTAGTCTAGATGAGAACAAAGTAGGCCCTACTGCTCCATTATTTGCAAAGTGGAGGAGGCAGTAGAACCAACCTGAATCACTGGTCTGCACAGGCTGTGAGGCTCCATGCCTTTCTTCCCTGTGTGAAAAACAGAGAAGCCTTGATTGTTCCTCTTCTTCCTGAAAATCAGTGCCCACTCTTTGGCAGCTGAGCTCCATTTCTGCACCTCAGGGCTAAGTACAGACTGTCAAAAAGCCTGAGGCTGAATTGATTCAGTCTTTGCAGGTTAGTCTAACTGTGTGGATGGAACTGATAAGCAAGCAAACAGACATTCACTTTTGATTCTGGAAATGCGGCCACATGCCTGCAGTGGTCCAGGGCAGAACCTGGGAGGCACTAGAGCATGGCCCCCTGCTGTGTTTGAACCAGTTTTCAATTGCTTACACTGGTATATGTGTAATTTCTGTCGCTAGCCCAGAGGGACAAAGGAAAGCTGTTGGGAACTAGAGCAGCTACAGCAGGGACCTCCATGTTTCATGGCAGCAGCGAAGCCCTTCAGAGAGGTAGGGCTGTGTTTGCAATTACTGTTATAGGGGTATGGGTAAGTTGAATTATCTGGGGAGATGAAAGCAGGTGAATTTGAATGCCTTGAATTGGAACGGGGATGGAAACTAGGCCTGCGCGAGTAAGCAGCTATTCAATCCAGCTGCTTCAGATGCCAGGGATATGATCCACAGCTTCAGACCAGATTCCTGCTTTGATCTGGCCGAAGTGGCTCCTAAGTTTTGGAGCCGCCTTGGAGATCCAGCCATAGGGTGTAATGGGGAATCGATGAAATATCTATAACTTTGTTGTTTTCTGTCTCATTTGGATGAAATTTCAGGGATGGTAGCCTCTGCTGAGAGCATGAAGCCTGTGAAGTGTCAAGAAGATTGGTTCAGGGGTTTGGGGGAGCTTTACCCAAATTCTTGAAAGCAAATCTCATGTCATGTGTATGTGTTACACCACAAGGGGGTGAAAACTGCAGTGGTGGTAGCCGATGCTGAGGCCACAAAGCCTGCCAAGTTTCAAGGAGATAAGTGCAGGGGTTTGGGGGAAACTGCACCTCAAGCTGCAGACAAGCAAAACTTGTGACATGGGTGACACTGTGTATATTAAGGCACACATATCTCCTTGACAGCTGGCAGGCTTTGTGGCCTGAGGAGGGGCCACCACCCCTTCATTTTTCAGCCCACTGTGCCTTAACACACACAGGGTCATCTGTGTCACAAATTTTGCCTGTCAGCAGCTTGAGGTGCAGTTCCCCCCAAACCCCTGCACCTATCACCTTGAAACTTGGCAGTCTTTGTGTCCTCAGCAGAGGCTACTGTCCCTACAGTTCTGACCCCACTGTAGCGTAACACATACACGTGATATGAGTTT